>NC_133412.1:21047500-21350000 GCF_049350105.2 Macaca mulatta
ATCTTGTGGCAGGAGGGCAGGAAAGTTACTGTGTCTAGCTCCTTAGAGTGGCTAGAAAAACATTTGGATTTGAAGATGGTGGTAGTAGAGGGTTAGAGTGATAAGAACAGATTCCAAGGCAAGAGATTACTCCTGTATTGAACAGAATTGGGGAATGAGTAACATTAGGAGGTGGTGAGAAAGGAGAACAGGAAGGGATGAGCAGCCAATGCTACAGCTACCAGGCAGTCCGGCCCCAATCCCATCCAAGCCACTAAATGCAAGTTACATAACCTCAGGGCAAACAGGAGAAAGAAACAGGTGGGCTCTCCTACCAGAAGTGCAATAAGCAAAGCAGTCAGTCCCAGCCAGGGTAGTGGCAGCAGCCAGCTTGGTGCCAGGGGGTACCGTAGAGGCACTCGGGATCATCCTGGCCTGAGCGCAGCCAGTTCCGGAAGAGGCGCAGGTGGTAGGAGCACTGGTGCAGGTGATGCGCCAGCGTGGCATCCAAGGAGACTGGCCGGCCCCCTGTACAGTCAGAGGAAAAACTGCGCAGCAACCGGACCACAGGGTGCTGGTCATCCAGCAGCTCTGGAGGGGGTGAGGGGACCACAGCAGGAAGCACAAAGATAGAGAAAGAGAAGAAGGAGAGACAATGAGGGGGGTACTGACTAGCACAAGCCTTACTGGGAGGTGGGGACACTCAGAGCCAAGGTGAGCTAAGAGAGAAGCAGAGATGGTCAGAGCCACTGGGCATCTCTTGCAGGGAAGAAGAGTGGTGTCATCACACAACGAGTCTGAAAGAAGGGATAAGTGAGACCTCATCATACAGCAATGTCCTCCCCTTCCTCCTTGAGCATAATTGAGTCGGTGCTTGTAGACAGCAGTCACATCGTTGTGAACAGGGGTGAGCTGGCAGTTTTGTGGCTGGGAGTCTTGACTACAGCTTCAAGATCCCTCATCATTGGATGAACCCTACTTAGGGCCTGCATTCTCAGGTGAATGGATTTATGAAGTAGGGATAAAAATGAAAAGTTCAAAGTCACTCAGAGAAGAGTGTCAAGGATGGTACTGATATCAAGACAGTCAAGCTAAAAAGGCTCTTTTTTAGGGCAGGCCTTCTGGACCACACTCTAAGATAGCCAAAGACAGGGTTGGTATTAGGCAGCTGGCACAGGAGACTGACAGGAAACCAGATGTAGAAATCGTTTAAAACGGTATGTGTGGAAAATGGAATCAATATGTGAAAATACCAATATTGACTAACTATCCTTGATCTTACTGTTGTTTAAACAATCACTTAAAAAAAAAAGTACACATAAAACTCAGGACTCAGAGATACTGTATCCATTACGAAGCTGAAAGTTAGATAAAATTTTACATTTTCTTCCCACTGCTGGTGAGTCTAACTGCACGTTTTTCAGCTGGTGAGTAGAAAAGCTTTGATTCTGAACCCCTCATTTTAGCTACTTGGCAAACTTTGTGGATGCATGTAATTGAACTACAAAAGGTTGAAGGCAGTCAAAGGCATGTGGAGAGGGGTGTAAGAGGAACAACAGGGAAAGATCTTAGAGAAAAGGTATGGGATCTTAAGACATGATGTGAGGATGGACAAGAACTTGAGTACAGGATGTTGGTATAGAGAAGGTAGAATCAAGGCAGCTGAGGATGACTGCTCAAAACTCCCAGACCAGAACTGACTCCACAAGGTGATCCCATGAGACTGTGGTCTTCAGAGACCTTAGCTTGGATGTCAGGACAGATTTCAGCTCTACCTAGGCTAGTCTTGTGAGCACTAACTGTATGTACCAACGGTCACATAGTTACATGGGTCCCTAGAAGATAATGGGCTTGACAAATCCAGTGGTCACACGCTGACATTCGGGATGAGCGTGAGCCACAGTCTTTCCCACTTTATTTATTTATTTTTTTTTTTTTTTGAGACGGAGTCTCGCTGTGTTGCCCAGGCTGGAGTGCAGTGGCCGGATCTCAGCTCACTGCAAGCTCTGCCTCCCGGGTTTTTACGCCATTCTCCTGCCTCAGCCTCCCGAGTAGCCGGGACTACAGGCGCCCGCCACCTCGCCCGGCTAGTTTTTTTATATTTTTTTAGTAGAGACGGGGTTTCACCGTGTTAGCCAGGATGGTCTCGAACTCCTGACCTCGTGATCCGCCTGTCTCGGCCTCCCAAAGTGCTGGGATTACAGGCTTGAGCCACCGCGCCCGGCCCTTTCCCACTTTATTAATTTACTTTGGTGAGTTCAGTGTACAGTTTAGTAACAGGCTATACTTGTGTGCTGGATATAGTTACAGGATATAACAGCAGCTTATCAGGGACAGAGGCAGGGATAGGCTGAGGGCTGCTCTCCCATCAAAGTGTGAAGACACACTGCCTTGCCTCTTTTCCAAAGCCAGGTCCAGTATGTCTAGCTGCTGTTTCAAAGCCAGATATCATGGCAAGGAGATGGTGATGACAGAGCTGCTGTGACTTATCTGCAACTACAGACAGAACATCCACTTTGTAATTGCTGGTCAGTCAAGCAAGATCTTGGCCACGGAGGAGAGCCTTCATATTTCTTGAGGGTCAAATTGAATCTACATAATCTTCCTCAGCAAGTGACATACAGTTCCAAATTTCTGCTGTTGTCAACAGGTAGAACCCAGATTCTGGCTTCTTAAGCATATTAGCCTCCAAGCTCCAGCACAAGAAAAACAAAGGAGGCCACAAGACCCCTGAGGAAGTGTGCAGGGTATTGGAGATCTTAAATTTATTTTCCTGCACAATACCTGCATTATCCAGCTCTTTTTTCCTCACCTCCTTTTGGCAGAATTAAATCTTCTTCAACGGGTGAGGCTGCTAAACAGGGCCTCAGGGAACTGGAGGTACATAGGTCTGAGGGTCTGTTTTATGGACTTGGGTCTTTTTTATGGCACCTAAGAACTAGGAGATATGTGATTTAGCTCTGATTTGAGTAGCCCACGTTCCTCGTACTATACTGTGGACCCTAAGTCCAAGTCCCAGGCTGTGCTATTGATGCATCAGGTTCTATTCTGGAGATGGCTGTGGCACATGAAGGACAGAAGAGCTTGAAGCTCAATGAGCGGGCACACCCATGAGGCTCTGAATGGGAACTCCTGCCACAGGCACAATTGGGAGCCTGGGGGCGGGGATAAACTGAGCCAGCATAGGCTAGTCAACCTAGGGAGAGATTTCAGCAGTGCCTTGTGAAGATGTACAACCTGACTGGGCTAAAATCTAGCAGCTGTCACTTGCTAGGCAATAGGAGATTAGCACATAGAGGTTTTCTAGTCTAATTTTACTTCCCTCAGAGAGTCTTAGCTCTTGAATAGAAGAAAACCATACCTAAAAAACTAGATTTACCTTGAAGACAAAATATAATACAGAGAGAAAAATAAGGATACCAAGGATAAAACTTTGAAAGAGAGTGAGCCTCGGTTCTCCTGCTATACCCTACAAAGACACCATACCCCTCAATTTATGGTTTACAGAGATCTCCAAGCCCTCCCACCGCAGTGTGGGCAGACCCGGTTCTTCAATGTTCTTAAAATATTATTCATTCCTAAGCTCCCCCAGAATCCCCAGCAGACATCTCAACTCTTCAAACTTCTCTGCGATAGCTTTACCATAGGTAGGCTGGTGCCACATGGAAACTACACTTAAAAACTCAAGGTACGGTCCTTTTTCTTTTACCTACTACCTCCTACTCCTTTCTTTTTATTTTTTATCCCAAAGCAACCTGGGCTGTTGTTTTCTAGGCCCAAGCACTAGGTTAGTAGTAACATAAAGCAAATGTCAGGAGCACAAGAGCCATACAAAATACATATAATGGCAGGAGAAAGAAATATGAAGATGGGAAACTATATACTCAAGACTAACATCCATATAAGTAGGCTTAGGAGCTGGGAACTGCAGCACTGCTCTAAAAGAGGAACAAACTAGTTATCCACATCCACCCCAACAAAAGAGTTGGAGAAAAAACAGAAAGATCAAAGTTATATAAGCTGAGGAATTGGGGGTATTGGGGAAGAGAAGAAATGGAATCAATCTAGGAAACAATATTCCCATTCTAAGAAGGGGAACCATCATATCTGTACACAGCCTGGCAATCATGTAATAGGAAAGGGAGAGGTTTTGATGGTGTTTTGGTGGTGATGCTGACAAAAGTGATGACGGTGATTATGGAAGTAAGACCCTGAGTTGCCACAGGGATGGGGAAGCCAAGCTGCAGCCAAGACTAAGGCTGTCACAAGGAAACCATCCCAGGAGGGACACTTAGTGAGTGGCTCAGAGACAGCAGGGTGTCAACTCAGTGGAAGGAGAGGCAAAGTCAGTGTCAAAACTCAGAGTCAAGTGTCTAGAGGTGACATGATGAGGAGGAATGACACTGAGTCAGAAGCAAACGTACTGTTAGTCGGATGCTTTGCAAACGATACAGAAAATTGTTTTATGGTCGGGACAAACAAGAGTTCTGGGGAGAAAAGACATCATGGGGATTATACCCACCCTTGTCCCCACGCTCTGCTCTGGAGTTTGCCCACAAGATAGTCTGTCATTTTATTTTATTTTATTTTATTTGTTTATTTATTTTGAGACGGAGTCTCACTCTGTCGCCCAGGCTGGAGTGCAGTGGTGCAATCTCGGCTCACTGCAAGCTTCGCCTCCCAGGTTCATGCCATTCTCCTGCCTAAGCCTCCCGAGGAGCTGGGACTACAGGCACCCGCCACCACGCTCAGCTAATTTTTTGTATTTTTAGTAGAGACGGGGTTTCACCGTGACAGCCAGAATGGTCTCGATCTCCTGACCTCGTGATCCACCCACCTCGGCCTACCAAACTGCTGGGATTACAGGCATAAGCCACCGCGCCTGGCCAGATATTCTTTACTTTAAAGTTAGTTATCTGACCTGCTCTCCCATCTCTTGGATTTATAACTAACACATGTCAATCTCTTTTCCTTTGGTAAATCTCTTAGGAATCTATGTGTCATCTCTACTACAATACACCCCTAAAAACAACCCTAATTTTACCACTGTGTCCTCTTTCTGGTCATTTGGAAATAAAATCTTCATAGAAATATTATCCCTTCCCACAGTCTCTTTCCATATTACCATTTCTGCCTTAGCTGAGCAACATTCCCTTCCCTAAACCCAATTTGCTGGATTTTAATTGAGGTTCCACTACATTCTTCCCAACCATGCATCATCCTCCTTGGTCCTTACCCCTACAGGCCAGAATCCAGGAAAGAGTACAAACTGATGCAGCAGGACTGTATGTGGGAGATTATGAAGGGATAAGCATAAAAAAGTAGTATTTTTATGGCAAGAGGGAATGCAAATAGAGGGGTAGAAGGGGTCCTGGTTCTTTCTCCCATCTATTACTGATGAAGAAAACTTGTTATAAGTTATAAGGCCAGTGTCATCTTTTTTTTTTCTTTTTTGAGACGGAGTCTCGCTCTGTCGCCCAGGCTGGAGTGCAGTGGCCGGATCTCAGCTCATTGCAAGCTCCGCCTCCCGGGTTCCCGCCATTCTCCTGGCTCAGCCTCCCGAGTAGCTGGGACTACAGGCACCCGCCACCTCGCCCGGCTAGTTTTTTTGTATTTTTTTTTTTTTTTTTTTTTGAGACGGAGTCTCGCTCTGTCACCCAGGCTGGAGTGCAGTGGCTGGATCTCAGCTCACTGCAAGCTCCGCCTCCCGGGTTCACGCCATTCTCCTGCCTCAGCCTCCCGAGTAGCTGGGACTACAGGCGCCTGCCACCTCGCCCGGCTAAGTTTTTGTATTTTTAGTAGAGACGGGGTTTCACTGTGTTACCCAGGATGGTCTCGATCTCCTGACCTCGTGATCCGCCCGTCTCGGCCTCCCAAAGTGCTGGGATTACAGGCTTGAGCCACCGCGCCCAGCCTGTTTTTTTGTATTTTTTTTTAGTGGAGACAGGGTTTCACCATATTAGCCAGGATGGTCTCAATCTCCCGACCTCGTGGTCCGCCCGTCTCGGCCTCCCAAAGTGCTGGGATTACAGGCTTGAGCCACCGCGCCCGGCCTTTTTTTTTTTTTTTTTTTTGAGACTGAGTCTCCCTCTGTCACCCAGGCTGGAGAGTGCAGTGACACAATCTCAGCTCACTGCAGCCTCCGCCTCCTAGGTTCAAGCGATTCTGCTGCCTCAGCCTCCCAAGTAGCTGGGATTACAGGTGCACGCCAGCACACCCAGCTAATTTTTCTATTTTTAGTAGAGACGGGGTTTCACCATGTTGGCCAGGCTGGTCTTGAACTCCTGACTTAGTGATCCGCCTGCCTTGGCCTCCCAAAGTGCTGGGATTACAGGCATGAGCCACCGTGCCCGCAGGCCAGTGTCTTCTTAAGCATGAATAGGTCTTGAGCTATGTCCTTGCTGAGAGACAAGTGAAAAAAGGAGTTATCCCCCAAAACCCACCCACATACCATCTCGGTGCTTCAGACTGGCAGGTGGTAGCTTTTTGCCATGGCTGTGGGCGTAGTCCTGAAGATTCGGGGTGCTGGAGGAGCCACCCAGCACTGTGTGCTGAACAGCCCTGTGCACTGTGAGCCTGCAAGGCTGGGAGTGTGTTAGTAGTCACGTAAAGCCACAACTATCACACAGAACTATACACAACTTCACATGATAACATCAAGACACACACAGCCATTCAGAGCCACCACCATGTGGCCATTCCACATAACCACAAATGGCTTTACACTTCTGCATAGTCACAGTGGGCAAGCAAAAGGGGAATTCTTCTGAAGAGCTACATGGCAGAGAAAAGAGGCCACTACAAATGCAGGGTTAGTCATGTTAGGGGATTCAACACACTGAAAGGGATAGACTGTGCTCTCCAGGTGGCTCTCAGAAATGCTCAAATTATAGGTAGGTCCCTCTAGATTCCCCCTAGATTTAATTGGGCACCCCTTACCCTGGATATATAGCTTAAGAAACTCAGAAATCTAGTCCTTGTAGGTTTGAAAGGAAAAGCCTTTGACTGAAGCTAGAGACTGATTCTGAACACTCAGCTGGCACCCTTCCGATCCTTCCTAAGCTTTTCATCCAACATCCCCTCCCTTCAGGCCTTTTTACCTTTCCCAAGAATGAAAGTATGAGGCTCATAATTTTTTTCTTTTTTTAAGACAGGATCTAACTCTGTTGCCCAGGCTAGAGTGCAGTGGCACAATCATAGCACGCTGCAGCCTTTGTCTCCCAGGCTCAAGTGATCCTCCCACCTCAGCTTCCCAAGTAGATGAGATTTCCAGCACATGCCACCTTGCCTGGACAATTTTTTTATTTTTCGTAGAAACGAGGTCTCACTATGTTGCCCAGTTGGTCTCTAACTCCTGAGCTCAAGTGACCCTCCCACCTTGGCCGCCCATAATGCTGGGATTAAAGGTGTGAGCAACAACCCCCCACCTCAATGAATGTTTTAAGCTAGAAGGGACTCAGAGATCATCCAGTTCAACTTTCTTATTTTAGAGATGAAGAAACTGAGATCCAAAAGGGACCTCCTTTGCTCAAAATCACACAGTTCTTTAGCAGCTAAGCTGGACTAGAATCCAGGTCTCCTGACTCTGAGGACCAACTGTATTGTTAGAAAATAAATAACTATTTTTCAGGAACCAGCACAGTTTCTGAAAATAACATGGACAGAAATTGAAGGGCATGTGAAGAATCAGTTGATTATATGTAAAGCATGCCCATTATGTGATGAGCACCCTACTAAGAAGGAATACAGGAAATAACAACAAAAAGGTATGTTTTTTCTGCTCTCAAAAGTGTATTATCTCATAAGCCTATGCTCAAAGCCAGTTGCCCACACATATAAATTCAAAGAAAGCAAAGAGAACTCCATTGCCAATGAGAGGATTAAATAAAATTTGAATATTCTCTGAAGTATGGAATAAATCAGACCAGTCACTGTCTCCAACAGCTGATCTAGAGGAGGGTTAGGATTCGATGGTTCCTTCTCCTACTATAGCCTATAAAGACAGAGTGGTCAAGAAGAAACAAGACTGACACCCAAGTTCTCAGGATTTGCCTCCCTATTTCCAAATCCATCTTAGCCAAGACCCTGGATTTGGCTTGTGACTTAACATTCATAGGGTTTCCCTATGGATGGAGTGGAAAGAAGTTCAATTCCCTTGAGGCCACCAAGAAGGGACCATGGTTTCAGGGGTCCCAGGATTTCGGGGTCACCAGAGCAATCAGGAAGTTCAGATGGCTGATGATTCCGACCCAGGAATTCAGGACCTCTCCTCTATACAGCAACTTCCTCCACCTTTCATGTTCAAACAGGCTCTGGAATGAGATTCCAGAGAGTAATAACAGTTGCTAAATATGACTGTTTTTCTTCAGCAAAGCTAAAACTAGCTGGCTCTATCCCAGACCACCCTAAGTTTTTTTTTTTTTTTTTTTTTGAGACGGAGTCTCGCTCTGTCGCCCAGGCTGGAGTGCACTGGCCGGATCTCAGCTCACTGCAAGCTCCGCCTCCCGGGTTTACACCATTCTCCTGCCTCAGCCTCCCGAGTAGCTGGGACTACAGGCGCCCGCCACCTCGCCCGGCTAAGTTTTTGTATTTTTTTTAGTAGAGACGGGGTTTCACCGTGTCAGCCAGGATGGTCTCGATCTCCTGACCTCGTGATCCGCCCGTCTCGGCCTCCCAAAGTGCTGGGATTACAGGCTTGAGCCACCGCGCCCGGCCTGACTACCCTAAGTTTTGTCCTACAAACATTTCCTCCACTGAATACTTTTCTGGTACAGTCGTGCCAACTCTGCCCAGTCCTCAGATCATCTTAGAGGGTGGTCTCTACCTTACCACCACCATCTGCCAACCAGTTCCATACTTCTGCCTTGTTCTTTAAAGCATTCCCATGGCCCACTTAACTGGGCCAGACACACCTATCCTCTTTTCTAGTCTGTCTGGAACCTATTCTTTACTGGGACTTCTGGGAAGAGAGGCCCATGTCATAGATCTACACTATTGTTGTTTTCTTTTTTGGTTTTTGGTTTTTTCTTTTTCTTTTTTTTTTTTTTTTTTTTGAGACAGAGTGTCACTCTGGCACCCAGGCTAGAGTACGCTGGCACAATCTCAGCTCACTGCAACTTCCATCTTCTGGGTTCAAGAAATTCTCGTGTCTCAACCTCCCAGTAGCTGGGATTACAGGCATGCGTCACCATGCTCAGCTAATTTTTGTATTTTAAGTAGAGATGGGGTTTCACTATGTTGGCCAGGCCAGCCTCGGAACTCCTGACCTCAAGTGATCTGCCTTCCTCGGCCTCCCAAAGTGCTGGAATTATAGGCATGAGCCACTGTGCCTGGCCAGATCTACATACTTATCATTTATTTCTCCTGCCCCAAACCATCTTTCTCATTTCAGGAATGTAGAAGGCAACTTATTCTCATAAAATTAGCCTGGAAAGTTACCAAAACCTTTCTCCCTCTTGCTAGTCCAAAAGCTGACCATTTTGGGGCCAAGAAAATGGGTGCCAAGGACGAAAGCAACAGAAAAATTAGAGGCGCTAAAGAGAATGATAGGACAAGATAGAAAGAGCAAGGGGACCAAGTCCAGACCCCACACAATCATGTCTGACCTCCAGTTCTAGTTACTGGCTCACAAGGCACTGTGCTCAGAGATAGTTCCTCCCAAGGACCGCCCCCCACCCAAAGAATACAATACCCTCTGAGGCTTGGTCCTTCCTGCCGTCTGTGCTCTCACAAAAAGTTGAATGATATTCTCTACCCCTTTCCAGGGATCCAAAAATCAAGAGACATTTCCTCAAAGTCCTGAGAGATGCCTCTGCCACTACACCAGTCTCAGACTTGTCAATTTTCCAGAAGGAAGGGGAAAAAGTTACAGGATTAGGTGATGATGGAGGAAAGGGCATGGCGGTAGGAAGGGTAACAGCGGGGATGTGAAAAACACAGGTTTCAGAGGAAGACATGGCACAATTCTTCAAATGAGGAATACATTTACGAGGGTTGCAAGTACCTCTATTTATAGCTCTGTCTCTGATAACTCTGAAGGTTCAGAGTCTCCATGGCCCCTTAAGGTCTGGGCTAGACTGGAGGGACAGATAAGGAATGAGAGGGAAAGCCAGAAAAATGTCCTTTGGCCAGGGAAATGTGATTGGTATAGAAAACCAAGAGATAAACACCTTTCTGGGATGGAACAATCATCTGAGATCCAAGTTCACATCTAACTATGGCTTTTCCCACTTCATCCTCCCTACCCCCACCTGATGATATTCCACTGACTGGATGGCTCGAAACCCCATGACAAAAGTTTCCCACAATAAAACTCTGAAGAACAGACAGACAGCTTTTCCAACAATAGGTGAGAAATGCTGGTGAAGCCATACCTAAGCCACTCTGCTTCATTTCTGTGGGTGGCCGTGAAGATGAAAAGAGCCGGTAGCCACCAGGCCTTGAGGATGAAGTCTCAGAAAGTACCTGCAGAAAAAGGACTCTATAATTAATCATTTTGCCACCTCAACCCTAAAGTTTTATACTTATCCTGGATTCCTGTCCCTACAAAGCTAATCAATATTAGAAAGTTTGCAAGAACCAAAGGATTTATAGGAGAAGAGGGATGAAAAGGGAAAAGAAAATGCACTTTATGGAGGGAACTGTCTGAGGCATCTTTCTATACTAGAAGCCACTTCTATTTTCAACATCCCTTTCCCCAGAGCCCTCCCATTCCCAATCTGAGTTTGAGAAATCATTATTCGACCCATTCCTAGTTCTCAGCAGAGCGGTTTCCTAATCGTATCCATCCCCCCACAAGACTCAGAAAGCCAATCACAATGGCTCAGCCACAAATAAGAAAGTCTGGCCACCCTCTCTTCTTTCCATGGAACAGCTGTGGCTACTGCAACCGTACTACATTTCTTGTTCGAACCAAGCAGCCCTCCCCTCCAACTATCTCACCCCTAGAAACATAAAACAGAATTCTTACAATGCCCACAAGGGCCCAATCACACAAACCCCAATACACACACATCCCACCTAGATAGTGTCTGAGTCCCTAGATCCCAAAAGGCAAAGACAGAAGGTAAAACAGGAAGGTGAGGTAGGGAGGGACACCTGTGTGCAGGATGCCAGGTGAGTGGTGGACACAGCCCGGGGCTGTAGGCCGATGGCTGGGGAAGGCCAGGGGAGGTCTCCCGACCTCCTGCGGCACCGTCCCCGAGAGGGGATGAGGTCCAGGTTCCCCGTGCACTGCATGTTCATGACCTGCAATCAGACCGGGTGGAAAGCCAGTCATGGCTCCTTTAAACCCCAGGATCCCAAAAGTCCCAGTGCCCATAGGGCAGAGCTAATTACAGGGCTAGAAAGGATGACCAGCTAGGGCATAGCTGCTATGAAGGTCATAAGTTTTATAATCTAAAATAGTTAAAAAGTATGAGATGACAAGAGGAGAAGAAGGGATGGAGGGAAGGACAAGTTGTATGCCTATATTTATAGAGCAAGGAAGATAAACATTAATATTAGTATTATAAGACTTTGTGACCAAGGAGCAGAGAGATGATTTTCTTGCAAAGCTGAGGAAAATATCCTGGACAACCATCACCCTGGATAAGCCAGGGTCTAAGCAGCACTAATAATTGGAATGTGATTACGATAGGAAGCTTCCTATAGGCCTGAAAGAAAGAAGTCAATTTTATCAAGTCTGAGAGATGATATACTGATTGCTTTCCTTTGCCTGTGCCTGGTTTTTTTTTTTAATTTTTTTTTTTTTTAATTTTTTTTGTAGAGACAGGATCTTGCCCTGTTGCCCAGGCTGGTTTTGAACTCCTGACCTCAAATGATTATCCCTCTTAGGCCTCCCAAAGTGTTGGGATTCATCCTCCCAGGAATTCAGGGTCTTGTCCCACTCCGGGGCTGACCTGTTATAGCTTCCTTTCAACTATATATTGTCTCTTACAGGATCCTCATTCCCTCATCTCTACCATTTGTGATTTCACCATTGCACGTGACTTTTGAATTTCCAGCTTTACAACCCTTCCCATCACCTTCCACAATAACTCAGTTTGGCTATGGTGCATATAGCACAACATTTAAAGGTATCTTCAAGGCCAGGAGCAGTAGCTCACACCTGTAATCCTAGCACTTTGGGAGACTGGAGCAGGCAGATGACTTGAGTCCATGAGTTCGAGACCAGCCTGGGTGACATGTTGAGACCCTATCTCCACAAAAAATACAAAAAATTAGCCAGGCATGGTGGCACATGTCTGTCATCCCAGCTACTCGGGAGGTTGATGTGAGAGGATCACATGAGCCCAGGAGGCAGAGGTTGCAAGGCTGCAGTGAGCTCAGATTGCAGCCCCGCACTCCAGCCTGGGTGACAGAGTGAGACCTTGTCTCAAAAAAAAAAAAAAAAAAAAAAGGATCATTGTGGAGCCATATGCAGAAGGTATATGTATAACCATGTTTAAGGAAATAAGACTTATAACATTGTCCCAAATTCCATACTCTTCCTAATGCCAGAGCTGTGTTCTAGGTGATCTCTCTGGCTCAGCAACATCCCAGAACATATTTTCTGTTCCAGTAAGAACCTCCTGGATGCTCTGTGTCATGCTGTGCCTAAGTGCCACACCTAGCTGGATTCTCCAAATCGTAAGGATAAGCGAGTTTTTTTTTTTTTTTGAGACAGAGTCTTGCTCTGTCGCCCAGGCTGGAGCGCAGTGGCCGGATCTCGGCTCACTGCAAGCTCCGCCTCCCGGGTTTACGCCATTCTCCTGCCTCAGCCTCCCGAGTAGCTGGGACTACAGGCGCCCGCCACCTCGCCCGGCTAGTTTTTTGTATTTTTTAGTAGAGATGGGGTTTCACTGTGTTAGCCAGGATGGTCTCGATCTCCTGACCTCGTGATCCGCCCGTCTCGGCCTCCCAAAGTGCTGGGATTACAGGCTTGAGCCACCGCGCCTGGCCGCGAGTTTTTTTTTTTAATAGAAGTCAAAAGAAGGGGCCTTCCTCTCATCCCCCACCTGCTAGCTCCTCACCTGTGTGTTGTCCTCATAAAGCATGATGACAATCTGGGCCATGTAGTTAAGCTCTGAGATGGCACTAAGATAATCCAAAGCTCGCTGCCATTGTGCATCCTGGGTCTCCTACCAAATGCAAAAAGAGGTAAGCCATTGCTTAAGGAAAAGGGAGTCAGGGAATGAGCAGGGAGCTAACGAGAAGGGAGAAAGCTTTCATTTACAAAGCATGAGGAGAAGAGTGAAAGAATGTTGGGAAAAATTTGTTCACAGGCTAAAGAAGAAGGAGGATCCTTACATCAAGAAGTCCTCCATAACGGAAGACACTGAGTAGGGAGTGGACGTGGCTCTCACTGGTGAAACAGAGACGTGTTCGAACGTGGCGACCTGGGGAGAGCACGCCTCGAGAGTACCTGAGATAATAGCTAAATCACTCACACAGTCAGTTAATCCTCCTCCCACCCTTCTGCAAACTCTCTTCTCCCACCTCAAAGACTTCTCTCCTTTCCATCCCAAAATCTTGTCTATTCTTGCTTCCCCAGGCTGTCCCAGCCTTGATTCCCCCAAGACTCCCTGACATGCCCCTCCCTCCATCCAACACCCCTCCCAGCCCTCCCTCACAGGGGATGCAGCTTGTTGACAGACTCATCCTCGTGGGTTCTCTGCAGGTCAAGCAGTATCTTCCGCAACAGTGGAAGACAGAAGCCCACAGCAATTTCCAGTTTCTCCTCCCGGCTGATCCCGTACTCCTAGGGGCCACAGGCCAGGAATAAATACCTCAATAAATCTTGTTTTCTCATGCCTCATATTCCCAGGACCAAGATCACGCCTGTCTTCACCTCACGTCTAGCGCTTCTTTCATATCCACTACACTCCCCCTCTTCCAGGTGTCTCCTGAATTAGCCTCCTGTACTTACCAAGAGCCAGACTGGACCCTGAGAAATGTAGAAACTCAACTTATTCCTTCTCTAAGTGGCTTTCCTCTAGTCCCAAATCATCCTTCCTTTCCACCTTTTCTCTCTTTCCTTCCCAACACCCTCATCCCCAGGCTAGGTCCCTTATACAAGACACACCTGGGGAATGACCACATCAGCCATTGCCTTAGAGAGACAGAGCAACTCGGCTGTGCCTTGAAGTCCCAGACTCCCATTGTGCTGCACATCATACTTGACACAGTCATAGATGTCAGGGATCTTACTGATATCATAGCTCCCACTCTTCTGTCGAAAGTCACGCTCCAGCTTGCTCCAACGCTGTAGCATTAGCTCTAGTGTCTCACTGTGGTAGAGCTGCAGGTCTGGAAGAAAGGCAGAAATCAGACAAGAATCAAAGATTTTACCTCCAACCAAAGACCCTGATGACTCTGAAGTAGAACCAGAGGGAGGAGGCGGCCTGGTCTGTGACATTTAGCAGATGACACAAGAATGCCTGAGAAACCCATCCATACCTGAGACCTTGAAGGGAAGATAGTAGTATTCATACCCACCTACAGACCTGGGGTCCTGCATTCGTTCCCGGATCTGGTGGGTGAGGTTTTCGATCAGGGCAAATACCTGATCACAGACCTTCACAGGATTCTGGATGATAGTCATGGAGTTGAGCAGGGAAATACTTCTGGTGGGAGCCAGCTATGAAGAATTGAGAGAAGAAAAGCAAGATAAGCTCAGCACTAATTGCCCAGATTCCTGTGAGCTTATTACACAGAGACTACCCACAATACAGATCTGTATGCTGGTTCACTCCAGTGAGCATTCTTAGGTTACTGGGAATAGTAGCAGCTCTAGGCCTTCAGGTAAGGGCACTGCTCTACCATATAGTCATCTAAGAGGGATTGATTTTAAGAGTCTTAGAGTCCAGAGAAAATAAAACAGACCTAAGTTATTTTCTTAAAGGCTCTAGAATACACATGGAAAATACTGGAGAATAAGGATTAAACCAAAATCCCTCAAAATCTCCACAGAATGTTTTCATGAGTAGAGATCAGAGATAACATCATCTTCTTCCTCTAAACAAGATGCCAGCCTGAGCCTAGAGTAGAAATGCTGCCTCAGAACTGGGTTCCGACTCAGGCTTTTAGGACAGTAACAGTCAATGAGAAATGGGGAGGGAGAATCAAGATTGTGGCTGAAAATGCACAATTCTATTCAGATCCTCACAAGTTTCATTCTTGCTTGCAAAAGAAGGCAAGGCAGAAAAGGAAAGCTGCCTTAGCTTTTTTGAGTTTGACAGTGAGCAATGGATTGGGAAATAAAGGAGCAACATCCTCTTCCTTATCAAGTGCTACTCAGAGAACACAGAAAATGCCATGGAATCATAGCAATGTGCTTACTTAGCTCATTTAAGAACCAATCAGAAATGTTATACAACAATGTAAATTCATGTAATGCTACTGAACTGTACAGTTAAAAATGGTTAAAGTGGTACCACAATTTTACATTTTTAAACTTTTTAAAAAAATAACATATCAGAAGTGAGGAGTGGGAAGAGTAGAAAACCACTGCCTGGTAAATTGTGGCCTAGATATGCAGGAAAAAGAATGACCATATTGGGTAACGGCATATAGTGGAATTAACACTATAAAGCATTGTAACAGCCTGGGCTTTGGAGTTAGACTCCTTGGGTTTGTATTAGCTGGATGACATGGGGAAAATTGCTTAGATTCTTCTGAGCCTAGGTTTCCTCATCTGTAAAATGGGAAGAAAGTCCTTGTGATCTGCAGTCCTCGTAGTGCTTTAAAGATCACCATCAATTCTTTGTCTTCCTTCCCTTTCCTTAAATCTGGCTGGCCCGGTGACTGCTTAACCAATAAAAAGTAACAAAGTTATGTTGTGCTAATTCTGAGCCTACAATTTAAGAAAGTTTCTAAGCTTCTGCTTTTGAATATCCCTACTGCTACCATTTAATACATCCAGCTATCATGCTACAGAAACCATATGAAGAACCAAGTGGAGAGGAGAGGCACTGAGATTACTGGGAGAGCATGCAGAGGGAGAGAGCCAGCCATCCCACAATCCCAGCTGAATTCCAGATGGTTCCAGCTCCAGTCAATATCTGACGCAATTTCAGGAGAGACTCCAAGCAAGATCAGATGGGTCCGGAACTGTGACAGATAATAAAATGTTGTTGTTTTAGGTTACTATGTTTTGGGGTAGTTTATTATGCAACAATGGATAACTGAAACATTCTTTTGTTCAGGGTCCTTGGGATCAGAGCTGTGCTTTGGAATTGAGAATGTGTGGGAGTTTAGAACTGAATACAGTATATATGCCATATGTATATAATACCTCCAACAGGGCCTATGGCATAACCAAACACATTAATATTTCTGCCACAAAATGCATGACTATAAAGTGGGAAAACTAAGGAGTATAAAAGTCTTACGACAGTTCGTGTCAGGTTTGGCTGCCAAATGAATCTTAGTGTCAAGAAAAAAATCTTTTTAATTTTCAAAATTATGGACAAGAGATTGTAGACCTGTACTTATCTCAAAGGGTTGCTGTAAGGATTAAACAATATGTGTAAAACAACTAAAACAGTGCCTAGCATGCAGTAAATACCGTTATTATTGATCCCTACTATTGAGAATTCTAGGAATTGGGGATCCAGGTTATTTTAGTGCCTGACCTGGTCGTAGTCCTCAGGGCCAAAGGGCGCATCTTGCTGTAAAATATGGTGCAGCTGAGCCTTCACCTGGTGCTGGCAGCTGCTCAAGGAATCCCCATCGCTGTCCAGTAGCCCATTCATGTTGGCACTCTTCACCATTTACACTAAAATGGGTGTCAGCTCCTCTTCTACAGCCAGAAGGCCCTAAAGAGAAAGCACAAGGTCTATTTGTTTCCCTTGCAGGTTAGCAGGTTAGTATCCCTAGGCCTAGATGGTCCCAGGGATCGAATGGGACCTGGTTGAAGAGATGGGGCCTACAATCACTGATTATTCTCAGTTCATTCTCAGTAGTACAAAATGGGTCCAATACATGCAGAAACTTCTGAGTTGGCCTACAAGCACCCTGAAATGCTCCAACTGGTTCTCCAAACTCTGCTTCTCTACCTAATGGAAACTGGGACTATAGAACTGTAGTATGCACCTTGGCGAAGGCAGCAGCAGTCATCTGAACACGACCCTCATCAGAGGCATAGATCTTGAGGTCATGGCGGAAAGTGCTATGGAGATGAAGCAGTCCACAACCAGGGAAGCCAGCATAGTCACCTGGAGACAAAGCAGGGGACCAGGAATGGACTGCTATAAATACTCGTGGAAGAAAAAATATTCATTTCCCCACTGTCTCTGTCACTTCATTTTCCCCAACTTACTCTCTAATCATTTTTATCCCGGCCCTGTTGTGTTTACTCCCCAAAACACTCACCCTGTCCTCCAGGGTACATGCAGCGAAAAGCTCGCCCCAGCTTCTCAGTCTGAACAGGGCCAGCTAGAGTCAGTTCTCCATTCCACTTCAGCACCAGCAACAGGGATGAGGCCAGAGCCTCACTCTGTGGATCTGAGGGAATAAGCGGCAGTGAATGCTCTAGATCTAAGAAAAGTAGTGGGAACATCTAAATGTTAGGTCTTCTGAAGAGGCCAGAGAGGTAATTTGAGGTATAGGTCACCTACAGGCTCAAGTAAAAGACATCTGGTGGGGAGAGAAGATAGACAAAAATAAAAATAAAAAGAACACAAGATCTGAGAGGTAATGGTAAGGGGGACTACATCTTACCTTGCCCCTCATTAGACGCTTTTACTCCATGAGGGTAGTAAGTCAATTGTACCTTCCGGTTTATACCTGAGAAGTGACCATACCTGCAGGATAAAGTCACAGTTTATTTTCTGTTCCAGCACCCCAACTCTCACTGTTATTGGCTCCCTTTTGCTATCCCCTTTCTCACATCTCCAATACAGACTTCAGCTGCTCTAGTTTTCCAGTCTTCTCCTCGATCTCACCACCTGGTTCTTTCTCCAGTTCAGCCAACAACAGCCTTGTGATATCCAGCACCTCCTAGAGGAAATAATAAGGTATCCATGCAGAAAGCCAAGTCCTAGACAGTTACCTTTTGATCCTAGTCTTTTATCGAGACTCCCAATGCCATATCCTCTCTCTCTCTCTCATAGCACTGCTCCTCCTGGCCAGATTCACTACTTTACCTGGAGCTGCTCAGGTCGCTTGAGTTTTAATTTCCCTGTCTTGTAGCCACCATGTTTTTCAAACAGAGCAAAAAACCTGAAGAAATAATGAGAAGCTTCAGTGTGGGATAAGACAGTCAAAGCCTCTAGGAGTTGCGCCCCATACAGTCTTCCTCACAAAAACCTATTTGTGTAAATTAGGACACTCTTCCTACCTTGGGTGTTTCACTTCCATCTTCATCTTCTGCTTGGGAGTACGATCCCCATGACGAATAATTGCAATGACATGACGAAGTTCCATCCTAAGATCATAAATGTTATCAGAGCCTCTCCCACACCCCCATCCCACCTCCTGTCATCACATTACTTGACATGTCAAAAAATAGAGGGGCTGAGCAGGGCTCATGCCTGTCATCTCAGCACTTTGGGAGGCTGAGGTGGGAGGATCACTTAGACCCAGCAGAAACATAGGGTGAGCATAAGCAACATAGGGTCAGCCTGTCTATAAAAAAGTTAAAAGAAAAAAAATTATCCAGGCATGGTGGCATACGTCTGTGGTCCCAGCTATTTGGGAGGCTGAGGTGGGAGGATCACTTGAGCCCAGGAGGTAGAGGCTGCAGTGAACCATGCGTGCACCACTGCACTCCAGCCTGGGAGACAGAGCCAGACCCTGTCACAAAAAAAAAAAGAAAAAGAAAAAAGAAAAAGAATAGGAAACTGTGATTAGGAATATAAATGGAGGCTGGGCATAGGGGCTCACGCCTGTAATCCCAGCACACTGGAAGGCCGAGGCGGATGGATCACTTGAGCTCAGGAGTTCAGGATCAGCCTGGTCACATGGTGAAACCCTGTCTCTACTAAAAACACAAAAATTAGCCAGATGTGCTCACCTGAACCCAGGAGGTGGAGGTTGCTGTGGGCCGAGATCATGCCACTGCACTCCAGCCTGGGCAACACAGTGAGACTCTGTCTCAAAAAAAAAGGGCGGGGAATATAAGTGGAGTTAAGAAGACTGTGTATAAGAGGCCCAGGCTCCGTTAGTCAGATAGTGTGGGGTCAGGAAGTAACCAGTAGCCTGGCTGAAGGAGTCCCATGGGTCTTAAGTAATATTTATTGAGGGCACCCTACATTCTAAGTATTATATCAGAACATTAAGGCCAGGCACACTGGTTTACACCTATAATTCCAGCGTTTTGGGAGGCTGAGGAGGATGGATCACTTGAGTCCAGGAGTTCGAGACCAGCTTGGGCAACATGTCAAAACCCAGTTTCTACAAAAAAATACAAAAATTAGGCAGGCATGGTGGTGCATGCCTGTAGTCCCAGCTATTTGGGAGGCTGAGGCAAGAGGATCATTTGAGCCCGGGATGTGGACATTGCAATGAGCTGAGATCATGCCACTGCACTCCAGCCTGGGTGACAGAGTGAGACCCTCTCTCAAACCAAAAATAAAAAACATAATAAAACCCCCATGCTCTCTCTCTCCTTCATCTACTCCACCTTAAAAGACAGATGCCCAGTCAGATGCCATGGTTTATCCCTATAATTCCAGTATTTTGGGAGGCTGAGGTATGAGGATCACTTGAGCTCAGGAGTTTGAGACCAGCTAGAGCAACATAGCAAGACCCCATCTCTACAAAAAGAAATTTAAGGCTGCGCACAGGGGCTCATGCCTGTAATCCCAGCACTTTGGGAGGCTGAAACAGGATGACTGCTTGAGCCTCAGAGTTTGAGACCAGCCTGGGCAATACAGGGAGACGATGCCTTTACAAAAGCTTCTTCTTCTTTTTTTTTTTTATTGAGACAGAGTCTCGCTCTGTCGCCCAGGCTGGAGTGCAGTAGCGCCATCTCGGTTCACTGCAAGCTCCGACTCCTGGGTTCACGCCATTCTCCTGCCTCAGCCTCCTGAGTGGCTGGGACTACAGGCGCCCGCCACCATGTCCGGCTAATTTTTTTTTTTCTTTGTATTTTTAGTAGAGACGGGGTTTCACCGTGCTAGCCAGGATGGTCTCGATCTCCTGACCTCATGATCTGCCCGCCTCGGCCTCCCAAAGTGCTGGGATTACAGGCGTGAGCCACCGCACCCGGCCAACAAAAGCTTTTTCTTAAATTAGCCAGAGATGGTAGCATATTCCTGTGGTCCCAGCTACTTGGGCGGCTAACCTGGGAGGATTGTTTAAGCCCAAGAGGTCAGGACTACAGTGATCCGTGACTGTACCACTGCACTCCAGCCTGGGTGACAGAAGACTGAAAAAAAAAAAAAATTAGTTTTTTTTTTCTTGAGATGGAGTCTCGTTCTGTCACCCAGGCTGGAGTGCAGTGGCGCTACCTCAGCTCACTGCAACCTCCGCCTCCCGGGTTCAAGCAATTCTCCTGCCTTAGCTTCCCGAGCAGCTGGGATCACAGGCACACTCTACCATGCCCGGCCAATATTTTGCATTATTTTTCAGTAGAGACGGGGTTTCACCATGCTGGCCAGGCTGGTCTTGAACCCCAGACCTCATGAACTGCCCGCTTCGGCCTCCCAAAGTGCTGGGATTACAGGCATGAACTGCCATACCCGGCCAAAAAGTTTTTAAAAATTAGTAAGGCATAGTGAGTGGTACTTGCCAGTGGTCCCATCTACTCAATAGGCTGAGGTGGAAGGATTGTTTAAGCCCAAAAGGTCAAGGATGCAGTGAGCCGTGATCGTGCCACTGCACTCCAGCCTGGATGACAGAGTAAGACCCTGCCTCAAATAATAATAATAACAATAATAATAATAAAAGACAGATGCCCAAGTTCAGAAAATCTGTTCAGGCAAAGAAGTCTAGTACGGTTGTGAGGTTGAGGATACAGGCATCCATACAGCAGTCTCCAATCCATTCTCAAACTGAAATCTCAATGTTCTCTCTAGTGTCCCCTGGTACTATAGAAGCAGTGTTAGTCTAGGCCAAGGTCCCTCATACCAGGAGCAACAGTGGGAAAAAAAAAAAAAAATCCTGCCTAAAACTGCACAAGTAAGAATATCTTAAGACTTTAACTTGAGGGCCGGGTGCAGTGGCTCATGCCTATAATCCCAGCACTTTGGGAGGCCGAGGCGGGTGGATCACGAGGTCAGGAGATCGAGACCATCCTGGCTAACACGGCAAAACCCCGTCTCTACTAAAAATACAAAAAAAAAAAAAAATCGGCCGGGCGTGGTGATGGGCACCCATAGTCCCAGCTACTCGGGAGGCTGAGGCAGGAGAATGGCATGAACCTGGGAGGCAGAGAAAGCAGTGAGCCGAGATCCACCACTGCACTCCAGCCTGGTCAACAGAGCAAGACTCTGTCTCAAAAAAAAAAAAAAAAAAAGAGACTTTAACTTTGACTTGAACCAGCAGTTCCACTTCTGTGTACACACAAGTAATGTAGTGGTTCTCAACCAGCTGTGATTTTGCTGCACAGAGGACGTTTGGCAGGAGACATTTTTGGTTGTCACAATTGGAAAGGTACTATTGGTGTCTAGTGAGTAGATGCCAGGGATACCGCTGAACATTCTAAAATGCATAAGATAAGATATCTCCTCACAACCAAGAATTATCCAGCCTTAAATCTCAGTAGTGCTGAGGTGGAGAAACCCTGCTGTAGAGAAATTCTCCTACATAAGAAGACTTTTGTGAGGAAGTTCTTAACCTTCTTCATCTCTCTGTTGGTAATGAGAAAAACTGAAAACAGTTCAGAGGTTACAAGTAGAATCAATAAATATAATGTCTTATACAGAAATGACAGACTAATCACAATGTAAAAATAAAAGCTATATGTAATAAATGGACAGTTTCCAAATACAAACTGCAGAAATACACCTGCAGCACAATTCTATTTGTATAAATACAAATGTTACATATGGTTTATGACTGTATATATAATTAGCAGAAGTATAAAACAGGGACTGGAAAGAAAGACATCAAATTCATGATAGTGGTTACCTTTGAGGAGAAGGGAGAATGGAACTGAGGATTCAAATGGTACTTCATAACCTTATCTACAATGTTTATTTCAATTGTAAAAAAAGATCTGAAGCAAATACACAAAAGGTTAACATTTGTTCATATGAATTGTAAGGATATGAATATCTGTTATTATTTTCCAAAAATAAAAATTGAGTCACACATCAGCAATTTTCCATGGTCTCCAAAAGCTCTCAGAAACACTGACCAGTGACTCTAGTAAAAGCCACAAACTCCTTAAGTAAATGAACTTGTCTTAAGAAATGATATCTTATATATGTAATTAGTCTCATAGATTTTGAAAATAATCTTGAATTATTTTCTCTATCTTTATTTTAAACTCTTTCATTACAACTGGGGCTTGCAATTTTGACTAGAAAGTTCTAGCTGACTGCCGGGCACGGTGGCTCATGCCCATAATCTCAGCACTTTGGGAGGCCAAGGCAGGCAGATCACTTGAGGTCAGGAGTTCAATAACAGTCTGGCCATCGTGGTGAAACCCCGTCTCTACTAAAAATACAAAAAATTAGCCTGGTGGGGTGGCGCGCACCTGTAATCCCAACAACTCAGGAGGCTGAAGCTGGAGAGTCATTTGAACCCAGGAGGCGGCGGTTGCAGTGAGCTGAGATCATGCCACTGCACTCCAGCCTGGGTGACAAGAGTTAAAATCCTGTCTCAAACGAACAAAAAAAAAAAAGTTCTAGCGGACCTTTATATAGACCTCGAACTCTCGATCTTTCCAGTCTTCATCATCTGCTGTCTTTACTTCTCAACTGCCACGGGGGTGCGACATTCCCCTTAGACTTAATATTTCTAGTTGTGTACTGTATGTCATACACACACTCTTCTCCCTGATAAAAAGGCTATTTTTTAAATTCCTTTTCAGTGACCTGACCCAATTTCCCTGACTTGGGACATTCCCAAGGTCCCTGTATAGTTTGAGCAATTAGAATTTTCCTGCATTCTTCATCCTCGCTCTGAAGCAGGGACTTTCTCTCAAGTCTAAGATTCCTAACCCTTTGCCCTTTCTTCCATTGAGTCCTTCCTCGTTTTCTACCGAATGTACAGTCATGGTCTTGAAATTCTATTGCAACTACATAACGAGGCATGGTAAGTAATAGAACAGGGAAGAGCCTGTTTAAAAATAAGTGGCTGAAGAGAGACGAAAGGTCTAAATTCCCAGTTAACAAAGCAAAAATAGAAACCTGACAGAAATAGCTATGAAATAAGCCAGGATTTATTTAGATGCACCTCTGGGAGAAGCTAGACTTTAATGTGGTGTTCCCAGAGCCGCTTCCCTGTTTTCCATGCTCTTCTCCCCATCCGCCTCTCTCCCAAACTGTGTTGCAAAAGAAAAAACTTCACACTCCACACTGGGCTAAAGAGCAGTCTTAGGCCAACAGGAATCAACGTGAATAGACGGAAAGAAGCAAGGAGATAGGCGAGTAAGGTAAGGAGGGAGGGGCAGGCAGGCAATCTTCTCAGGAACATCTATGTTAAATCAGATCTGGAGAAGGGGTAGAAGGGAGGGTACACGGTATAACTTCTTTATCCCTTTGACTTTAGGGCTGCTTGCATATATTTAATTTCCTAAATCACTATGCACTTGATGGTGGACTCCATTGGTAGTGAAGAGGAAATATCAATACAAATTCCAGGCAGGAATACTTCCAACACAGAAAAACTCCTCAGGCCACCAACACTATTTTCTGCCCACCTTGAACAGTGGACACCTCACTTCCTTCTTAATGCAATTTTTAATTCTTCAGACACACTCCTCCTTCCGACTCTGATCAACTGTGCTCCTCTCCCTGTTCTCAGTATCAGCTGCTTCGTTCCATCTTCTTTTCCCAACTTGCTACGACTCTTGCCCCAATACTGACTGCAGCCTCCCCATCCCGTCCCGCATCATTGGTCAACTAATTCCGTTAATCCAACTAATCCTCTCACTCACTGATTCCCCAGTATTAAACTCCTTCACCCCCTCGCACGAGTCACCATACTGGGTAACATCTTTATATTGACCCCCAGGGACCCCCCACAAAGACGGCCTGCCATCCATTCTTTCCTCACACCACCCCTCTCTCGAGGCTGTCTTCTCTCCGTCGCAACCCATTCCTCAAGCTACCCCCCTTCCCCTGGACTCCAGCCCCACCCCTCCTGGCGCAGATCCCTTCCACCTTGATCCTCTCCCTTGTACGACTCCGCTCCTCCATCCTCCCGCAGGACCCCCTCTTCCTCACGCAGACCCCCACATACCCATCCACCTCCTCTCCCGCCGACCCTCTCCTCGGTACTCTCCCCGCACAGCTCCGGGTCACGAATACCGCCCTCCCATCTCGACTCCACTAGCCTTTGCCCGCCCCCGCCTTGGCCGCCCCACTCTCCCTACGCTGACACTAAGGCCCCTCCGCTGGGCCTCCTCCCAAAGCGGAGCCCACCCAGAACGAACCGCTGCTCCGGGAATCCACCAAGCCCACTCTACCGCGCCCACCCACTCCGATACCGCCCCCAGCCCCAGCCACTCCCCCACCGCCCCCGGCCCTCACTCACCCGCCTCCCTCCGCTCGTGCAGCCGAACCTGCCGGCAGCGACACCTGACAGCGGCCCAATCAAAGCGCGACTTCTTTGCAGTGCCACCAATTAGCGAAGGGCGCGCACCGGCAACAGAGTCAGGCTGCGTTGGCCGGCGCTTCTGCGCGGAGGAGCGTGACCCCTGGTGGCTCCGGGAGGGAATGCAACTTAATGCTCCCTTCCTTTGATTTCTTACTGCGTCGCCAAAGTCCAGATGCGTGGTCTAGACAGGGACGTTCCATGAGACGACGGGGTGGGTGGGTGGGAAGCCTGATGCTGAGAAAGAGGAAGAGGCAGAGTTTGTGCCATTGCTGCTCCTTCAGAGCAAAACCAGGTCTTCCAAAGGCGGGTCGCGGTGGCTCACGCCTGTAATCCCAGCACTTTGGGAGGCCGAGGCGGGCGGATCCAGAGGTCAGGACATCGAGACCATCCTGGCTAACACGGTGAAACCCTGTCTCTACTAAAAATACAAAAAATTAGCCGGGCGTAGTGGCGGGCGCCTGTAGTCCCAGCTACTCGGGAGGCTGAGGCAGGAGAATGAGGTGAACCCGGCAGGCGGAGCTTGCAGTGAGCCGAGATCGCGCCACTGCACTCCAGCCTGGGCGACAGAGGGACACTCCGTCTCAAAACAAACAAACAAACAAACAAAACCGGGTCTTCCGTTTGTCTTATGAGACAAAACAGGGTCTCATATATGTACAGATCCAATAAATAAAGGTTGAAAATATTAACAGATGTAAAGAGGAGTGACAGGGAGACTGGAGACAAAAAGAGACAAGGAGAGAAGCAGACAAGAAAGTTAAGAGAAGGAACAGAGAGATATTTACAGAGGAGGCAAGAAAATGGATGGACCTGGAATTCTAGACAAATTGATTCCTATCTCCACAGCCTGCTTTTTCTCTACGCTCCAGACAAAGCTGGATTTGAATCCTGGCCTTACCTTTAATATCTGTGCAGCCTTGAGTGACTCACTTAACTTATCTGAGCCTTTATTTTTCTCATCCATAAAACTGGGATTAAAAACCTATGGCCAGGCTCGGCGGCTCACGCCTGTAATCCCAACACTTTGGGAGGCCGAGTCATGCGAATCACGAGGTCAGAAGGGTGAGACCATCCTGGCCAACGTGGTGAAACCCCGTCTCTACTAAAAATGCAGAAATTAGCTGGATGTAGTGGTGTGCACCTGTAATCCCAGCTACTCGGGAGGCTGAGGTAGGAGAATTATTTAAACCCAGAGGTGGAGATTGCAGTGAGCCGAAATAGCGCCAGTGCACCTCAGCCTGGCGAGAAAGCCAGACTCCGTCTCAAACAACAACAACAACAACAACAACAACAAAACTAATTAAGGCCTGTCGTGGTGACTCATACCTATAATGCCAGCACGTTGGAAGGCCGAGGCGGCAGATTGGTGGAGTGCAAGGAGTTCAAGACCAGCCTGGGCAACATGATGAAACCCTGTCTCTACAAGAAATACAAAAGCTAGCCAGGCATTGTGGCCTATGCCTGTGGTCACAGCTACTTATGAGGCTGAGGCAGGAGGATCACTTGAGCCTGGGAGATGGAGTTTGCAGGGAGCAAAGATCACCTCACTACATTCCAACCTGGGTGACAGAGCGAGACCCTGTCTCAATAAACAACAACAAAACACCTCACTTAAAGGGTACTGATAATATGGAAGCATTTTGTATTGTATATGTTATTGTTCTTATTATCTTTGCATCTGCACTTGGGTTTCCCTGGTCAAGACAGTTGTTCCCTCTTT
The DNA here is from genome assembly GCF_049350105.2 of Macaca mulatta. Lineage (NCBI taxonomy): Eukaryota > Metazoa > Chordata > Mammalia > Primates > Cercopithecidae > Macaca > Macaca mulatta. The sequence goes on from NC_133412.1 coordinate 21,073,893, forward strand.
CTTCTCTGCAACATTAGAGGTCTTGCCACTTTTCCAGTTGTGCCACATTGTACTGACCCCACAAGGCCTCCTGAATGGACATAGAAATGATTCTAAGGGCTGCAATAGATTATTCTAAGAGGAATAGATGCCTCACTAGTTCATGCCCAGGCTCATACCTCCTCCACCACTCTAGCCCTTCAAACTAGCTATTACAGCATCTTCCAGGTAGTTAACTTCCGTTACTGTCCCCCTGAAAATGTAGACTCTGTCCCTAGTAATCATTGGAACAATCCATTTCAACTCAATGAAATAATACATATAAAAGTTCCTTGTAATTGTAAAGTGCTTTAAAAATATTAAATACTATTTACAATAATAATTCTTATTAAATAAATAAAATACCATATATCAATACCATATATTGATTACTTCCATATGCTGTAAAATAACTTTTTAAATGAGCATTAATATATGATGTGCCTGTCAAAGGCACATGAGGGATAAGAAAAGTGCACAAGTGGCTGGGCGTGGTGGCTTACGCCTGTAATCTCTGCACTTTGGGAGGCTGAGGCAGGCAGATCATGAGGTCAGGAGATCGAAACCATCCTGCTAACACAGTGAAACCCCGTCTCTACTAAAAATACAAAAAAAAAAAAAAAAAAAATTAGCCGGACGTGGTGGCAGGTGACTGTAGTCCTAGCTACTCGGGAGGCTGAGGCAGGAGAATGGTGTGAACCTGGGAGGCAGAGATTGCAGTAAGCAGACATCACGCCACTGCACTCCATCCTGGGTGACAGAGCAGGATACTGTCTCAAAAAAAAAAAAAGAAAAGAAAAGAAAAGTGCACAAGTACATGTGTTTTCTCAGTGGAATTATTGTTCACATTTGGGAAGCTACTCTCTAAACTTGGGTAATTTCTCTACTCCTCTGGCTGTCTTATTTCTCCTTCTGTAATTATCTCTTCCCACTCCCTATTCCTTAATCTTAGTAACCACCCTCTCAATCAAATAGCTACCCTATGGCTCTGGAAGATTATCTCCCTATTAATCTGGATAAATACACGCTATTCTAAGAAGTTATATTTATTTACTCATGGCTACTTTTTAACCTAGGTAAAGAGACCCCACAACACAGGTAACATTTTCCACACTGCAGCTGCATAATTCTGTTCTCTAACAATTGATGTCTTACCAGGAGAAGAAGGAATGGACCCAAAGGAGAGGTGGATACTTCTAAGAATACCCACAAATGAAGAAGGTGGAAAAAAAGAACACAAGGAAGGCCTAAGGGGAATGAAGGGAATGAGAGTAGTATGGGGGAGTTCTTGATGTAAAGGGAATTCTCTTTCCCAAATACTCTCTCTTAAGATTTCTGAGTATCTTACTGTCTTGCGGGTACAACAGGATAGCAGAGGTAAGGGACTAATGCCACAGTGCCACTCCACCTTAACTGACCGTCTACGCTGAAGCCCCTCATCTCTATTTCAACTCTAGCATTCATTCTCCTTGCTACCAGGACAAAGGTCAAGTCATACCTGGAGCTAGGAAACAAAGCCCTCTCAAGTCTGAATATGAGTTTTATGAGGAGAGAGGGCAGAAGAGGGGATCACGAGGAAGGCAGAGATGCCCTGACGACCTCATGCCCTGGTACACCACTTGCCTCTGGATTAAACAGCATTAGGGAGCCAAGAAAGGAAACACATGTGGTGTCTGGAGACCTGTGCCTGCCTGTCCCAGTCCCACACCCAGTCATCTCACCACACCCTTCACCACCTGACTTTACGTTGTCCTCCAGCCCAGGAACTAGGAACTACGGAGAGAGAAGCCAAGGGAGAGGAGGAAGAGGAAACTAAGGATTCCCTGCTCAACCCCAGCCCCACACCCAGCACCACCAACAGGTGAGCAAGCTTGCCGAGGAAACGCAGAGGGCATCCTGTGAGCAGGAAACACGTCTGAGTCTGGAAAAGACGCAGAGAAGTAAAAGATCAAAGGCGAGGTAGGGGGCGGGGAGGAAAGTGGGAGAGACAAAAGGAAAACAAAAAGTGGGGGATCATGAGAAGTAGAGGCAGGAAATAACAGGGCTTCAGACATGGGTGTAGAGTGGAGGTGGAGGACACAGCACAGATGGCATAAGAATTAATATTTCCCTGGCTCCTCCCAGGGACTCCTTTCTCAGCCTTGTAAGGAGTGCACAGAGGTGGCAAGGAAGCACCTTGCTCCTCTTCCTGGTTCTAAGGAAAAGGTGACCTTGAGCCAATGGGTGTCTTTCCCAGTGCCTGCCTCTAACCCTGTGCTTTCTCCATATCCTCCTCTGGTATCTGTGTTTATTCCGCGGTTTCCCCGCGGCTGCCCCCGGGAGAAGGGAGAGGTGGCTGGGGCAGGCCGAAAGCAGAGGATAGGTTGGGCAATGTCACCCTTCCACACCTACAGGGTAGATGGATCGGGTTTCGGTTTAAACCGAGGGGTTTGGGGGAAGGGTGTTGGGGTTTAGCTAGTCCACGCGGGTGCTGTCCTCCACTTGGTGCTGAAATCTGGGCCGCCACATCCCGGGGGCGGGTGGGGGCTACATCCCCGGCTTTAGACGCGCGAGTCTCAGGTCCCGCTAATTACCTGGCGGGTGCTGCCCACCTCTGCCCCCGCGCACCTAGCGCGGTGGCAGGGGGGAAGGCGGGGCCTCGGGGAGCCCCACCCCTGGAGACTGCGGCTGGGGCCTCCCCCTCCTCCGCCAGCCTGCCACTAGCTCATTGCGCCTCTCCTGCAGTCTGGTTGGCACCGGCTCCCATTCCGGCTCCAGCCTCCAATCCGACCCCCATTTCGGCTGCAGCCTCGGACCTAGCTCCGGCCCTCAGTCTATCGGGTTGCATCCTCCCTCCCTGTTCCGGATCCTATCTTGCGCCAGCGCCTACTCCAGGATCCCGTAGCCAGACCTCAAGCCATGGCTGGTCCCTTCTCCCGTCTGCTGTCCGCCCGCCCGGGAATCAGGCTCCTGGCTTTGGCCGGAGCGGGTTCTCTAGCCGCTGGGTTTCTGCTGCGACCGGAACCTGTACGAGCGGCCAGTGAACGACGGAGGCTGTATCCCCCGAGGTAACAGTGCCTGAGGCGCGGGAGGAGGCGGGGGCAGGTGGTGATTGAAGGTGCGGGTAGAAATGAGAATCCGAGCAACAGAAAAGGGCTATAATCACGAAGGCCCTGGAGCTGGAGGGCTGTACAGTCTGCAGACCTCAGCGGGGTGGGGGTGGGGGCCAAAACCATAAAGCAAGAACATTTCTGGGGACCTGCCAAGACCACCTCTGGCCCTGCGAGTTCCAGCTGCACTCGCTGCCCAAATCCCTAATTATAAAGCCTGGAACTATCTTTTTCACTCCCCTCCATCTCCTTCCCTCATTTCCTCAATTCCTGTCCTTAAGGCTTTTCCCCTCCTCCATCCCTAGTGTTGTGTCATGGGAGGAAAGAACTGAGCAGATCTGGAGAAACTGAGTTGGCCAGCCAGAGGCAACTAGAACTACTAGAAAAGCATAGACTCTGAAAGTCCCTAAAGAGATTACCAAGGTTTAGCCTCTTTCTAATTCCCCCTCCTCCCACGGAGCAAAGCCAGACATGGCCAACTGGACAGCTCCCAGGTAACTGCATTAGGTCTAGGGTCTGTGCCCTCCCTCCATGGTCACTGGGTACCCCCTCCCCAGCGCTGAGTACCCAGACCTCCGAAAGCACAACAACTGCATGGCCAGTCACCTGACCCCAGCAGTCTATGCACGGCTCTGCGACAAGACCACACCCACTGGTTGGACATTAGATCAGTGTATCCAGACTGGCGTGGACAACCCTGGCCACCCCTTCATCAAGACTGTGGGCATGGTGGCTGGAGATGAGGAGACCTATGAGGTAGGGGGTCCCCAGAGTCTCCCTGATGATCCAACTCATCTTCCCAGTCATCCCAGCTCCTTCCCCCTAAAGACCTCTCACTTTCCCCCAAGACTCTGAGCCCCCCCATTCTTAAGTGTTCTGACCCAGTGAAATCAATGCACAGTTGAAGTCTGGGGAAGGATCCCCTCTCCTTAACTATCTCTCCCTCTTAACTCCCCTTAGGTATTTGCTGACCTGTTTGACCCTGTGATCCAAGAGCGACACAATGGATATGACCCCCGGACAATGAAGCACACCACGGATCTGGATGCCAGTAAAGTGAGTTCAAATATCCCACTTCTGATTTGCATTGCTTGTGTACAACACTGTATCTCCCATCCCTTCACCTTATTTCCTGACTCATGGTCATTACACTGCTGAGCTTTTAATCTTAATGTAAGGAAAGAATCATATCTTAAGGGGCAGCATATATGGAGATGAAAGGATAGATAAGAATGACTATGGCCCGAGGTGGGCGGTTTGGGGAAGGGTCTGCAATGCCCCCTTCAATTGGAGTGCTTTCCCAACGGGCCTCTTCTTCCAATGCACGCAAGTAGAATGCACAAAGAGTCCTCTAATGCCTAAGGAAGATCTCTCCTTTCCCAGGGGCCCTCAGTTCCCACCGTGTTTCTGTGACTTATATTCATTTCCCTTATTCCCAGATCCGTTCTGGCTACTTTGATGAGAGGTATGTATTGTCCTCTAGAGTCAGAACTGGCCGAAGCATCCGAGGACTCAGTCTGCCTCCAGCTTGCACTCGAGCAGAGCGACGGGAGGTGGAACGTGTTGTGGTGGATGCACTGAGTGGCCTGAAGGGTGACCTGGCTGGACGTTACTATAGGCTCAGTGAGATGACAGAGGCTGAACAGCAGCAGCTGATTGATGTGAGGGTCTTAAGAGGGCGCTGGTTGGTGGGAGCAGATGGAAAAAAGAGCCAGAGGGAAGGCTGGGCCAGATGAGACATGGGCTCTGAGAGGCCCAGGGGCCACCATGAAGATTCTTAACCCAAGTCCCGTTACTCTTCCCAGGACCACTTTCTGTTTGATAAGCCTGTGTCCCCATTGCTGACTGCAGCAGGAATGGCTCGAGACTGGCCAGATGCTCGTGGAATTTGGTATGAGGCTGCTCCTTACCTCTTTTGTCTTCATGCCCTCATAAATGCTTTTTTTTTTTCCCTCTATGTCTCCCAATTCTTGCCTTGCCTCTTGAACACTGTCCCTCTCCTGCCCTCAGGCACAACAATGAGAAGAGCTTCCTGATCTGGGTGAATGAGGAGGATCATACACGGGTCATCTCCATGGAGAAGGGTGGCAACATGAAGAGAGTGTTTGAAAGATTCTGCCGAGGCCTCAAAGAGGTTGGAAAAGATTGTGTAGGGGAACTAGGTGGGAGGACATAAGGAAAACCAAAGAGTAGCATAAATAGATTATGTAATTTATCAACCCACCCAGGACATGTCTAACAGTAAAAAGGACTATCTAGGACTCACTCTAGGAATAAAGGTATAAACCAGCTGGGACCATACTGGGAAAACCAGGACATGTGGTCACCCTAAGATTAGGAAAAGAAAGAGTGTCAGGAACCTTAGGAAGTGAATAAGGCAGTTGCCAGATAATGCAAGAAAGGAATAATTGAGATGTCAGGTCAGTGCCTGGGATGTATGCGGTGGAATGGTGAGGTGTGCAGATAAGGAAAACATTTGAGCTTAGACTGATGTTGGCAGGGAGAGGTTGCTGCGTTCACGACTTTAATATAACCATCCAGGTCTGAGCCAATGTAGGCCTAGACTCCGGGTTCTATCATTCTTGTTAAAGTATCAGGTCGAGGCTTTAAGTTGAGAGTTGGGAGAGAGACTGGGGAAGGTGGAGGATAGAATGGTTCGAGTTCTAGAATATGTGGCTCTATATGAGAGGTTGAACTGAATCATCAATCCTACATAGACTGGGTCTCCATATTCAAGTCTACATTAGAAATCCCCATAAACTCAATTCAATTCTTACTGTATGTTCTCAAACATACAGTTCTATTTTAGGTTTCCAAAGAAAAAGGGCTCCTCTTTTAGATTCTGAGAAGTTTCTACTATTTTAGGCAAGTAATAGATAACATATTCTGACTATGAGTGGGTCGGGAAGTACCTTTAAAATATATGCCTCAGTTTCCTCGTCTATAAATTGGGATAATGAGATTTTCTACATTTTAGGTTGTTGTGGGGATTAAATGAAATACAGATAAAGTACTTAGTCCAAAGTAAGTGCTTAGTAAGTGTTAAACTGTTAGCTGCATTATTATTCTAGATGGAAGGGTTTCCCCCATGTTCAGCATGTAAGATATGCCCTATGCCATGGTTCTTTCTGAACTATAAACAGGATCCTTTTACTCACGTTGGGTAGTGGTCTTTGTGACCGTCACTCTGGTAGATCCCTTGTCTCTTCAACTCTAATAATCATCTTCATGACTACGTGGTTAAGTGAAGCAAAACGCCTTCCCCCTGCCCCTATTCCTATGAATCTGGCTTTTCTGCTCTGTTTTCATCTTTCTCTGCATTGACACAGGTGCTCCATTCACAGCTAACAGAACGTTATCTTACCTCTTCCTGGCAAAGCTTACACCTTCATCTTCTGTCTGAAAGGACCCTTCCAAGCTCTAGGCTCATTAGCAAAGCAAAGATAATTGATGCATGCAGAACTCATTGAATAATCAGTCCTCTCTCAGTTCAGTTTACCACCTCTGTTCATTTCCCTAGATCATCCCTAATACACCACTCCTTCGAGTTTTCTTCTTTCACATATTATTTCACAATCTCATTATTATGCACATCATAATTCTGCATCATGCATGCATGAAAACAATAACAAGCCATTTTCATTAAAAAAGACCAGTGTCATCCATTCACAGCCAAGTTTCTGTTCTAGACATATTTCTAGTGTTCTTGTGTGTCTAGCTAAGGGAGGGTCCAGGGTTAATGAAATATCCCTGATTTTTCATTAACAAAACCTTTGTGGACTCAGGTGGAGCGACTTATCCAAGAACGTGGCTGGGAGTTCATGTGGAATGAGCGTTTGGGATACATCTTGACCTGTCCATCTAACCTGGGCACTGGACTTCGGGCAGGAGTGCACATCAAACTGCCCCTGCTAAGCAAAGTAAAGGAGTTGTGGGGTTACAGAGGGGTGTGAGTAAGGAAGGGTGAGTTGTGGATGGGGAGGGAGTGGACCCTTTGGAAAGGAGCCAAACATGTTGTAGCTAAAGGGTCAGGGGACAGGCCAGGCACAGCGGCTCATGCCTGTAATCCCAGCACTCGGGAGGCCAAGGCGGGCTGATTACCTGAGCCCAGGAGTTCAAGACCAGCCTGGGCAACCTGTGGAAACCCCATCTCTACTACAAATGCAAAAGTTAGCTGGGTGTAGTGGAGGCTGAGGTGAGAGGATCACTTAAGCCTGTGATCACTCCAGCCTGGGTGACAGAGAGAGATCCTGTCTGGGGAAAAAAAAAAAAGTCAGGAAACAGAGCTCTGAGCAGGTTCAGGGCTCTTTCAGGTAGGACTAGTCTCTGCCTCTATCGACCGTGCTCCCAATCCCTATCTCCTCTCTAGGATAGCCGCTTCCCAAAGATCCTGGAGAACCTAAGGCTCCAAAAGCGTGGTACTGGAGGAGTGGACACTGCTGCCACAGGCGGTGTCTTTGATATTTCTAATTTGGACCGACTAGGCAAATCAGAGGTGAGATCCTAAGGGATTAGGGTGAGGAGAGCTATAGGTCTGTGGGGGCTGAAATATGGCAGTGAGTGAGCCTCCGGGATGTAACATAATCTGAAATGAAATTCAGGTCAAGTGGGGAGGCAACTGGAAATCAGCAGGCAAGTCAGTCAGTGCTAAAGAAAAGCTCAGATTGCAGGAAGCAGAGATCAAAGATTAGTGTCCTTCAGGTGGAGCTTGTGCAGCTGGTCATCGATGGAGTAAACTATTTGATTGATTGTGAACGGCGTCTGGAGAGAGGCCAGGATATCCGCATCCCCACACCTGTCATCCACACCAAGCATTAACTCCCCACCACCAACTGATGTCTCAAGATTCCCAGGAGTTCTGCTCATTCTAATGATGGCCCATTCTACTTGCTCTGGACCTGCCCCCGCATCCCCTGCCTCCATCCTAGTAAAGACTCCTTGCTATGCTGCAGCTGTCTATGTTATTTCTAATGGTGGGGTGAGGAGGGGAGCAGGCTTCAGGAAATGAAAAGAGGCAGTGGGATTATTTATGATGGAAAGAGACTCCAGATATGGCATCCTGGGAACACTGATTCTCAGGTGGGTGGAAAGCATTAACATTTTACCCATATTCCTCATCAGCTTCTGAAAATAATCAGGATGCACTTCTGTTTGCACTTTATTCATTATGACTTAAGATTTCTCTCCCCACAATCTCCTTCTACTGTAGAGACAGGCTCAGAGCAGGTGGCCAAGGAAGCTGATAGTCAATACCAGGGACCAGGAAGGTCGTGACCAGTCCTGGAGGCCCCAGGCTGTACTTCGACCTATAATAGACAGGGAATGGGAGTCGTATCACAACTCTGCTCTCCAGGAGCATTGATACTTGGAAATTAGCGCTCTGCCTGTAGACTCCTTCACTCCAGGGATCTCCCTGGGTGCACTCTAAGAGCCAGACAGCACCAGATTAGGGGTTTGATTCGGGGTCAGGAGATGGAGGCTCAAGCTGTGCAGCTGGGAACTCACCTTGCTGTTCCGGGCTCTCCTTGCCCTCATGCTGGGCCCATGCAACTGCTCGTCGCTGCTCAGGACTCAGAAAGGCCATTTGCTCAGGAGTGACAGCCACAGCCTGGGCACTGGTGAGACTAGATAGTTGGGTGGGACTAAACACCACCTGGGGGCAGGGGTAGGAATCAGTGCATGCCAGTTGGGCCCTGGCTCTCCTGTGGTCACCCCAGTCCATTAATACTTACAGCAAATTTAGGAGGAGGGATGACAGAAATGGCAAGAGGAGTAAGGCCCTGGATCTGTCCCTGCAGCAGTGCTGAAAGAGCCAGGTCTGGGATCCCAGCTGTTGAAGCAAGTGGCATCCAAACATTGTCTTAGACTCACCTTCCTTCTCTTCAAACAGATAGACCTTCTCTAACTACTCCCAAAGTGCCCTACCGTAGACCTTCCCCAGTATGTCTCTAGCCCCTTATTTAAACACCCTCTCAGGTCCCCACTTTAAGAATTGCAGGGCAGTCTTCCATCCAGTCCACCCATGGTATAGAAACCAAACCAACTTGCACCAGCAGTAGCCCAGCTCCCCACCTGCTATGGTGCCAATTTCAGTGAAGATCTCAGGCCCCCAGTTACTGATTGGGCCAAAGCCACCAGGCAGTACAAGGAGGTGGGCCAGAACCTCCAGTTGTTCTTCAGAGCACTGGAGATGCAGGGTGCCCAGGAAGAGAGCTGCTTGGCTGTAGAACAGTGGGAAGGAAGGAAGAAGAATTCAGCTTCAGTGAAAGGGGCTGTGGTCATGAGACAAAGGAAGAGATGGCTTCAGATGAGTTCCCTTCCTCCATGGGACCAGACCTTCATGATCCTTCTTTCCCCAGTAAGTCCACCTTTACCTCAGCACCACCACCCTCAGCCCCTTCACAAGTGACCTAAACTCCCAACTGCTGATGTGCTGGAGCTCCTCTGGCCGCAGTCCACAGAGCGTATAACCCAGCGCTGTCAGATGAATGAAGTCCAGGTGGCTCACATGCCGACCACTCTGCCGTAGGAAACTGGAGACCACAACGCGGAGCTGGGGTGGGGGTTGGGGGCAGAGGGGAAGGAGAAAAGTTATGGAGAATGAATGGACAGGGAAGTGATAGGTGTTGCTGGGTTACACTCTGTTACTATTAAGACCTAAAGAGTCACGGGGAAGGCTGAGGACTCAGAAAAGAAAAGGATAGAAAAAGAAGAGGCCTCCAGGAAAAGAGGTAGGAGACAGTATTATGTGTTCAGGGCCTCAGAGTGAATAAATCAGAGTCCTGAAGGTCACTAGTAGGGGGTATCAACAAAAGATAGAAAGAATGACCAGGTAGGGTCACAGGAAAAAATTCCTTGGGCTTTAGATGATCTACAGGGCTGGGTCTGTGGGATGGGTGTTTGGGAAGTGGTAGGGAGGAGGAAAGGTGTTACCTGAGTGGAGCTCCAGCCATCTATCTGCCCCAGGGTGCTCAGCACTCCCCAGTCCACTAGGATCGGCTCCTGTAGTTCCCGATCTCCTAGACCTATTAAGAGCCGACCGAGCTGCAGGATCTGCTCAGGATGAAATCCCCGGTGGGGACCCCACAACTAGGAGAAAGAGAGGAACAATGTGAGTGGAAAAGCAGTGGATTGGGAGTCAGAATGCTGGGTTTTAAGTCTTGCCTCTGCCCTTAGCTGTATAACTCTAGGCAAGTCACCTGCCTTTTCTTTAGTTTCCTCCACTGTCAAATGAGACAGTTGCCTTACAGTTCCTCTAACGTGTTTTGAAAGACAATGCAGGCCGGGTGCGGTGGCTCACGCCTGTAATCCCAGCTCTCAGGGAGGCAGAGGCGGGAGGATAGCTTGAGCCCAGGAGTTCAAGACCTGCCTGGGCAATATAGTGAGACCCCGTTTTCCACAAAAAGGGAGACAAAAAAAAAGACAAAAAAAAAAAAAAAGCAAAAGACATTACAGTCAGTGGAAAAGAAGAGCAAACTAACTCTAGTCCATGAGTTCTACACTTCTTTGTGCATCAGACATAGAGACGCTTATTAAAACACAGATGCCTGAGGCCCAGCACAGTGGCTCACAGCTGTAATCCCAGCACTTTGGGAGGCTGAGGTGGGAGGAATGCTTGAGCCCAGGAGTTCAAGACCATCCTGGGCAACATAGCGAAACCCCATCTCTACCAAAAATACAAAAATTAACCAGGTGTGGTGGTGTGCACCTGTAGTCCCAGCTACTTGAGAGGCTGAGGCAGGAGGATCATTTGAGCCCAGGATGTAGAGGTTACAGTGAGCCAAGATCACACCACTGCACTCCAGTGTGGGTGCTGGGTGACAGAGTGAGACTCTGTCTCAAAAAAAAAAAAAAAAAAGCAGATGCAGATGTCTGGACTGTTTCCCCCAGAGGCTTATTTATTTACTTATGAGACTGGGTCTTGCTCTGACACTCAGGCTGGAGTGCAGTGGTACGATCTCGGCTCATTGCATCCTCTACCTCCTGGGCTCAGGGGATTCTCCTACCCCAGCCTCCGGAGTAGCTGGGATTACAGGCATGCGCCACCACACCCAGCTAATTTTTTTTTCTATTTTTAGTACAGACAGGGTTTCACCATGTTGCCCAGTCTGGTCTCAAACTCCTGGGCTCAAGCAATCCACCTGCCTCAGCCTCCCAAAGTGCTGGGATTACAGGCATGAGCCACTGCGTCCAGCCTCCCCAAAGGTTTTTATTAAGTCAATCTAGCATGGTAATCTGGCACTGACATTGTTCCCGTGCTCGGTTCAACAGCACATACACAAAATAAATTGGAATGATACAGAGATCAGGATGGCGCCTGCGCAAGGATAACACACAAATTCATGAGGCATGCCATTATTTTTTAAGAAAGAAAAAAAAAAGAATAAAGGAAAAAATCTGTTCTCTTAATGATTGTGATACACATTAAAATTTGGTAACCACTGCTATATTCCCTCTATTCATTATACTAGCTCTCTTTCCTCAATATTTATCCCCCCTCACCTCCTACTTGTGACCCAAATCTTCTAACTCTTTTATCTCCTGCTTCCCCCACCTCTCATCCAACTCTCCATTCTCTTCTTCTCCTACATCACACTCAAAGAGCTTCCTCATGGCCAACCTTACTTGGCTCTCCATCACTAACCTGTTTTGCTTTCCCCATGCTGCCCACAATTCCTTGGGCCCAAGTCCTGCATCTCCTGCAAATAGTGTCAGGCAGTCCTCAAAGTCTGAGAGGTTCATCTCTGCAATCTGGGTTGCAGACCAGGCTGCTGGGAATGTCCCTCGTACATCTGCACAATTTGGCACAGGTTCTGAAGGGGGAAGGCAGGGCCAGGAGGTATCTGTAGATGGAATGACTCTTCCAACCTTTGGAGGATGGAGCACTGTGTCAAGTAGGGATCGAGGGAATATTACAGAGTAAGATGAACAGGGCTTAGAAGTTAATAGAACAAGAAGTGATTGGAGATGCCAAGTCCCTTGTTTTATAGATGGAAGACTGAGGATGTTGGTCAGGGATTTAATGGCGGAGCTGAATTTGAACCCAGTTCTTGAGCCTCACAATGTCTCCTTCAAAGCTGCTAGGGATCTCCCCAGCAGAGAGCTCCATACTTAGCCGAGCTAGACTTTGTCAGCTGTTTAAAGAGACAAGAGAGCAGGAAAATGGAAGTTCTAGGCTAAAAGAAAACTTAATAGTTTACAAACTCCCAAAGCTATAGAATTCTAGAACTAGAAGAGATCTGAAGATCATCCCTCTAACCTCTTTGCTTTATAAATTAGAAAACCCAGTCCCAGAGAAGAGCACATGTAGAACCCAGACTGTTTGACACTCGCTGTACATCCTGCTGGACATATGAGTATTTGGGTAGTTTCACCTGGAAGATCCTCAGCAGCTGGTCGCACAACCCCTGCTACCAGGGCTGCTTTCTTGGCAGCCAGCTGTGGCCCCCTACACAGCTGTCCAACTCTGCTCTGCTCCCAGCTCTGCTGCTTTTCTAGAAGCCACTCCAGGGTCTCTGGACCCAAGGCCTCCTGCATGAGAAGGTAGAAGGAGAGTAGGGAGATCTGGACAGATCAGGGCCTGCTGCTGTAGCTGTAATTCCAAAGTCTGGTCTCTGTTTCGCAGTCTCCCCCTAGATCTAGGCTTCATATCCTTTGCCCTCTTTGGCCATGGGTCCCCATAACCAGCTCACCAGTCCCCTCTATGCATTTACTCCCTTCCTTTCTTCCTTCATCTCATCCTGGAGATCAAGGAAATTGCCTCAGTAGACAGAGTGAACACTAGGCATCCAGCTTGCTCTACTTCATCCTGGCTCCACAACTCTGGTTTCCTGGGGACAGGAAGAAAATCGGGGGCTGGGGAGCTGAGAGAACTGTGAGGAAAAGGAAGGGGAAAAGAGGACATGCTAGGATTTGGGACACAGGGCTCCAAGGGACCTTAAGAATATAGAACAGGCTGCCACTGATGATGGTGGTTGAAGGATTGGGTACAGAATGAGTTAGAATCTGAAGTTCTCGAAGGTCCATACCCAAGAACAGACTCCTGCAATAGCAGCCATCCCAGTTCTGTGGCAAATGTCTCTCCTAGGCAGAAACCTTGCAGCTGACTGAGATGGGACAGCAGGATCTGTAGGGGGATCTGTCGTGTGCTCTCTATCCCCAGGAATCCAACCAAAGGGCCTAAGGTCTCCAGCACTTCCCCTGAGAGAGGAAGACTCCTTTGGAGTTGTAGCAGCTTTAATGGGAGCAGGGGAAGCAGGCAGTCTGGCCAGGTGGTGGGAACAGGCTGCTGGCAGCGATGGGTATAGCAGTGTAGTGATAGGTGAGAGTCTGGACTTGGCACTCAGAGAAAAGAAACCATGGGGGCGGAAAGGGACCAAAGCTGGGACAGAAGTGGAATGGCATTTGCCACTGTAGCAATAAACGCCTAAGAGCCTCACACTGCAGGCTGCTGTGGTCAGGTGTTGCTGCTAGTTAGGCACCAGGCGAACAAAGTCCCTTAGCTTCTCTGAGCCTTGGTCTTTTCAGCTGAAAGCAGGGTGGGTGGCCTGGAAGATTTCTCAGGCCCTCGCAGCTTTGACATTAGTCTAGGACAATGTGGGCGGATCATGCTGTCCTGCATCTGGAACTGGGGAGGGCTGCTAATGGGTACAGAGCTAACCAGAACGCTCAGGGCCACTGCAGGGTAGTGGGGGAGGCAGCACCAGCCATATGAAATTGCCCCAAAATGGGGAGAGGAGCTCAGCTGGGAGATCTCACACTTACCTGACCAGGGACACACACAGCTGGACCAGCACCTGTTGTACCCATATTTTTAACGCCATCTTTAACCTGCATGAGAATTGGGTGTGTGTGTGTGTGTATGTGTGTAAGTGGGGAGGTATGAAAGGCCTTCCCTGGCCTCAGGGAAGACGCCTTCCTCCCAACCAGAGAGAGCTCGTATCCCTGATTGTCTCATCCTCCTTGCTACTCTTATACCCGAAAGGTCTGCAGCAGTGCTGCGGTCTGGCAGGCTGAGAGGCGTGACAGTTCAGGGGCCAGGCAGGAACAAGCCCCAACCAGGACTCGCCTGGGGATGGCCTGGAGTGTCTGGGGGCTGAGGCCAGGCAGCAGAAGATGCAAGGAGCAGAGTTCCTCCAGGGATAGCTAAGGAGCAAGAGAAACAAGAGGCCTGAAGAGGAAGGGAAGGGTGGTGGGGAAGACAACAATCACAATGCAGCAAGGCAATAAGTATGAGGGGAGTGGAGAGAGAGGAGGGGCAGATGCAGAAGCCAGGGGAAAGGGGGATAGAGACCTCTGGAGAGAGGCTGAGGTTGCAGCTACTCACATCGTGCCTAGGAAGGAGCCGTCCAAGCAGCAGGACAGCCTGTGTTGGGATGGGACCAAAACCAACAGCTCTCAGGACCCAGCAGCCAGGTCCTAAGTGGGTTCCTAAGGCAAACCCTCCAAAACTTCCCACTCCCTCTTAAACATCCCCAGTAACCATCCTCAGTGACTCAGGTCCCTTCTTGATCTGAGGAAAGGGAATGAAGGTGTCCTCGTGTGGACAGAGTTTACGTCTATTGTTCACCCAGGGAAAGGAGGGGCTGGTTTTATCCCTGAATGGGATTCTCTTGACAGGGCTCAAGCATGGATGGAGGGTGCATGCCAGGGAGTGAGAGAGGCAAACCTGAGCAAGTGTAACACTAGCTCCCTGAGGGCAGGAAGCATGGCTCTAAGCTGGGGCTCTGACAGCTCCTGCAGGAAGCGGAGGCCCAGCTGAGGGAAGAGAGGGGCCCAGACCTGCAGCTCCCGGGGGCTCAGCACCGCACCTCCAGATGAGCGCAACACCCCCAGAAGTTCATATGCCACCTGTAACCAAAGAAGGTTTAGGACTGGAGAGAAAAGACAGATGAACCTTGAACTTCCTCTCTAATCCCACATCTGAATTTCCCAGGGCTTGGGCTAGGGTTTGGAACTAGGGATTGGACTGGAGTAGATTAGGTTCAAAATGGCAAAGGGTGTGTTTGGGGTGCCACAGACCAGATAGGGAAGGGCCAGGAAGAGGTGGTAACAGGTAAGAATGGCCATGGAGTAAGGAATGGAGGTTGCAAAAGTGGGATGGGGGGCTGGCACCACTATGCTCAAGTTGACACAATGGGAAAGCCATCCACACAGACCCAGGGGAAGCCTAGAGTCTTCTAGGCTTGTGCTGAGGGGCTCACCCATCCTTCCGGGCTGAGGGTCCCGTTGGCTGCACATTCCAGCAGCCCCCGTTCTACCGGCCCCATCGGATCACTCAGGGGCACTAGGCTCTGCAGCTCCTCAGGGCTCAGGAAACAGGCGAGGGGCCCAAGCCTGAGGAGGGCATGAAGCTGACCTTTGTGTGGTCTCTGAGGCTAGCACTAAGCAGGCCTGGCAGCAGACCGTGTGGGTACATACACTGGGCACTCTGACCACTACACCACTACACAGGGGCACCATCTATAGACCTCTCCTGGAACTCTGTGCTGCCTGGGGCCACTGCCTACTCCCTTGCCCCTTCCTTCCTAGAACACCTACCCACCATGACACCTGTACCTTCCTCTCTCTACCTCTTCCACTCTGGCCTTGGTTACTGATCCCACAACTCACCTGCGTACCTGCTCCTCACCATCCTGGACACTCTGGTTTACCAGGCTGGGCAGCATATGGCGGGCATGCCCGGGCCCCAGACCTGCTGCTGGCCAGCTATCCTCCAGGGCTTGGATCTGAGATGGGGAAGGTTAGCTCGCACTGGGGTCACTGTGGGGTTCTTGCAGGGAGGGGCCACTGAGAGACATGCCATTGACTCTCGTCCCCACTAGCAGAAGATGGGCCAGTCAAATAAAGAAGATGATTCTCATACCTGGTGAGGGCTGAGCTGCAGAAAGTTCTCCAGAGGGAGGTGGGGGAGGAGGGGCAGCACTGCCCACAGCAGCTCCTGGGGCCAGGCAGGCACTTCCCCAAACAGTTCAGGGGCCAGCAGACGCTTTGCCAGAGCCTCCTTCTGTTCAGGCCTCATTCCTGGGCTGTAATCCCGGATGGCAGCCAGGCTACGAGGAGTAATGGGTCTTAACCCTTTGTCTTCTTCCAAACTGTTTTCCCCTGACCCTCTGTAGTCCTGCTGTCTAGATAGGAAGGAGACTCTCCCTGTCTTTGTTTTGTTATTTTGTTAAGATGGAGTCTCGCTCTGTTGCCCAGGCTGGAGTGCAGTGGCGCGATCTTGGCTCACTGCAACCTCTGCCTCCCAGGTTCAAGTTATCTTCCTGCCTCAGCCTCCCAAGTAGCTGGGACTACAGGCGCCCACCACCAAGCCTGGCTAATTTTTGTATTTTAGTAGAGACAAGGTTTCACCACATTGGCCAGAGAACTCCTGAACTAGTGATCTGCCTGCCTCGGCCTCCCAAAGTGCTGGGATTACAGGTGTGAGCCACCACGCCCGGCCTCTCCCTGGTTTTATAGAGAGGACCTCTCTGATCCTTTTGTAGTTCATTAGCATCATGACTGGGTTTTCACACTCAGGTATGAGATGCGCCTCTCTCAAACCTTGTTACGATGTTGGCACATTACCTATCTGGCATGAAAGAAAAAAACAGGAGCTCCGGAAGGAGCTGCTCCAGCTGGATGGGGTTGGCCTGACCCTGACAGGAGCAGGAGGAGTGGTACAGGAACCTTACACACTGTCGTTGACTAACAGGGATGGTGGGAAGCGCATCAGGTCAGAGACAGCCAAGAAAGGGATGAGTGGTGACAGGTCAATGAAGAGCTGGGAGGTGAGGCGCGGGTACCGCTGGATCAGCAGGGCTGTCAGGCGACCCAGGGCCTGCTCCTCGGATGGTGGTACCTGTGGGGACACAGGAATGGATTCTGCCTCTGGAGATGCTCAGTATCCCTGCCACTTCCTCTCTGGAGTTCCTCCTCCCACTAAGGCAAGCCCTCTGAACACTAGGCTCCAGGTGCCCTTGCTCCCCTCTTTCTCTATGCTCACCTGCAGCTTCCCCTGCAGCATGAGTGTCAGGAAGCCCTGTGCAGCCTCCCTCTCTGCTGAAAGCACCAGCTGCTGGAGGTTTTCTGGGGGCATATGCAGGTATGCCTGTGAATAGGAGGTCATGGTGGGTATGGCCTCACAGGGCAGGGACCTCTGGCCCGGTTGTCACCCAGCCCACCCATGGGCCCTCCACCTGTTACCTGCACTAGAATCTGCAGGGCCCAAACACTCTTTTCCCTCTGAAGCAGATCCCACAGCAAGGGCTGGTGGGAAGAAAGACAATATGCCAACAGAGCTGTCTTCTCTGTCTCTCCTGCAGCTCCCCCAGGCTTTCCAACTCCACTTGCTGGGATGCTCGTCCTTCATCTCAACTGTGATTCTTCAGATATTAAGCTCTTTTAGGTCCAGGATCATATCTCTAATTTCTCTTGTACCCTCTCCCATGCCAGGTCCATAGTTGGATCAATTAATACTTGCAGACCTGAACCAAATACTATGAGACTATCTAATTCCATTTTACTGGGCCCAGGGCTTGAAAAATGGAGCCCCAAAATGGAGTAAGGAATCTTTATATATCCTACAGAACCTAGCAAAGTGCCTTGCATATAATAGGCATTCAGTGAATGAATTATGGTGTTTAACATATTCCCACCCCTCCATTCTACAGAGTAAAAACTGAAGCCCAGAAAAACTAAATGAAATTGCTTGCCTAAGATCACACTAATTTGTGGCACAGTTGAACCTAGAACCAAAGTTTTCTGATTGGTAGTGTCCCTGAATCTTTCTCATTCCTGCCTTATCTTCCTGTATTCTGCCAGCCTCCAATTCTCAATCTCTAGGAAAAAATCAAGAGTCCTCTAACTTGATCCTTTTTCTTTCTGGTGCAGAAAGCAAAGAGCCTAAAAGAATAACAAGGTAATATTTATTGCACGCTTGTGTATCATGCACTGTGCTAAGCCCACAGCATGTATTATCTCATATACCAGTATCATCCCTAGTTTATAAATGAGACGAGAAAAATATTGCTCAGAGAAGTTAAATAACTCATTCAAGGCTGGTCACAGAACCAAGATATAAATCCAAGCCTGTGTGACTCTAGAGCTGTGTGCTTCAACTACTACCCCACACTACTGCCTCTGAGTACACGAGGAATTCCCCTGGAGGGCCTTCTCACTGTTCTAGGAGCTTTCCCTCTGGCAGAGCACTCACACTAAAGCAGGCCAGCAGTTCCATCTTGCTTATACCAGAGCTGGGGTTGACAGTGGGTTCCAAGCCTGGTGGGGTTGGCTGCTCCTCCTCTTGTTCCAGGTATTCCCCAATTGTCCGTAGCACACTGCGCCGGCCCTCTGGGCGAAAGGCATCCCAGAAGGACCAGTTGTCTGGGAGACTGGAGAGCAGTAGGGCCCGACCCAGCATCCCCTGGGCCTCAGCGCCCCCAGTCCCTGGACCCAAGAGGAAGGTCAGCAGGCGGAGGAGATAGTGTAGGCGTGTGGGGTGAGCAATGGCTGGCACAGAGGACTGACAGCATGGCAACTGGGATAGCATGCCAAGGAGGAAGGGGCCAGGGGTCAGACAGAGTGGGGATGGTCCCAGTGGTGGCAGAGAGGGCAGAAGGGGGCCCAGCAGCCCTTCTAGGAAGCAAGTGTCATTGCCCCCACGACTTGTCCGGCACTGGCCTGCTAGCCAAGGCCAGAAGGGCACCAGGGCCTCATACATGGTGTCATTGGCACAGACCATCACCAGGAAGCTGCCCCCATCTGGGCAGCATTCCCCACAGGGTCCAATGTGGCAGGGTGGGAAAGCAGTGACATCTGGGGAGGGGCCCTGGCACACATGCTGGACCCAAGCCTGGTTGCTGGGGGGCACAGCCTGTAGACTTGCCTCCCCACACAGTCGCTCAGCCCACAGAGTCTCGTTCTCCAAGAAGCAGCCCCAAAAGATGTCTGGGGTGAGCGGAACAGGGGGCAGGCCTTCAGGGCAGCTGGTAGGGGGTGGGAGCAGGCCAGCACAGAGCCGCTTCACCAGGCGGCGGTTGGAGCCAGACAGGGCTGAAAAGGAGAGGTTACTACAGATCGCATTCAAAAACTCATCAGGAAACTGGTCATGACAGGCCTGTAGCCAGCCTTGGGCACCTGGTGCCCATGAGACTGCATACCACACAGCGGTCTGGCAGATGGCAATGGTGCTGGGAGGGGGCTGTGGAGTGACAGGCTTGGTGTGTTGGCAGAGCAAGTGGATGGAGAAGTTGGAAATGCTGTAGGGTGGTGCTGGGCCTGAGTGGTTCTCACAGAGGGCCTCCACAGTGATGGCTCGCCGTTGGCGTGGGCTAATGTGGGCTGAGGGCTGAGGAGCTCTGGGCAGAGGCACACCTGCACTCAGGCAGTGAAGGAGGGCAGGGGGTGGGGGTGGTGATCCAGACAGAAAGCCCAGCGCCTGGACATCCCAGGAAAGGTTGTGCCGGACGCCCCTGGGTGCAGAGGGAGGAGCAGGCAGGATCTGGTCAGTTCACATTTCCTCTGGCTGAAGATTCTGACCCTGACCCAGAGCCCTCAAGGGGCATGGCAAGCATAGGCTTTTCTACAAGTGAGGTCCCTGAGAGTTTAGGCATTACTGGTTGAAATGCTGCGACAGGGCAAAAAGGAGAGAGCTGCCCCGCCAAGCTCCAAAATCACCTAGGAGAAGCCCCAGTTGGAATGCTTTCTGTCCACCTGGCTCCCTTCTGTTTCCTTTCTTCATATGCTTTCAGATAGCTTACACACAACCCTCAGTGGGCCTCCCGTTAAGAAATCTGCTCAGCAACTCAATATGTCTAACTATGCTCTGGCACTGTCGTACTGAAGTAGGAAGAGGGTAGAGGAATCCAGCTGTGTCCTTATTTTCCAAATCCCATCTTTACTAGCTAACATTATTAAGCACTATGTGCCAGCACTGTTTTAAGTTGTTTGCACACACAGTATCAACTCATTTAATCGGGTGCAACAACTCTGCGGTAACTAATATTATCATTCTCATTTTATAAATGGGGAAACTGAGGTATAGAAAGATTATGTAACCTGCCCAGGGTCATATGGCTAGGAAGACGTGGAGCTGGGACACCAACCCAGACAGTCACACTCCAAAACCACTAAACCACACTCCTCCCATCAGTTTTCCTCTCTAGAGGCTGATGTCATCAGCTCTCCACCTCTAGATTTTCCAGGCCCAATCCCTCAGAACTGGTCCCCTCTTACTTACCATAAGAGCAGCTGTTGAAGGTTACCTAGGAGGGAAGGAGTAAGGAAGAGAACTACTCCAATTTCACTTTCCTTGCCCTGCCACATCCCAGCCCCAGCCCTGGCCACACTCACCTCCCTGGCACTGCCCATTGGCATCAGGCTCTGGCTGCCCCAGAATGGAAAAGACCTCATCCTGCAGGGAGTGAGTGACACGGAGCAGCCCCTCCTGAAAGGCAGCATAGAGGGGGGCCCCCACTGTGCGTAGCAGACCGCCCCAAAGCGCCTCCTCGGACCCGAGCTCCCCTGTTGGGGTAAGCAAACCCAACAGACCCTGCAAAAAGTGAGGAGCTGCCTCCCTCCCATCGAGGCCTGTGGCATTGGTGGGATCCACACTGGGCTGCACCTGCACCAGAGCTTGCCAGCGTGTGCCCTCTAACAACAGCAGCAGAGAAGGCAACCAGTCAGCAGCCAGGACACAGTCAGAGGGCCCATTACGGGTGCATGGGGGCCGAGTTGGGGTAGGGGGGCCCCCAGGAACTAAGGCTCCCAGCAGCACCTCCACAAGTCCACCCAGCACCCCTGCCTGGTGCACCAGGAAATCTCGGGGAGTCTGCTCCTGTCCCAGCAGTGCCAGCAGATCCCCCAGCAGCCCTAGCATTGGCTCCCAGTCGGGGCTGCCTGTCAGTGTCACTAAAAAATCATGGAGCTGGAACGCAGGTGGCTGGAGAGGTGGGGGCTCTCCTACTGGTCCTTCCCCCATTCTCCCAGGCTCAAAGGAAGAAGAAATGTTGGCCAGGAATGTAGAGAACCGTGAGTGGCTCAGGGAGCCCTGGGAAGCCTGGTCCAGAGTGGAGAGCAATGACTTCAGGAAGGAGAGACCAGGGTCCGGGGACTGAGGCCCATAGGGGCCAGAGTCACTGTAAGGAGAGAAACCAGAGGTTACTAAAGGGGAGGTAGAGCCCAAACTCAACACTGCCTCTGAGCACAGTTCTCTACCTGGATCTAAAGATGAGGTGAGGGGATAGTCAGCTGAACCCCTTTCATTGGCCCATAGTAAGTCTTGGCCTGCTTTTCTTAGCCTCATTTTTTCCTTTTGCATAAGTCTCTGCCTCTCTCCTTTGTCCTTCTATCTAACAGGTTAACCTCCACATTCTTAAAATCTTTTTCCAGCCACCCTCCTCCTCATCCCCAGTTCTGTTCACTGTTCTTCTCACCTGCAAAGGACAGCAGCAGCAGCAGTAGCAGCAGGGGCCAGAGGCTCAGAGCCATGTTTCCAGGTGAACACTGGTACCGGAGGGGAGTTCTGGTTAATCTCAACTGTGTGGGATAGCCAGGTGAGGGCAGGGCACTGCAGGCAGCCTGAGGCTCCACTGACACTGTAGTGTGGTCTTTCAGGAAACAATATCTGTAACCTGACAGCAGGTTTGTTACCTGAGCCACTGAATATCTGATCCTTTGGCTCTGGAGAAGGGTATGCTTCTGTGAGAGGAACCAATGATAGGGGATCCCAGGGGCCCCTCAGAGGAACCCAAGGAGATTGCTTGAGTTAGGAGCCCCTGATGCAGAAAGGAATAGGCAGACATGGAGATGGAGAACTGGAGAACAGGTGTGTAAGGGTGTAATCTGGGGTTCTGCAGAAACATAGAAAACAAAGAGGATAGAAAGGAGCTAAGAAGCAAGTAGGATTTGAAGAAATTGAGGAAGAAAGGATGCCCAGGAGCAAGAAACTGGGCAGCAAGGTATAAATAGATGAGAAATGAAGACAGAGGTCTGGTCCAAGGATGGAGAATTCAGGAAGAGGAAAGCTGCTTTCGACTCACTATCCAGAACCACAGAGTGTCAAGAGCTGAGCAGCACCCCAGAGATCACATAGACCAAACTTTTCAACTTATGGATAAGGAAGCAGACCCAGAGAAATGTGATTTATTTATTAGGCCATTCAAATGTTTGGGTCTTCCCTTCCCCTCTGGGATGCCCTATTATTTGGTTCTTTCTCTGTGGTCTAGGTGAAAGCCCTCTCAAAAACTCTGAGCCAGGAGAGAAACCAGATTCAATCACTACGCACAGGGACTGATCTCCCTACACACAGAACTGCTCATGGAACACAGAGAGAAAGAGATGTCATTCAAAATAATCTGGTCTGGTCAGGGTTAGAAGTCTTTTTTGTTGTTTTCGTGTTTTTTTTTGGGGGGGGGGGTTTGATTTTGTTTTTTTTGAGATGGAATCTCTCTCTGTTGCCCAGGCTGGAGTACAGTAGGGCTATCTCACCACTGCAACCTCTGCCTTCCAAGTTCAAGCGATTTTCCTGCCTCAGCCTCCTGAGTAGCTGGAATTACAGGCATGCGCCACCACGCCCAGCTAATTTCCGTATTTTAGTAGAGATGGGGTTTCACCATGTTGGCCAGGCAGGTCTTGAACCCCTGACCTCAAGTGATTCGTCCACCTCAGCCTCCCAAAGTGCTGAGATTACAGGCTTAAGCCACTGCCACAGGCCAGGGTTAGAAGTCTTTTCCATTCTCCATTTATATTTTCCCAAAGGCCTTCACTTTACACCAACTCTAAATAGCAATTCAACACTGAAGCTATACCCAAACTTTTATTCTGTCTTTCTTTCCCTAGAACCCTTCCCCATTCTCTCCCTCAAATCCACACATGGAACTTCATTATTAATGTGCTTCTGACCTAGAAGATTCACTTAGGATCACGGAGTTTTACTTTTATGTATTTATTTAGAGACAGGGTGTTGGTCTGTGGCCCAGGCTGGAATACTCTGTATGATCCTAGCTCACTGCACCCTCGAACTCCTGGACTCAAGCAGTCCTCCTGCCTCGGCCTCCCAGGATCACAGAAGAGACCTGAGGAATCTTCAGGTAAGAACTTCTCATTTTATAGACAGGGGAATTGAAGCCCAAAGAAATGGAATGACTTAACCTGGGTCACAAAGACAGCTGGGAGCAATGATGGGATTTTCCAAGGCAAATCAAAAGTTGAGATGCGTGAAATGATCTGTTGTGTAATTCTACCAACATTCCCTTTGCCCATCAAGGATACCACATCTAGTCTAAAAAGCAGACAGATGAATCTGAGGGAGAATATGACCCGAGTTCCCAACAGCTTTCCGGTTCCAGCACATCCTGTAATCCTTCTGAATTTCTGCCCTTCATTCTGTAACAACCCTCTTATAATAAATTCTCCTTTTTTCCTCATAGGGTAGCAAAAAATGAGATGGTCTAGGTTCAAACCCTGGTTCCAGCATTTACTAGCTGTGTGTCCTGGGGCAGCTTCTAAATCTCTGTTTTTGGTTTTTTGTTGTTGTGGTTGTTGTTGCTGTTGTTGTTTTTACTGTAAAAAGGAAAAAATCCTAGTGTAGAGTTTTTGTGAGGATTAAATTAGATAATGCATTTAAAGTGCTTAGTGCAATGTCTAGCATTCATTCAACAAAGATTAAGCACTTATTACGTGCCAGACACTGGTACAGAATAAACATTCACTCAATGTTACTATTACTTTATTAGAATAGCTCAAGATGATTTTTTCTACTTGAAACTAAAGGAGTTCTAATGAAGACATAAATGATTATCTGGAAGTTGTATCTTGAGTGAAAGAGCTTCAGAACAAATATGGAACTAGTTGAGTCAACCAGAGAGAGAAACAATGAGGATTCCCTCAACTCAGCATGGAAAATTTCCTGGCAGTCCATGTTCTGCTGTTGTAAGCCGTTGATTAAGCAATTCTCTTGCTGCTAAGGATTCAGACTATGTGCAAACTGAGGGCGAAGTGCTTAGGGTTTATGGCAAATATACCAGGCTATTTGAGTGTATTGGTTATTGCTTATAATTTGATAAAGTTCAACAAAAGCGAGACAAGTTCCAACCTACAGATGACCAAATGGAAACAGAGAACAACCAGCAAATTTAAATTACAAGGGTCCAGAACAAGAAATTAATCATACGTCCTGCTAAAATGAAATGGATAAGACTGGTGATAACTAGAACACTCTGTGATTTGCCAGTTAGAATGGATATACCTGGGAAGAGCCACAGGAGTTGAGAACTCTGAAACATCCTCACTCCCCAAAACTCCCACAGGGCACTCTCTGCCTGACAAGAACAGATGCCTGCCTAGCCGGTAGCAGTGGCTCAGGCTTGTAATCCCAGCACTTTGGGAGGCCAAGGCGGGCGGATCATGAGGTCAAGAGATTGAGACCATCTTGGCCAACATAGTGAAACCCTGTCTCTACTAAAAAATACAAAAAAATCAGCTGGGCGTGGTGGCATGTGCCTGTAGTCCCAGCTACTTGGGAGGCTGAGGCAGGAGAATCGCTTGAAACTGGTAGGCGGAGGTTGCAGTGAGCCGAGATCGCACCACCGCACTCCAGCCTGGGAAACAAGAGTGAAACTCTGTCTCAAAAAACAAAAAACAACAAAAAAAAACCCAGATGCCTTTTTCTTTTTTTTTTTTTTTTTTTTTTTTTTTGAGACGGAGTCTCGCTCTGTCTCCCAGGCTGGAGTGCAGTGGCCGGATCTCAGCTCACTGCAAGCTCCGCCTCCCGGGTCCACGCCATTCTCCTGCCTCAGCCTCCCGAGTAGCTGGGACTACAGGCACCCGCCACCTCGCCCGGCTAGTTTTTTTTTGTATTTTTTAGTAGAGACGGGGTTTCACCGTGTTAGCCAGGATGGTCTCGATCTCCTGACCTCATGATCCACCCGTCTTGGCCTCCCAAAGTGCTGGGATTACAGGCTTGAGCCACCGCGCCCGGCCTTTTTTTTTTTTTTTTTTTTTTTTTAACTGAGTCTCACTCTGTCACCCAGGCCGCAGTGCAGTGGTGTCATCTCAGCTCACTGCAAACTCCATCTCCCGGGTTCAAGCAATTCTCATGCTTCAGCCTCCTGAGTAGCTGGGATTATTGGTGTGCACCACCATGCGCAACTGCTTGTTTTGTATTTTTAGTAGAGACAGGGTTTCGCCACATTGCCCAGGCTGGTCTCAAACTCCTGGGCTCAGGCAATTCACCTGCCTCAGCCTCCCAAGTGCTAGGATTACAGGCGTGAGCCACTGTACCCAGCCAGATGCCTCCCTTTGTAAAGTACAATTATTTTTCTCTTTTTTTGTTTTGGCTTTTGTAACTGAAATATTAATTGCTTACTAGATATCTAGGTGTTCCTCACATTTCCCAGATCTCTTGCAGTTAGGTGGGCTCAGGTGATTAGTTCTGTTCAATGGACTGTGGTTGACCAAAGAATTTAAGAGCTAGCAAATGAGCCTCCAACAATCTCTTCGCTGTTGAGGCAACCTAGAAACTACATGTTGAGATGGCAGTGTCACAAGGTCAAAATAGCCCGAGGCTCCAAACTACCACAGCATTTACAGTCAGTCTTCGACACTTGTGAGTTCTGTATTATTGGATTTGCCTAGTCACTAAATGTGTTTGTAACCCAAAATCAATACCTACAGTGCTACTGAGGTCATTCACAGACTTGTATTGAGAGGTGACAAGTTTGAGTCACCTGATACACATGTTCCCAGCTAAGGTGGAACAAGGCAGTGCTCTGCCTTCTTGTTGCAGCTCTCATGGTGTAAATATTAGTAAGTGTCTTTTTTTTTTGAGAAGGAGTCTTGCTGTGTCACCAGGCGGGAGTGCAGTGGCGATCTCAGCTCACTGCAACCTCTGGCCCCCTTGTTCAAGTGATTCTCCTCCCTCAGCCTCCCGAGTAGCTGGGATTACAGACACGTGCCACCACCCCAGCTATTTTTTGTATTTTTAGTAGAGTCAGGGTTTCACCATGTTGGCCAGGATGGTATCAATCTCCTGACCTCGTGATCTGCCCGCCTCAGCCTCCCAAAGTGCTGGGATTACAGGGGTTAGCCACCGTGCCCAGCCAGTGTCTTTTTTAAGGTCTATCTAGTGATGCACCTTTTGTGTTGTGGGGCTATTTGTTGGTGATTTCAATGTTTAAAACGGCTCTTAAGCTTAATGCCAAAGTGTTGTGTGGTGGTTTTAGAACAAGAAGGCTGTAATGTGCCTTATAGAGAAAATGTACGCTAGAAAAGCTTCTTTCAGGTTGGGCACGGTGGCTTACGCCTGTAATCATAGCACTTTGGGAGGCCAAGGGGGCGGATTACTTGAGGCCAGGAGTTCAAGACAAGCCTGGCCAACATGGCAAAAAAACCCATCTCTACTAAAAATACAGAAATTAGCCAGGCGTGGTGGTGTGTGACTGTAGTCGCGGTTACTTGAGGCACGAGAATCGCTTAAACTCAGGAGGCGGAGGTTGTAATGAGCAGAGACTGTGCCACTGCACTACAGCTTGGGCGACAGAGTGATACTCCATCTCGAAACGTCAGGAGACAAGACTAATTTGAGTAATAATAATAAAACTCCAGTCTCCTGCACAGCCAGCTCTGTGTGGCAAAAAGAAAGAAAGAGAGAAGGGGCAGGGGAGACAGGCAGAGGCAGAGGCAGGAAGGAAGGGAGGGAAAGTAACAAGGAAGAAAAGAAAAAAAGAAGGAAAAGTGAAGAAAAGAAAAAAAAAAGTCAGGAGGGTACATCTGTGTAGTGTTGGGGGAAAAAGGGAAGGAGGGAATATTCATCAAATACCTATAAAGGAGGGCCTTTGAATCTTTTTTTTTTTTTTTTTTTGCAACCTCTGCCAGCCAGGTTCAAGCGATTTTCCTGCCTCAACCTCCTGAGTAGCTGGGATTACAGGCACGTGCCACCGCACCTGGCTAATTTATGTAGTTTTAGTAGAGACAGGGTTTCACCAAGTTGGCCAGGCTGGTCTTGAACTCCTGACCTCATGATTCACCTGCCTTGGCCTCCCAAAGTGCTAGGATTACAGGCATGAGTCACCACGCCTAACCATTCTGAATCTTTTATGTGCAGCTACGTTACCTGATTTAATAGGCCAGGGGGATGGGGCCTCAGATCCTTTTTTTTTTTTTTTTTTTTTGAGACACAGTTTCATTCTGTTGTCTAGGTTGAAGAGCAGTGGCGTGATCTCGGCTCACTGCAACCTCCGCCTCCCAGGTTCAAGTGATGCTATTGCCTCAGCCTCCTGAGTAGCTGGGATTACAGGTGTGTGCCACCACACCTTGCTAATTTTTGTATTCTTAGTAGAGACGGGGTTTCACCGTGTTGGTCAGGCTGGTCTCGAACTCCTGACCTCGTGATCCGCCCACCTCTGCCTCCCAAAGTGCTGGGTTTACAGGTATAAGCCACCGTGCCCAGCCTCTACACTTATTTTTTAAATTATTTATTTTTTAGTGTTGTGATAGTGAAAGAGATTCTACGCTTCTAACAAATGACCAGATGAAGCCAATTCTGCTCGTCTTCAGATCACACTTTGAGCAAAGCTACTCAAGAGCATCTCCTTTGTGGATAACATATGTAAGATTTATGAAATAATGCTTCCTTATTATGTCTTATGATGTTTATTATATTCTGATTGCCAAGTTCAATGGATGATGCTCCAGTCTAGCTCTTTTTTTATTTTTTATTTTTTATTTTATTGAGATGGAGTTTCACTCCTGTTGCCCAGGTTGGAGTGCAATGGTGCACTCTTGGCTCACCACAAACTGCACTTCTCGGGTTCAAGCAATTCTCCTGCCTCAGCCTCCCAAGTAGCTGGGATTACAGGCACCCGCCACCACGCCTGGCTAATTTTGTATTTTTAGTAGAGACAGGGTTTCACTATGTTGGCTAGTCTGATCTCGAACTCCTGACGTAAGGTGATCTGCCTGCCTTGGCCTCCCAAACTGCTGGGATTACAAGCGTGAGCCACTGCACCTGGCCCAATTCAGTGTTTTTAAAAACATATCATATTGTTGAACTATTCAAGGCTATCTAATTCCAGAACATTTCCATCACTTGCCAAAGAAACCCTATACCTGTCAGTCTCAATTCCTCCCTCCCCAACCCCCAAGAAACCACTAATCTACTTTCTGTCTTCATAGATTTGTTTATTCTGGACATTCAATTCATTTGCCTTCTCCCCATCTTGGCCTTTTTGCCAGACACACTCCTAGGTGAGGACTTTATAATTACCTCCTTATTGCCCCCTTTTATTTCTTCCCCATTTGGGTAGCAGCCCTTACTTTAGGTTGGGTGTTACTGACCTTACCTCCAGCTCAGGAGAAAGCCTTAATTAGTGATTCCATAACATTCACCTTACCTCAACAATTCGTTCAGATGTAAGCATATGACCTAACTTCTTGGTCCAATCAGAGTGGTGGTCAGGATGTGTCTGTAGAGGAGTGGAGGTTGAAGTCAATTGTTGACTTTTTTCAAAAATTGTTGAATTTTGCCGGGCGCGGTGGCTCAAGCCTGTCATCCCAGCACTTTGGGAGGCCAAGATGGGCGGATCACGAGGTCAGGAGATCGAGACCATCCTGGCTAACATGGTGAAACCCCGTCTCTACTAAAAAATACAAAAAACTAGCCGGGCGAGGTGGCGGGCGCCTGTAGTCCCAGCTACTCGGGAGGCTGAGGCAGGAGAATGGCAGGAACCCGGGAGGCGGAGCTTGCAGTGAGCTGAGATCCGGCCACTGCACTCCAACCTGGGCGAGAGAGCGAGACTCTGTCTCAAAAAAAAAAAAAAATTGTTGAATTTTTACATCTATATATACCTGTGTAACCACCATGCAGATCAAGATATGGAACATATCTACAGCACTCCAGAGGCTTCATGTTTCCTCCCCATCAGTATCTTCACTCCAAGAATAACCATGATTCAAAAGCTCAAACCCAAAGCTCAAACATTTTGTTCATTGACTGAGAAAGGAGTCACTGGCTCTCTTCCCCTGGATATGGGAAAATAGGTATGCAAGCCTAGGCGCTTCAGAAAATTATCTGGCTACCCAAGTGAAGCCAGTCTGAGAATAATAACAACACGTGGAGGAGAGCGCAGATAGCAAAATTCCAGAGAAACAAAACCACAGATCTAACAACAGTGAATTTTTACATTAAATCAATCCTGAAGCTATACTACCTATGAACTTCTCAGTCTCCAGTAAGCTATTTTGTTGTTTAAATGGCTTCAACTGATTTTTTTCTCAACTCGGAATTTTTAACCTGAGTTAGAACCTTAGCTCTACCTCTTACTTGGTATATGCTCTTGGGCAAGTTACTTAACTTACTTAATTTCTTTAGGCCTTAGATTTCTGATCTCTAAAAATAGGAGGCTATCTTCCATATAAGATTATTTTATGAAATATGCATACTCTATATACAGTATATACATACTAAATATATAAATATCCTCATACATGTTAAACACTCAATAAGTGATACAATTTTTAATTATAAACATGTCTAAAGACTTAAGTCTTCTAACAATGGAATGGGATCCCTTCTACATAATGAATCCCAAATAACTAGAAACACTAAGCATTACCTGGATAATCCTCCTTTCAGTGATGTTCTAAAAGGTGTTCCTGCTTTGGTGGGAGACAGATTAACTCTGAAATCCCTTTTAACACTAAAAACCTGTACAACACTTACTGATTTGAACACTGCCCCGAGCAATGGCAAAATGAAATAGAGACTTTTGGTCCAGTAACAGGTAAAAATAATATCCAATTAAAGTTAATGGTTCACAAGAGAAGCAACATGAGTAAAACAGGCAATGGAAACAACACTTCTCAATTAGTTAAACTAACAGCTCTGAAGATCTCCTTACTCCACAGAGAGGCCTTTACCTATGCATCAGAGAGGGAGAAGGTAAAATTAGGACCATAATCAGGCAGTAGAGGTTGCAGGAAGGGTGGAAGCTATAATAATAAAGTCAAGAAATCAATCGGATTCAGGAGCTGTGGAAAGGGTAGAAAGCTAAGGAACACAGTCTCCACTGGCATCTGAACTAACTTGTTTTGTTCTTTTTTAGAGACAGGGTCTTGCTATGTTGCCCAGGCTGGAATGCAGTGGTATGATCCTAACTTGCTGCAGCCTCGAACTCCCAGACTCAAACAATCCTGCCTCAGTTCATAGCTGGGACTAGAGGCACACATCACCACACTCAGCTTGAACTAACTCTTTTTCTCGACCTTATGCCTTTCAATATCCCTTATTTCACAGACAGACTACTGAGCAGCTACTAGGAATATCTATTAGACACCTACACACTTTTTTTTTTGAGACAGAGTCTCACTCTGTTGCCAAGGGTGGAGCGCAGTGGCGCGATTTTGGCTCACTGCAACCTCTGCCTCCCAGCTTCAAGTGATTCTCCTGCCTCAGGTTCCCGAGTAGCTGAGATTACAAGCATCTGCCACCACATCCAGCTAAAATTTTTTTTTAACTTTATTTTTTAGTAGGGACAGTGTTTCACCATTTTGGCCAGGCTGGTCTTGAACTCCTGACCTCAGGTGATCCATCCACCTCGGCATCACAAAGTGCTGGGATCACAGGCGTGAGCCACCACTCGGCCTAGAAACTTATACTTTTTAATGTTAATGAACAGACATTGTTCTATCTGAATGTTTATATTTTCAATTCTCTATTTCCAACAGTTCCCTTTATTATCTTTTGCTGGGCTCAAGGATATTGAAGCCATCCATTGGTTTACTTGTCTTCCAAGTTCATCAGTGCCTGCACTGCAAAGGAAACAGATTGTTATGCTGGAGAACTAAGAATATTCTACATATATAAATGTTTGGTGAAGACATTGCTTTTCTGGGTTCTAGGTTCCCACAAAAGTCTTTTACTAATCTTTAAGCCTTATGATTCTGTGTACTGTTTGCCATAGACAAGTTTATCAGGATTAAAGAAACCACCTTGCTGCATTTTCCTCCTTTTCACCCTGTCCTCCCTAGAGAATAAGTGGGAAGGCAGGGCTAAGAAGGACTAGCAGGAACAGGATTAAATTTAGGCAACATTTTGAAGTAAGCAAAGCCTGTCTTTCACATCTTGCCCTAAATTCCGTGTTCCAATGTTATAAATTCCTCTTGTTGCCCACCTGTACCCACCACACACAAACACACAGTCCTCCTCTCTAATTTCTTATTTTCACACTGAGTTGATTTCAACTAGGTATGAGGGGAAAAACCCAGATAACACATATTAAATTATAAAAATCCGCCCCTAACTCTTCTGTTTTAGCTTTGTTTTGAGATGGAGTGTTATTCTGTTGCCAGGCTGGAGTTCAGTGGCGTGATCTCCGCTCACTGCAACCTCTGCCTCCCAGGTTCAAGCAATTCTCCTGCCTCAGCCTCCGGAGTAGCTGGAACTACAGGCATGCGCCACAACGCCTGGCTAATTTTTTGTATCTTAGTAGAGATGGGGTTTCACCATGTTGGCCAGGATGATCTTGATCTCCTGACCTCGTGATCTTTCTGCCTCCGCCTCCCAAAGTGCTGGGATTACAGGAGTGAGCCACCACGCCCAGCATTTTTTTTTAACTTTTAGAGGGAAATTTTATTAATTCAAATTAGTCATAGAGTCATGAAATTTAGGAAAAATAACTGAATAGTTCTCAGTTTACATCAGACTCTACTATTTAAATCACGTATTTGTCTTTATAGAGGCTGACACTAGAAGGGGCAGATACAAACAGAAGTTTAGAATTCATAAACCTCTTTAGGGAGTTAGGACAGTGAGCACTTGTGGGCCTCCTGCTCATTGTCTGATCCCCATAGCTCTCCAGATTGAGCCTTAGGCCCTGCTGCTCAAGTCTGAAATGCAATCTTCAGAGAGAACAAACGTGCAGAAACCGGTGGGCTGCCCAAATCAAGCAAGAGCCTACCTTGTCCTAATTCCCAACAACTGGGATTAGACTTTCTCTTCTTGGGAAATAAGCTCTCATACCTCATAGGATTTGGGCGTCCCGTGCTACAGAAGCAGAGTTTCTAGGTTCTCTCTCAGTTAGGGAAAAGTGGGACACATGCCCAGAATGTGACAAACCAAACCAAGAATTTGCCTATTTTAGGTATAGGCAGAAATTTAGAAGCTGAGATGCCAGAATAGCGGACACCCTCCTCCTCCTCCACAGTTATAAACGCTATATATATATTCCCATGGTCCCCATGACTGCCCTAACTCCATACCTGCAAACTCTTGTAACTTCTTACGCTCCTCTAGGTTATACTGAAGCTTTTCTAGCAACTCAAAATATCGGAAGAGTGAGTCTCTGGGCCAAACACGGTCATCCTGATCCATTTCCAATAGCCCGGGCAGATTTTCATGCACAAGAGTCTCCCAGTCCAAATGACCTGTTGGGAGGAATGCTTCAGAAAAGCATGGCTAGGTTTGTAAAAGTTGGGTAAAAGCTGGTAAATCCTATGGTGTGGGTGGAAAGGTGGGGTGGGAAGAGGTAACAGGAAGCAAGGAGGGAAAGGGTGCATCAGCAAGAAATCACTTTTTACAGTGAGCAAAGAGGGCCACAGCCACACTTACCCAAAGTGAAGAAGGAGGACAGGGGAAATTAGAAGCAAAAAGAAAGTTATTAAGACCAGAAAATTGGAAAGGAGATACAGTAGGAGAGCTCCTGTTAAGAGTAAGATGTCTTATAGAGTAGTGTGAATTCTTTTTTTTTTTTTTTTTTTTTTTTTTTTTTTTTTTTTGAGACGGAGTCTCGCTCTGTCGCCCAGGCTGGAGTGCAGTGGCCGGATCTCAGCTCACTGCAAGCTCCGCCTCCCGGGTTCACGCCATTCTCCTGCCTCAGCCTCCCGAGTAGCTGGGACTACAGGCGCCCGCCACCTCGCCCGGCTAGTTTTTTGTATTTTTTAGTAGAGACGGGGTTTCACCGTGTTAGCCAGGATAGTCTCGATCTCCTGACCTCGTGATCCACCCGTCTCGGCCTCCCAAAGTGCTGGGATTACAGGCTTGAGCCACCGCGCCCGGCTTGTAGTGTGAATTCAAATGGAAAAAACTCATTATTATAGTTCTTTGGCTCACCAATAGATTCAGAAAATCTGGATTCAGAAGAGGAAGAATAGGAAGAGGATGTGGAGGAAACAGAGGAGGAAGACTGGTACTCTCTCTTTTTTGACAAGGTCTCTTCTGTTTTTGATGCAGATGTTTTTAAATCCTCTTCAGTGGCACCATAATTAGACTCTACTTCAGACACTTCTGGTAAGTCCAAACTTTCCCTTTGTTGACCAGCTCCTCTTGTACTGAAAGGAGAAAATCATGACTTCACAAACATTTACAAGACATGACTAGTCCACTCATTATTCTGGTTCTGGTCCTGGCCACCCCCTAAAGCTGGGGCATAAGACAATGAGAGCCAAAATACTCCCAAACTCTAAACTCAGGCACTTCCAAACTCAATCATTCATGTGTCATCCTTAACTCTTCTCTTCCCTACCATATCCAGTCCATCAAGAAATCATGCTGACTCTATACCTTCGAAATAAATCTTTTCTCACTAACTCATTGCTACCACTCTGGCCTAAGCTGTCATCATTTCTTGCCTAGGCAGCAGCATAGCCTCCCAACTGATCTCTCTGCTCCTTCCCTTGTTCTTCTACCAACACAGCAAGTAATCCTTCTTAAATGTAAGTCACCTCATGTCACTCCTCTGTTCTGCTTTCCATTTCAAAGTCCCTACAATGGCACCCCTAACCCTACAGGATCATGTCACCATTATCTCTCTGACTTCATTTCCCAGCACTCTTCCCCCTGCTCACTCTACTCCATTCACAATGGCCTCCTTGCTGCTTCTCAAACACACCAAGCATGCTTCCAGCTTAGGACCTTTGCACTAGCTGTTTCATCTGCCTATTAACACTCTTCTTATAGATACCCACATGGTGATCCCCTTACCTCCTTCAAGTCTTTGCTCATATTACCTTTTCAATGAGGTCACCCTGACTACCCTGTTTAAAACTATAACCCATCTGTGGCTGGGCACGGGGGCTCACGCCTGTAATCCTAACACTTTGGGAGGCTGAGGCGGATGGAGTGCCTGAGCTCAGGAGTTTAAGACCAGCCTAAGCAACATGGTGAAACCTCGTCTCTATTAAAATACAAAAAAAAAGAAAAGAAAAATTAGCCTGGCATGCTGGCATGCACCTGTAGTCCCAGCTATTTGGGAGGCTGAGGCAGAAGAATCGCTTGCACCTCGGAAGTGAAGGTTGCACTGAGCCAAGATCGTGCCACTGCACTCCAGCCTAGCGACAGAGCAAGACTCTGTCTCAAAACAAAACAAACAAAAACACTACAACACATCTGCAATCCCACTTTCTACTCCCAATCTCCCTTAACCTATTCTACTTTTAATTTTCCCTTAGTGCTTATCATATTTTAACATATTAATCTATTTAATATGTTCACTGCTTATTATCTCTTTGCCACTACTAATATGTAAGTTTCATGAAGCAAGCATTATTGTCTATTTTGTTCATTGATACATCCCAAGCACCTACTAAGTATTCAATAATTATTTGTTCTTTATAGTTTTTTGTTTGTTTTTTTGAGACAGGGTCTTGCTCTGTCACCCAGGCTGCAGAGCAGTGGCACAATCATGGCTCACCACAGCCTCAGCCTCCCA
The DNA here is from genome assembly GCF_049350105.2 of Macaca mulatta. Lineage (NCBI taxonomy): Eukaryota > Metazoa > Chordata > Mammalia > Primates > Cercopithecidae > Macaca > Macaca mulatta. The sequence continues at coordinate 21,108,685 of NC_133412.1, forward strand.
GGCTCAAGTGATCCTCCCACCTCAGCCTCCTAAGTAGCTGGGACCACAAGAGCACAACACCACATCCAGCTGATTTTTGTTTGCAGAGGCAGAATTTTGCCACATTGCCTAGGTTAGTCTTGAACTCCTGAGCTCAAGTGATCTACCCACCTCAGTTTTCTAAAATGCTGGTATTACAGGCATGAGCCACTGTGCCCACCCTGCTAAATTTTTGAGATGGGATCTTGCTCTGTTGCCCATGCTGGACTACAGTGGTGCAATCATGTCTCAATGCAGCCTTGAACTTCTGGCTTGAACTTCAAGCAATCCTCTTGCCTTGGCCTCTCACAGTGTTGGGATTACAAGTATAAGCCACCACATCTAGCCAGTAATTATTTGTTAATGAGTGAATGAGTTCATTTTTGCTTCTGCTCTCTTTGTCCACTGCTAAACGCTTAGGGTCTAGAATCATATCTGTTTCATTGAAGGTATGTGTATTAGTGTCCTGTGGCAGCCATAACAAATTACTATCAACTTGGTAGCTTAAAATGACAGAAATATATTCCCTCACAATTCTAGAGGCCAGAGTGTGAAATGAAGTTGACAGGGCCATACTCCCTCTGGAGGCTTTGGGGGAGAAGTTCCTTGCGTCTTCTACCTTCTGGCAGCTGCCTGGCATTCCTCAGCTTTCCTTGGCTTGTGGCGGCATTAGCCCCAACCTCTATTTCCATCTTCACATAGCCTTCTCCTATTCTCTGTGTCTTCTCCTCTTTCATCTCTTATAAGTATCCTTGCCAATGGATTTAGGACCTACCTGGATAATCTAGGATGATCTCATTCTAGATTATCCTTAGGATTATCCTTAACTTAGGATCTTTTTCTTTCCAAATAAGGTCACATTCACAGGTTCCAGGGAGTAAGGACATGGACATATTATTTTGGGTGCCACTAGTCAACCTACTACAATATGCAGTTATTAAATGAATGAATTCTCTCTCAAAGCCAATCTTCATCTTTAGTTTTCCACCTTCTCCTCCTTCATGTGTTTCTATTCCAGTTCACATACATACTCCTAACCTGTCATCTATTTTGCTATGGCTTGATCTCAGTGCCTCCTGTGACACGTTTTTTCTCCTGCGAAGCAAATTAAAAAAAAAAAAAAAATGAGCGAAGACAGTTATATTCAAGCAAAAGTGTGGTAAGAAAAAAAGAGCTCATATCAGAAAGTGAAGAAAACTAACTGGGGAGAACAAATTGTAGTCAAGGGGTGAAAAAAAATGGAGGACTCCCCACAGTGGATGAAGAATCAGGCAATATTCTAGAGCTAGAGAATTCTTATCCTTGGGGGCAAATCTTCTGTCACAAAGGGAAAAGTGGGGTCAAGGAGCAGAAACAAGAAATGAGCTCAGGAAACCCTTGAGAAGGAAAGTTGGGGTTGAAAAGGGAGAAGCAGACCTCTGGATGATCTGCCACTTGAACATGTCAGCTTTGAGCTGAACCTCCTGAAGTGCCATCTCCTCATTCATCTCTTTCCTGATACTCTGAAAGTTAGTAACTGCCCCAAAGGGCCATTAGGAGTTGGGAGATGGTAATGACTAGACCTGGGAAGAGGGCTTGGGTGAGGAGAATCCAAGTGAAATATCCCATCCAGAACCCAAGCCTTCCTGCTACACTAGGTTCTTTATACCCATAAGCCACCAATCCCAGCTTTCAGACTAATTTCTTCCCAACCACCCTTCCCAAACAAGTTTCACCTCCTCTATGCTTACCCATCACGGCTACTATGATACTCCGAAAGATAATGGAGCCAAGCAACAACCAAAGGATGAAATAGATGCTGCTGAAGATGCGACTGACTTCACGCACCTTCCAGACGTCCTGAAGCAGTGCATACCAATGATCCAAGATGAAGAGAATGAACACTGTTACCAGGGAATTCGGGAGGTCCCTAAAGAAAAAGGCATGTGAATAGACAGAAACAGAGACCTAAACCTTTCAAAAATGGTACCATTCTTACTTTTAAAGAAACATAACGCATTTCTTTACAGTTTGTTCTGATTTTGGTTCCTTTTGTACCATACTCAGTTTTTAGCTAATCACTCTTTGGTTTGAAGTTGTTTTATTTTATTTATTTATTTATTTATTTATTTATTTATTTATTTATTTTGAGATGGATTCTCGCTCTGTCGCCCAGGCTGGAGTGCAGTGGCCTGATCTCAGCTCGCTGCAAGCTCCACCTCCCGGGTTCACGCCATTCTCCTGCCTCAGCCTCCCGAGTAGCTGGGACTACAGGTGCCCACCACCTCGCCCGGCTAGTTTTTTGTATTTTTTAGTAGAGACGGGGTTTCACCATGTTAGCCAGGATGGTCTCGATCTCCTGACCTTGTGATCCGCCCGTCTCGGCCTCCCAAAGTGCTGAGATTACAGGCTTGAGCCACCGCGCCCAGCCTATTTATTTATTTTGAGACGGAGTCTCGCTCTGTTGTCCAGGCTGGAGTGCAGTGGCGCGATCTCAGCTCACTGCAACCTCTACTTGCTGGGTTCAAGAAATTCTCCTGTCTCAGTCCCCCAAGTAGCTGGAATTACAGGCAAGCACCACCATGCCCAGCTAATTTGTGTAGTTTTAGTAGAGATGGAGTTTTGTTATGTTGGCCAGGCTGGTCTTGAATTCCTGACCTAAGGTGATCTGCCAGTCTCAGCCTCCCAAAATGCTAGGATTATAGGCGTGAGCCACCACACCCAGCCTAAATTCTCCTTTATCATGAATAATCTATGACTACCTCTCACTATTCCATTAGTCCTGGGGTATAACAAATACTCAATAAATAGGTATTGACTGAATTTTCAAAGATGAATGAATCACCAACTAGATAGTTTTTTCTTTTTTTCTTATTTTTTTTTTTTTTTAGACAGAGTCTTACTTTATCATCCAGGCTAGAGTGGCGCAATCTCAGCTCACTTCAACCTCTGACCCCCAGGCTCAAGTGATTATCTCACCTCAGCCTCCCAAGTAGTCAGGATTACAGGCGTGCGCCACCATGCCCAGCTAATTTTCGTATTTTTAGTAGAGATAGGGTTTCACCACGTTGGCCAGGCTGGTCTTGAACTCCTGACCTCAAGTGATCTGTCTGCCTGCCTCGGCCTCCCAAAGTGCTGGGATTACAGGTGTGAGCCACCATGTCTGGCCGTTTTTTCTAATTTTATTCTCCACTGCTCTATGGACTCCACTTAATAGAAAATCACTCGCAAATTTAGCAAAATTTAGCAAAATTAGCAAATTTAGCAAAATAGAAGATAATTCACAAAATTATTCCTATTAGTTTGCTGGTATGAAATGATATGCAGGTAAATGGGCATGTTACATAAATATATGTGATCCTAAATAACGAAATAAACAGATTATAAGATTAATAATATTTAAAAATTGCTAAAAAAGTAAAACGTTTCCGGGAAGGTACCTAAATTTTACTTCCTTTCCTTCTAGTCCCCCATACACAATTTATTGAAAACATCAGAGCTTGTATAGGATAAATTCTAGGATTTTCCTAACTCAATACTCTTACAAAACTATCTGTTAGAGTCTAACAGAGTCCTGAGAGTTGACAAGATTGAATTCTAATTCATAAACAGGATTATCTACTCTAAATTCAAGTTGATTTTCTTCTAGAAAACAGATTAGTCGGGTTTTGCTAATATTTAAAAAATATATAACATTTCATAAATTTGTGTGTCATCCTTGCACAAGGGCCATGCTAATATTCTCTATATCGTTCCAATTTTAGTACATGCGCTGCCAAAGTGAGCATTGATTAGTGTTTTCTAGACAGAGACCAGCAATAGGCACGTGCACGTGTAATAGGTAGAGATTGGGATAAAACCAGCGATCATATTTGGGAATCACAGTAACATTCATTGATCACTTATAATGTGTTACATACTGTGCTAAGGGCTTAAATGCATTACCACATTTATCCCCACACTCTTATGAAATAGCACTGCTATTATTCTCCCCCACCGCCTTTTCTTTTTTTTTGAAACAGAATTTCACTCTTTGTAGCCCAGGATGGAGTGCATTGGCTCAATCTCGGCTCAATGCAACCTCCGCCTCCCATATTCAAGCAATTCTCCTGTCTCAGCCTCCCGAATAGCTGAGATTACAGGTGCCCACCACCACGCCTGGCTAATTTTTGTATTTTTAGTAGAGACAGGGTTTCACCATGTTGGTCAGGCTGATCTTGAGCTCCTGACCTCAGGTGATCCACCCGCCTTGGCTTCTCAAAGTGCTGGGATTACAGGCGTGAGACACCATGCCTGGCCTCCATTTTTCAAAAGAGGTAACTGAGTCACAGAAACCAAGCTTAACCACTGGAGTGTACTGCTATTTAAAGATGCCTGGCCGGGCGCGGTGGCTCAAGCCTGTAATCCCAGCACTTTGGGAGGCCGAGACGGGCGGATCACGAGGTCAGGAGATCAAGACCATCCTGGCTAACATGGTGAAACCCCGTCTTTACTAAAAAATACAAAAAAAAACCTAGTCGGGCGAGGTGGTGGGCGCCTGTAGTCCCAGCTACTCGGGAGGCTGAGGCAGGAGAATAGCGTGAACCCGGGAGGCAGAGCTTGCAGTGAGCCGAGATCCGGCCACTGCACTCCAGCCTGGGGCAACAGAGCGAGACTCCGTCTCAAAAACAAAACAAAACAAAACAAAAACAAAAAAGATGCCTGATGACAGTGTGGTTTGAATTTGCAAAACCCAGAATAAACATGGAACTAGCTGCCCTACTCTCAAGATCAGAGCTAAAACCACTCACTATTCTTTTGCTTTCTCTTTCCCTCTCTCTATTGTGTTCTATTTCAGTTTCTTGGAATAGACTGTACTTTTTATATTACTATACTTTGGACAAGCTTCCTGGTCTCTTAGCCAAATTTTTTCCCCTCACCCAGCTGTTCGCCAGCTCTGCTTACAAGAAGAACACATGGTACTCCAGGTCCTGACGAGGTGAAGGGGTATACTCTAGGAAGACGTAGACACCAGTCACAACAAAAATGTAGACGAAGATAAGCAGCAACATCAAGAGGAAGGTCATGCTCTACAGGCCATAACCTCAAGTCAGACGTGGGCCAAACTAGGCTAATCTCCACCAACAGCCCAGTCAAGGCCACCTGGCAATCCCCCACCAAACCCTCCCTTGCACTCCTGAACCCAGTCATCTCTGAACCATGGCACCTGTCCCCAGCCCCTTCTCATCCAATAACATATCACAAGATGTTTCATTGCCTTCTTTGACCCACCAAGATTTGTTTCATATTCTTTTTTTTTTTTTAGACGGAGTCTCACTCTGTCGCCTAGGCTAGAGTGCAGTGGTGCAGTCTCCACTCACTGCAACCTCTGCCTCCCAGGGTCAGGCAATTCTCCTGCCTCAACCTCCTGAGTAGTTGGGACTACAGGCACACAGCACCACACCTGGCTAATTTTTTTTTTTTTTTTTTTTTTGTATTTTTAGTAGAGACCAGGTTTCACCACTTTGGTCAGGCTGGTCTTGAACTCCTGACCTCATGATCTGTCCCCCTCGGCCTCCCAAAATGCTGGGATTACAGGCGTGAGCCACCGTGCCTGGCCGATTTGTTTCATATTCTGTGTTAAGTTCTCATATTTATCTACCTTGCCCCCTGCTTTAGCTTGCAACAGTCAAATCACCTTGAGGGCCCTGACCAGGACCAAAATAATAACTCAAATTTGATGGAATTGTGCAAGGAGTTTGAGAGACCTCAGCACCCGGCAGATCCTCAGAAGCTGAAGCCACACCGATTGGCCTGTTACCCCTACCAATACCACAACCTCGGGAAGCAGGGACTGTGGAAAACACACAGATTATGAGTAAAACACACCCCAAGGCACACTGACACAGTTGCACCTTCTTCATCTCATCCTCTTCATTGTTCCCTGGGCATTATCCCTTGAACAGCATTCTCTGAGAATTGTTTCCTATTCCGCCTTTTTATACTAAGTTGCTTAAACACTGTACTTCAACTTGTTCAGATATAAAAAGGGGGATAAATTCATGGTTATTTAATTGGGTTGTCGTGGAGCATAAATGAGGTAATGTAAGGAAAACACTTAAAATAGTGCCTGGCACTTAATAAGTGCTCAGTAACAGGCAGATGTTCTTGTTGGCGTTGACGTTGTGATCTACCTTGCTCCCAATACCAACGACTCCTGCAATGACTGATGTTTAGTTTTAGGGAAAAAAAATCAAAAGAAGGAAGTAAATTTTTGTTTCTTCCTATTATTATGTTAACTTTTCTTGTCCTTTTGATTCACCTAGGCACATTCTTCATCCCACTAAAGGAACCCTCAGGATCTCTATCCTTACCAACATGGTAACAACAAAGTCAAAGACATTCCAGCCACTCTTCCAGAAAAGGGAAAAGTTGGATAGCCACTTACGAAGGATCTCCAGGAAGAAAATAAACAAGATAAACAAAGTTGCCACCTCCAAGGTCAGCTTCAATGGCCATAGTTTGGTATTTGTGGATTCCAGCAATTCTGTGAGGATAGAGCAAAGGAGGAATAAAAGTTAAGGAAGCTGGAAACCGAATGATGGAGAATGATCACACTTAATAAACCACAGTTTTGCCCACTACTGTTCCATTTTTCTTTGAGTTTCTCTTCTTAACATTGTTGCTTCAACCTGTGAAATACAGGGAAGGACAGAATTGACCATAAAACATAGCCACAACTAATCTGTTGATATAGTTATGTCTGCCCAGCTACAAGTCACTTCCTATCCACTGTGGGGGTCACACAGCCACTAAGAGAATACTCTCCTTAATTATCCCTACCTCCAACCCCCCACCCCCATCTACTGCACTGTTATCTCAGTTCCAAAGTTCACAAGAAAACAATGGGTCTTGAGAACAGAATGAAAACACAGGGCCATGAGATCTGAAGTACTTTATAACGAATCCAGAAACAAGCCAGAATCATTGGGGAATATCGAATTATAACAATAAATCACCTGGTTCTGTTAGCTTCCTTTGAAAACTTTTCCTTTCTTCCCTGTCTAAAATTGGTTTGTTCTGCAAAGCAAATTGAATGCATACTTCCTCTCTAGAACCCTATTATTTACTAATTGCTATTCCTTAATTCATTGCCTTTCTCTTTCAACCTCCTTCATCTCTTTTATATAATTAATGGATGTATGCCATGTTCTAGGAAAAAAAAACACTGATATTAAAATAGGCTTAAGAGCTAAATAGAAATCAACATTGCGGTGCTCTGGCTTTAAAGTCATCCTGATGCTGAACTGGATCCAGACAAAAAGAACAGAGTCATACTTCAATCATCCCTAGAATTTTACAGAGGCTGGCCCCTTCTAAAAACCAATGGAGTTATGTTATACTTATTCCTATGCTTGTTTTGAGACAGAGTCTCACTCTGTCACCCAGGCTGGAGGAGTGCAGTGGCATAATTACGGTTCATTGAAGCCTCGATCTTCCAGGCTCAAAGGCCTCTGGGTAACTGGAACCACAGACACATGTCACCATGCCTAGCTAATTTTTTCTTTACATTACTTGTAGAGATGGGGTCTCCCTATGCTGCCCAGGTTGGCCTCAAACTCCTGGGCTCCAGCGATCCTCCCACCTTGGTCTCTCAAAGTGCTGGAGTTATAGGCATGAACCACTGCACCCAGCACTCCTATGCTTATTTAGGCTCTGTGATTCTTCCATAAATTTTCCTTTCTCCCACGTTTCTCTAAGATGGACAATTTTTCACACTTTAACATATATGAAATTGGGATGCTTTTTTTTTTTTTTTTTTTTTTTTTTTTTGAGATGGAGTCTTGCTCTGTTGCCAGGCTGGAGTGCAGTGGCGTAATCTCAGCTCACTGCAACCTCCGCCTCCCAGTTCAAGTGATTCTCCTGCCTCAGCCTCCCGAGTAGCTGGGACTAAAGGCGTGTGTCACCATGCCCAGCTAATTTTTGTATTTTTGGTAGAGACGGGGTTTCACCATGTTGGCCAGGATGGTCTCCATCTCTGCACTTCGTGATCTGCCCGCCTTGGCCTCCCAAAGTAAGGATGCATTTTACAACCAGCGATGTGTCCCAGTTTAATTGGGCATGATTTTTATTTCTTAGTGGTAAATAGTGAATTTCACCATTGATGACAGCTTAGATTCAATAATATACAAAATTTTTTCACTTAATAAATTCTAGCTCTCAGGAACATAGGATTATATAATTAGAAAGAGCTGAGAACCACATTTGTGGCTGGAAAATAGAATGCTATCATTTTTATTCAGTTTTTGCCCTTGCAAAACAGGAACCCAAAGAAAGAAATGAAGTAAAATAAGGCTTTTGTGAAGCAGAAGATAGTTTTAAGTACCTTAAAATAGTTTAAGTAGGGAAGTCCAAATTACAGAGGCAGTAGCACTTTTACTCTCTGGAAAAAGGAATACTTTCATAGAAGCTCAACGAACCCAAGGAAGGTCAGAGGAACGAATAGCAGAAATTGCCTCAGCAGCACAGAATATGCAAAAGTGACTGCCTCCACTCTACATCAAGTAATGTGTCCTCTCTGAAGATGAAAAACAACTTTCTAAAATTCTTGGAATTTTTCAGGCTGCTATAGCAAGGCAAAGGAGTCTTAATGGAAATAGACACCAGGAGCCCAGTGAAGTCTACCCAGGAATCTTAGCCAGTGTAGTGAAGCAGCAGTGAACATCTATGCTTGAATATTCTTCTCAGGGTGACAGACAGTAGCCATTGGATGAAGCAAGTCAGCTAAATATGTAATTCTGCTTTACAGGGTAGAGTTCACCATGAACAGTCATCTATTTCTACTCCCTACTCTAGAAAAACAACAGTAGGTCACCTCACAGAATACCAGGTAAATTCACATTGGTTTCAAGGAGTCCAATATTATAGGTGAGGAGAATAGTATACTGTAACAACAAACTGATATGTAGATTTTGACATTTACACAGTTTTAATATTTTTAGTAATGTTTTGGCCAGTTATATCTATCATGAAGCAAGGAACACTGATGTTGAAACATAATTTCTTTTTTTATTTTGAAATGGATTCTCACTCACTCTGTTGCCCAGCTGTTATCTCGGCTCACTACAGACTCCGCCTCCTGGATTCAAGCGATTCTCCTGCCTCAGCCTCCTGAGAAACTGGGACCATAGGTGCACATCATGATACCCACTGATTCTTGTATTTTTAGTAGAGATGGGGTTTCACCATGTTGGCCAGGTTGGTCTTGAACTCCTGACCTCAAGTGATCCGCAGGACTAGGCTTCCCAAATTGTTGGGATTACAGGTGTGAGCCACACGCCCAGCCAGAAATACAATTTCACGGAGAGCATTAAAAATGATAATTCTGGCCCGGCGCGGTGGCTCATGCCTATAATCCCAGCACTTTGGGAGGCCGAGGCAGGCAGATCACGAAGTCAGGAGATCGAGACCATCCTGGCTAACATGGTGAAACCCCGTCTCTACTAAAAATATAAAAACTTAGCAAGGCATGGTGGCAGGCGCCTGTAGTCCCAGCTACTCGGGAGGCTGTGGCAAGAGAATGGCGTGAACCCGGGGGTGGAGCTTGCAGTGAGCGGAGATTGTACCACTGTACTCCAGCCTGGGAGAGAGAGCAAGACTCCGTCTCAAAAAAACAAACAGAAATACAAAAAAAGAATGATAATTCTGCAAGTTTAATCTCAAGATGATCTTCATCAGATTCTATATGTTCCATTCATTTGACCAAAAACTTTATATAGCACATCAAGCCATCTCTAGGACTTTAAAAGTCAATGTAAAAAATGGTCACCTTCAGGAATATGCCCACCTTTGGGAAAAAATTGTAATGATATTATACTTAGGTTTTATTTTATTTTTGAGACAGGGTCTTGCTCTGTCAACCTGGCTGTAGTGCACTGGTGAGATCATAGCTCACTGCAGCCTCAATCTCCTGGGCTCAAGTGATCCTTCCACCTCAGCCTCCCAATACACTCAGTTTTTAATTTTAAGCAAGGATTGTCTACACTTGCGATGTGTTATTTTCTGACAAAGGCTTGCAAATGAGTCAAATCTTTTTTTCTTTCTCATTATTTAGAAACAAAATATGAGATTTTAAAAATACGCCAATTGATGCTTAAAGTACAAAACAGAATTACCAATATCCAGCTGTGGAAGTAGATTTTTTAAAGCCCTAACAGTTTAGATCACTTTACGATCTGGAAAAAAAAATTCTAAGCCTAAAAAAAGTGTTAATGTTTATCATATGAATTAGTCTGTTCAAAGAAATCTGTTAATCACAAATCATTTCCCTTTGCAAAATCCCTCCTCCCTCTCTACCACAAGAATAAGCTTAATAAGATAAAATTTCCATGAACTTGACAGGTAATTTCCAGTCTGGCAATCTACTTATCCTCTGGCACCATGATCATGTTGCATATTCAGTTAACAGTTTTACCAAATAGAATGGTTAGTGCTATTCTATTTTGATTTGTCTATTAGATCTAGGGCAGGGGTCCCAAGCCCCAGGCTACTGACTTGTACCAGTCCATGGTCTGTTAGGAACTCGGCCATGCAGCAGGAAGTGAGTGGTGGGTGAGTGAGCATTACCGCCTGAGCTCCATCTCCTGTCAGATCAGCTGCGGCATTTAATTCTCACAGGAGTGCAAGCCCTATTGTGAACTGCATGCGCGTTAGAAGAATCTAATGCCTGATGATCTGAGGGGGAACAGCTTCATCCTGAAATCATCCCTCCTACCCCATCCATGGAAAAACTGTCTTCCAAGAAACCAGTCCCTCATGCCAAAAAGGCTGGGGACCACTGATTTAGGGAATCCTGTATATTTACTATTATTTACTTCATTCCAAGGCTTAGGACTATAATCCTAGCCATACAAGGCAAATACATGGCAGCAATCATACAATAAAAGGCAATTATAAGTGACTTAGTTCAGAATCTTCAACATTATGAGGAAGAAATAAAACACCTCAAAGTATATAGTATACTGTACTGGGTCAGTGACATCAATTATTGTTGTATATTTAAATATCTTGGACCTCACTACACTAAAGGACTATCTTATTTTTTTGAGACAGGGTATCACTTTGTCACCTAGGCTGGAGTTCAGTTGCACGATGGCTCACTGCAACCTCCGCCTCCCAGGCTCAAGCAATCCTCCCACCTCAGCCTGCTGAGTAGCTGGGACTATAGGCATGTGTCACCATGCCTAGCTAATTTTTGTATTTTTTGTAGAGACGAGGTTTCTCCACATTAGCCAGGCTGGTCTCAAACTCCTGAGCTCAAGCGATCCTCCTGCCTCAGCCTCCCAAAGTGCTGGGATTACAGGCATGAACCACCATGCCTGGGCCCCAGAGATAAACTTGTAGGGGACTTGGACCTAGAGGCAGAGTTCTGAACTGGCTACAGGCACTGGACATTTCTGTTGAGGAAAGTATCTATGTGACATAAACAGCCAAGAGCTTCATAACTAAGCCCTTCTCTTAAATATTCCCCCTAGGCTGGACGTGGTGACTCATGCCTGTAATCCCAGCACTTTGGGAGGCTGAGGCATGAGGATCTTTTGAGCCCAGGAGATCATGACCAGCCTATGCAACATAGTGAGATCCTGTCTCTACAAAAAAAAAAAAAAAAAAAAAAAAAATCAACATAATTAGCCTGGTGTAGTGGCAGGCACCTGTACTCCAAGCTACTCAGAAGGCTGAGGTGGAAGGATCAATTGAGCCCTGAGGGGCGAGGCTGCAAGGAGCCATGATCACACCACTGCACTCCAACCTAAGCAACAAAATGAGACTCTGCCTCTAAAAAATAAAGTGGGAGACTTCCCCACAAGAGTGAAAATGATACAAATGAGTAGTTCTACTGTCCTTTCATCATTTCTGAGCAGTTTGAGATTATCAACAAATGAGCTCACTGATTTTGCAGACATCCTTATGTTTTGAATAATTTTCATATAATTTATTATTGGTTTAAGAATCATTTCCTTTTAAGTAATTTTTTTTGGCTCAGCTAATATCTTAGTAGTACCTATCTTTTCATACTTTGTGAGCTTTCTTATTTGTACTTAAATAATCTTCTAAATATACTTGTAAAAATGTAAATGTTAGGCCGGGTGCTGTGGCTCACGTCTGTAATCCCAGCACTCTGGGTGGCCGAGGCGGACGGATCACGAGGTCAGAAGATTGAGACCATCTTAACTAACACAGTGAAACCCCGTCTGTGGCCGGGCGCGGTGGCTCAAGCCTGTAATCCCAGCACTTTGGGAGGCTGAGACGGCGGATCATGAGGTCAGGAGATCGAGACCATCCTGGCTAACACGGTGAAACCCCGTCTCTACTAAAAAATACAAAAAAAAACTAGCCGGGCGAGGTGGGGGGCCCTGTAGTTCCAGCTACTCGGGAGGCTGAGGCAGGAGAATGGCGTAAACCTGGGAGGCGGAGCTTGCGGTGAGTTGAGATATGGCCACTGCACCCCAGCCTGGGCGACAGAGCCAGACTCCGTCTCAAAAAAAAAAAAAAAAGAAACCCCGTCTGTACTAAAAAATACAAAAAATTAGCTGGGTGTGGTGGCGGGTGCCTGTAGTCCCAGCTACTAGGGAGGCTGAGGCAGAAGAATGGCATGAACCCAGGAGGCGGACCCTGCAGTGAGCTGAGATCACGCCACTGCACTCCAGCCTGGGCAACAGAGCAAGACTCCGTCTCAAAAAAAAAAAAAAAGAAATGTAAATGTTAGATCGTTCACCAATAGGCACCAGTATCTTTAACAGAAAACATTAATTCAAACAAGTGTCAGGCTAAACTCACAACAGAAATAAAAGTGGTCTTCCTAAGTTCAGTTCCTTGTGGATTTGTTACATTGCTACATATTACAGCTAGTTTTATGTGTCTAGATGCTCCGTATCTAGTATACTCTTGAAAGCCCTCCAAATATTAATATTTCTTTTTTTTTTTTTTTTGAGATGGGGTGCAGTGGCATGATTTCAGCTCACTGCAACCTCCGCCTCCCAGGATCAAGTGTTCTCCTGCCTCAGCCTCCTGAGTAGCTGGGATTACAGTTGCCTGCCACCACACCCAGCTAATTTTTTGTATTTTTAGTAGAGATGGGGTTTCGCCATGTTGACCAGGCTGGTCTTGAACTCCTGACCTCAAGTTATCCAACCACCTCGGCCTCACAAAATGCTGAGATTACAGGTGTGAGCTACCGTGCCCAGCCAATATTTCTACATTTTAGCAGTTGTATAAATCCTACTCTAGGAGGGTTTTAATATAATTGTCCTTAATATAAATGTCACAATTCAAATGACATTCAAAAATGTAAAATGATCAATTTAGAAAAAAAAATTATTCCTACCCACTTCCTTTTCCTTTTTTTTTTTTCTTGAGACAGAGTTGTACTCTGTCGCCCAGGCTGGAATGCAGTGGCATTATCTCCGCTCACTGAAACCTCCGCCTCCTGGGGTGAAGGGATTCTCCTGACTCAGACAAGTCTTGAATAGGTGGGACTATAGGCCGTGCCACCACGCCCGGCTAATTTTTTGTAATTTTTTAGTAGAGACAGGGTTTCACCATGTTGCCAGGCTGGTCTTGAACTCCTGAGCTCAGGCAATCTGCCTGCCTTCCGCCTCCCAAAGTGCTAGCTAGGATTACACGTGTGAGCTGTCGTGCCTGGCCTCACTTCCTCTTTCATACAATGTCAGTTCTCACCTATTTCAACCATCAATACGATCTTATGCAAAAAGATCAGGAAGATGATGAAGTTTTTGAAGAGAGGACCTGTTGTCTCTTAAGGAAACGTATAGAGTGGAGTTCTTTCTGATTTATGCAGCTGAAATAATAAGGGTAATAACATAAGCGGTGAGAATGAGAAAATGGAGTTTGGGGAGCAAAAATAAGTCATTAGGCAGATCATCAACAGCCAGGACAAAAATGAGTGATGTGAAAGGATACACTCAAGGACCCATCTGGCCCACAAAGAAAGAGGTGGCCTCTGACTGCAGCGCACATGAAGCTTGCTCAACAGCCTCTGGGCATGTGAAATCCGTCCTATACATTGAGGCTTTATAGAGAAGCGCACTAGCTGGTGTTGATCTCCCAACGTAAGTTTCTTCTGGTGGGAAGGATCTACAACAAAAATTAAAAAGGGATAGTGGATAAAGACAAAGAAAATAGAGCAGGTAGGGTTGGGGGCAGGGATATTGGTCAGATTACGGGTCCCCCTAATGCCTTACTGCTGGTCCTTCTCTTCTCACAGCAACTAAGAATTCTGTTTGGAGTGAGAGAAAATGTACTGCTTATGATCAACACTGTCCATGCCCACAAAAGCAACAGGTTCACAAAGTCTTAAGTGTCTTTGACAGAAACTTTTCCGAATCACCCATGGCTAGTGGCTATCCTAGGCCTAAAAGTGAAAGACATGGATTCTATCTCCTCAGTTTTATTTACAAGCCCTTGATTTATCAAGTTTGGTAAACCAGCAACTAAACCGACCTCCCCAGAATTTTCCACTCTTTTTTTTTTCTTTTTTTTTGAGATGGAGTCTAGCTCTGTCGCCTAGGCTGGAGTGCAGTGGCCGGATCTCACCTCACTGCAAGCTCCGCCTCCCGGGTCTACGCCATTCTCCTGCCTCAGCCTCCCGAGTAGCTGGGACTACAGGCGCCCGCCACCTAGCCCGGCTAGTTTTTTGTATTTTTTTAGTAGAGACGGGGTTTCACCGTGTTAGCCAGGCTGGTCTCGATCTCCTGACCTCGTGATCCGCCCGTCTCGGCCTCCCAAAGTGCTGGGATTACAGGCTTGAGCCACCGCGCCCGGCAATTTTCCACTCTTAAATGTAGAGGATGTGCATAGGAGTCTTAAATTTAAATTAGTGAAGAAATAGGCTGCTGACCAAGTAACTCCCTGATAGTGTGCCGCGGCACAGCTTGGCTCAAGCCTTGCAAATGCTCGATGAGAGAGAAAGTATCGATGAGACGTGAACGAATGGCATCAGCTCGGGGCAGCTGCATCTGCCCTTCTTGGTGGTAAGTGGTCATGTCTGCTAAGAAAATGTAAGCATCAAGGGTCATTTCATTCTTGGAGTTGCACCAAGGATCACAGGTTTTCTGTCCCCTCCACCCCACCCTCTTTGCCCTTAAGATTCCTTAATGTACCCACATTTAGGCACTAGGAGCAGTTGGGAAGAACAAACATTGTACTCAGGGTTTTTTTTTTAAATAAAAGGGGCTAAGAGGCGTAAAGACATTGCGCAGTTGATCAAGTGGTCTGGCATCTTCACTTTGTGACGGCATTTCTAATTAAAAGCTTATTAAAAAAAAAAAAAAAAAGTCCGGGCGCGGTGGCTAACGCCTGTAATCCCAACACTTTGGGAGGACAAGGCGGGCGGATCACGAGGTCAGGAGATCGACACCATTCTGGTTAACACGGTGAAACCCCGTCTCTACTAAAAATACAAAAAAATAACCTGGCGTGGTGGCGGCCGCCTATAGTCCCAGTTACTCTGAACTACAGGAGGCTGAGGCAGGAGAATGGCGTGAACCCAGGAGGCGGAGCTTGCAGTGAGCCGAGATCGCGCCACTGCACTTCAGCCTGGGGTACAGAGCAAGACTCCATCTCAAAAAAAAAAAAAAAAAAAAAAAAGGAGCAGCCACAAGGGCAGGGGCCCGGGGCTGGACAAGAATCTGGGCCCCACCTGGGCCTGAGAGAATCGGGCAATGAGGTGGAGTTCGGGGAGGACTTGGCCTGCCCACGAAAGAGAAACCAAGTGAAAAGAAATTGGGCAAAATGCAAAAGCCTGACATTTTGAAAATGGGTCCCGTCCCAGGTGTGTCCACCAACACTCCTTCGGGGGCTAGCTCCTTCTCTCCTCCATTATCGCTTCTGGGCCTCACCTCAGCCCAGGTTCTCTTCGCCCACTCAGTCCCGACTTCACGCTTCCGCCTCCAGCTCAGGTGCCCCCTGGGCCCGGCTACCCCTACGCAGGACGAGCTCAGGACCGGCTCCCGGCCTCACTGCGCCCCATTCCCCGCCCCGCCCGACCCCCAGGTTTCGGCTCACCCCGGGACCCGGCCCTAGCCCCTGACCCCTGCCTAGGACCGGGCACAGCCACGCTCTCCCAGCCACTCGCCGCCTCGGCCCCGCCCCGCGCTCCGGCCACTCGGCGGTTACCAGCTGGTCCCGCCCGCCCGACGCAGGCGCCGCGCAGCCAATCGGCGGCTGCCACACAGCGGCCCGAGCCGGGCTTGGGGGTTGGGACCTCCGGCTGCAGGTCCGCCTAGGCCAGACGCGCGAGCGCAGGCAGCCGGTGTGTGGTCGCGCGCCCGACCTCCGCAGTCCTAGTCGAGCCGCGACCCTTCCGGCCGCCTCCACCCCACCTCGCCGCCATGCGCCTTCGCCGCCTTGCGCTATTCCCGGGCGTGGCGCTGCTTCTCGCCGCGGCCCGCCTCGCCGCTGCCTCCGATGTGTTAGAACTCACGGACGACAACTTCGAGAGTCGCGTCTCCGACACGGGCTCTGCGGGCCTCATGCTCGTGGAGTTCTTCGCCCCCTGGTGAGTCCACTCTGCCGGGACGGGGGAAGAAGGGCCGGGCTGGGCCGGGGGCGAGGGCGCGGGGAACTGTTGGGCCTACGCAGCGCCGGCGCCCTTCATTCCTGTGGGCCCTTGCTGCGGCGGGCACATTTCTCATTACCGGGGGCTGGAGGCGCCTCGCCGAGAGCGGGGGAGTCGGTGCTGATCGGGAGAAGGAAAACCCGAAGGCTGCGCGCACGCAGGGCCTCATCCTCACCCTAGTGCTCTTGCGGCACTTCCTATTTGCAGAGGGTTTAGCCACCCCTTCCCCCAGTTCAGTGTGTAGCTATATCGTTTCTGCGTGAGTCAGTATTAACGTTCCTCCAGTCTACAGACTAGACATCCCAAAGCCTTGTAGTGGAAGCGGACGTTTCACCAAATGCACAAGTCCTGGATCCCTAGGGTATTTACTTTCCTCTTACCTCACACTGCACAGCCATTGGTTTCTAGCCAAGGTCACTGAGTGGCTGCAGAATGGTCGTAAGTGCTTTCTTGAGTCAGATAATTTGTCCATCACATGGTGTACAATTTCTCCCTTCAGCTGATCACTTACATCTCAGTCCCGGCAGACACCTCTGTCCAAAAGAAAAGAGTAGGTGAACAAGAATAATTCCATCAGAATCTGTCCATATTGTCCGTTTTAATTAGAATTTCTTTAAAATGTCAGGATTCCAATGAGAAAGTAACCAATATTGATTAAATACTCCACTTTAGGGTGACTTAAATGAACAAGGGTGTAAATTCCTTAGATAGAACTAATTCGAAATAAAAATCTGTTGGGGAGAAGGAAGAGCAAATAAGATTTCTGGCCCAGTCAACTTGAGTGGTTTTTTTAGGGGTGTGTGTGTGTGTGTGTGTGTGTGTGTGTGTGTGTGTGTGTTTAAAACCTCCAGATCATTACCAGGGTAAACAGTGATTCCTTTATCCTTGGGATAGCTTTCTATATATAATTCAATATATATAATTACAGTACTTAATTTTTCCCCTCCTGGCACAGTGACCCTTGGTTTAAAACTATCTGTGTTCAAAAATGTCGGTAAAAGTTGTATATAACTTTTATTTGCTTCAGACTCAGGTCTTCTCTTCTTAGCCTCAATCAACTAGCTAAGAGTTGCACGAAAAAAAGTCCTGTAGTAAAGACCACCTGAATCAAAGTGATGTACTAGAGTTGGCAAATTTTGTTTTCAGCTTGGACAGATTTTGTGTCCAGGGCATTTCTGGGGCTGACAGTACAGATTACACATATGGAGAGTTCTTATACATCTCTGGAACTCATGTTCTCTCTTAGGAACAACTCTTCCCAATTATATAATCATGCTGTTAGCTTTGAGGGGGTGTCACTAAATTTGTAAAAGCTGGGGGTGTCACTGAGTTTGTCAGATCTGAGTGATGCTTTTTACTACAGGGGTCATGCAACAATTTAAAGTAGGAATTTTTGGAGAATAGTGGGCCACTAGAATATTAATTTAAAAAAGGAATTTTGAGGCCGGGCGCGGTGGCTCAAGCCTGTAATCCCAGCACTTTGGGAGGCCGAGGCGGGCGGATCACAAGGTCAGGAGATCGAGACCACAGTGAAACCCCGTCTCTACTAAAAATACAAAAAATTAGCCGGGCGCGGTGGCGGGCGCCTGTAGTCCCAGCTACTCAGGAGGCTGAGGCAGGAGAATGGCCGGAACCCGGGAGGCGGAGCTTGCAGTGAGCCGAGATCGCGCCACTGCACTCCAGCCTGGGCAACAGCGTAAGACTCCCTCTCAAAAAAAAAAAAAAAAAAGGAATTTTGGGGCTGGGCGCAGTGGCTCCTGCCTGTAATCCCAGCACTTTGGGAGGCCAAGGTGGGCAGATCACCTGAGGTTGGGAGTTCGTGGAGAAACCCCGTCTCTACTAGAAATACAAAATTAGCCGGGCATAGTGGCACATGCCTGTAATCCCAGCTACTCAGGAGACTGAGGAGGAGAATAGCTTGAACCCAAGAGGCAGAGGCTGCAGTGAGCCACGATTGTGCCATTGCACTCCAGCCTGGGCAACAAGAGTGAAACTCCATCTCAAAAAAATCAAAAAAACAAAAAAAAAAACCACAGAATTTTTTGTTTGAATTGAAAGGGGTCTTTCCTACTTGAAGTTGTTACACGTGCTACCCTAAGAACTACATATCCCATCAGGCACTGACTATCCCAAGAATTGGGTGGATCTCTGCTGTGGTGTCTGCTTTTAATTGGTTTAAAAGAAAAAGTCATCCTCCGCGATGTCAGCAAGGAAGATGAGTTTTCTGAATGAGCAATTTGGAGTTAAAGAAGTCTCCTCTTGAGGTCTTTATTTCTTCACATTCCATTACAGTTTTGTTTGTTTTTTTTTTTTTTTTGAGATGGAGTTTTGCTTTGTTGCCCAGGCTAGAGTGCAATGGCACGATCTCGACTCACTGCAACCTCCGCCTCTTGGGTTCAAGTGATTCTCCTGCCTCAACCTCCTGAGTAGCTGGGATTACAGGTGCCTGCCACAATGCCCAGCTAATTTTTTTGTATTTTTAGTAGAGATGCGATTTCACCATGTTGGCCAGGCTGGTCTCAAACTCCTTACTTCAGGTGATCTGCCCACCTCGACCTCCCAAGGTGCTGGGATTACAGGCGTGAGCCACTGCGCCCAGAGTTTTTGTTTGTTTGTTTGTTTGTTTTGAGACAGAGTCTCCCTCTGTTTCCCAGGCTGGAGTGCAGTGGCATGATCTGGGCTCACTGCAACCTCCACCTCCCGTGTTCAAGCGATTCTTCTGCCTCAGCCTCCTGAGTAGCTGGGATTACAGGCATGAACACCAAGCCCGGCTAATTTTTGCATTTTAGTAGAGATGGGGTTTCACCATGTTAGGCTGGTGTTGAACTTCTGACTTCAGGTGATCCACCCTCCTCGGCCTCCCAAAGTGCTGGGATTACAGGCCTGCGTCACCTAGCCTGGCCTTGGTATTTTTATTTATTAACATTTCAGCTGGAAGTGTTTTCTGACTGCTATATTCCTTTGTACAGTTCAGGAGTACTATCTTACAAGAAATAGTTAAAGAATCCTTAGTAAGAGTAAAATGGGGTCTGGTCCTGTTGTGCATGCCTGTAATCCCAGCAGTTTGGGAGGCCAAGGCAGGCAGATCACTTGAGATCAGGAGTTCAAGACCAGCCTGGCCAACATAGTGAAACCCCATCTCTACTAAAAATACAAAAATTAGCTGGGCGTGGTGGCGCACATCTGTAATCCCAGCTACTTTGGAGGCTGAGTCAGGATTAGAGACCAGCCTGGGCAGCATGGCCAGACCCCATCTCTACCAAAAAAGGACAAAAATTAACCGGGCGTGGTAGCACACGCCTGTAGTCCCAGCTACTCAGGAGGCTGAGGTGGGAGGAGCGGATCACTTGAGCCTGGGAGGTGGAGGTTGCAGGGAGCTGAGATTGCACCGCTGCACTCCAGCCTCAAGGACAGTGTGAGACCCTGTCTCAAAAAAGAAAGTAAAATGGACTTTTAAAAAAAATCTTATTCTCATCACAAAATAGACCTATTAAAGCAAGTTCTTTTTCCACTTTCATGTTTCAAGTGAAAGTGAAAGGTGAAAACTTGCTTGCTTGCTTTTTTTTGAGACAGAGTCTCTGTTGCCCAGGCTAAAGTGCAGTGGCACGATCTTGGCTCTGCAACCTCTGCCTCCAAGGTTCAAGTGATTCTCCTGCCTCAGCCTCCCTAGTAGCTGGGATTACAGGCATGCACCACCACATCTGGCTAATTTTTGTTTTTTGTGTGTGCGTGTGTTTTGTTTGTTTTTTTTAGTAGAGGTGGGGTTTCACCATGTTAGCCAGGCTGGTCTTGAACTCCTGACTTCACCTGATTCACCTGCGTCGGCCTCCCAAAGTGCTGGGATTTCAGGCGTGAGCCACTGTGCCTGGCGTAGTGAAAGCTTTCTTTGCAGTTGATTTTGTAGACTAATATTTCCATTATGGAGTTAATCTTCTATATATTTCTAAGGATAAGAATATCTCAATTTCTGTGGGGAAATAACACTATTTAAATGTTTGAAAATATCTGAAAATTTATTGATCAGTGTTAATATTTAATATTAAGTCCTCAACATCTATTTATGCTATAGATGTGTATGCTACCCTCTAGGGCAGTAGTAATCAATAATGGCCAGGTGCCGAGGCTCACGCCTGTAATCCCAGCACTTTGGGAGGCTGAGGCAGGCAGATCATGAGGTTCAGGAGTTTGAGGCCAGCCTGGCCAATATGGTGAAACCTTGTCTCTACTAAAAATACAAAAATTAGCCAGGCATGGTGGCAGGAGCCTGTAATCCCAGCTACTCAGGAGGCTGAGGCAGGAGAATTGCTTGAACCCGGGAGGTGCAGGTTGCAGTGAGCCGAGCTATGCCACTGGACTCCAGCCTGGGTGACAGAGCAAGACTCTGTCTCAAAAAAGTATATATATATGTGCTAATTTCTTTACTTGTAATTCCCACCCCCAGTTGATCTTTTCAACATCAGCATTTAGCTCAAATTTTTTTTTTCCCTTCCCTGGACAACTAACTGATTGATCCTGCCTCTCTGTTGGCATCTAATAATACTCTGTCACCCCTGCCAGACTGGTGTTCCTATGAGGAAAGGACTATATCAATTTTCTTATCAAAGACACTTGATAAGGCACTTATCAAAAAGCACTTGACACATGGCACACATGATGAAGTGATGATTATTGGGTGAATATATGTTAGAATTCATTATCAACTGCCAGGTGCCATCCCTGAGGATAGATAGAATTAATTATGTTTTAATATTTTCTAGGGGTGGGTGAAAGAAGTAGTGGTTAATCTTGAAGGATGTATGTTAACTGACTCGGATTTCCCTTAAATACCACCTGAGTTCCATTCCTGGTGGATTTGAAGAGGGGAGTTTCCTCCCGCCTCGTTGAAACTCTTTTTCTGGATTTGATGAGCTTATGGATATTGCCAGAGTTTAAGGCAGTGGATTTTAGTCCCAGCCTTGCAGCTTACACACACACCTGGTTGCTCCCCAGATTTCTAGAGATTCTCAATCTGTAAGCCATGCATACTTTTTTTGTTTTAATGCTCCATGGGTATTTTTGATAAGCATCTAGAGTTGACACCCACTAGCTTGACCTAGTAACTATTGTATGTGATTTTTTTATCTTGAAGTGTTTGAAGATAGTTGAAACGATTAACGCATAAATCTGTTGCCTCAGCCTTGACAACTACTATATATTCAACAGAAATCTCTCTTCTCTCTCTTTATTCTCATTGCTGCCACTCTGGTACAAGCTTTTATTGTCTGCCATATGAAATATACTATCTTCTAGATGGCTTTATTCTTGTCTCTGTTTTCTCCCTTTCTGTCAGTCTTTGACATTGCTAATTGATGTAGTGTTAGTACACATGCACACACATTTATTATCTCAAAAGAGCCCTTTACAGTTCTCTGAATGCATCACGATTACTGGTATTCTTTTATGTTTGCTCTGCTGTCTCCCTCATCTTAAATACCCTGCCCTCTCCTCTCTGAAGCGCTAAATCCTTCAAGACCCAGATCCAGTTGTTACTCCCTTTAAAATACATTTACTATGCAATATTAAAGGAATACAGAGGATATAATGAGTAATACCCTATTTCACACACATAAGATCTTATATCACTGATTTTGAGAGGAACTATCTTGTGTCTCACTGAGAAAGAAATACTACCATTGAAACTATAACATGACTGCAAAACATATCTTAATTTCAGAAAAAAAAATGAATCTGTGAAATACAGCATAAGGAATACCATTTGTTTGCACTCTGTCTGAAAAACATTGCCAGTACTTTGAAGTTCCCTATGTGCCCCTTTACCATCTTATACACTCCTTTATCCTGAATTTTATATTTGTCATTTGGTTCTTTTATACTTTAATAGGCCTCTTGAAGACCTTGGAGAATAAGCTCTTATAGTCCTTTATTTTAAACAAGTTTTGGATGTACAATATCTCCAAGTCATCCATCACTTAATAAAATTACATAATTGACTACTGAAATATATCTGCTCAAGTTTCTTCTCTATTATATTATCTTTCTATTTTTGCTGTCTGTGGGGAGGTTATAGAACTCACCTTCTTAACGTGGTCCCTCTGCAACCCATTGGCTTTTGAAGACGTGATGTACAGCTGGTGCTGGCTGTATATACACTGATTAGGACTTTCTGGGCAGAGGAGCAGGTGCTTCTGATGGCCCTCTGGGAAAGGTATTCTAGTTTACATGTTTTGTTATCAGTTCTCATGGCCAGGTGAGCTGTGTAGCTGTAAAAATCAGGCCTGCCATCTAAAAGACAATATCATACTTGAGACATTACAGGGTTTCAGTCACAATTTTGTCACCTCCGAGACGGAGTCTTGCTCTGTCGCCCAGGATGGAGTGCAGTGGCACCATGTCAGCTCCCTGCAACCTCCACCTCCCAGGTTCAAGCGATTCTACTGCCTCAGCCTCATGATTAGCTGGGATTACAGGTGCCCACCACCACGCCTGGCTAATTTTTGTATTGTTAGTAGAGATGGGATTTCACCATGTTGGCCAGGCTGGTCTTGAACTCCTGACCTCAAGTGATCTACTCGCCTTGGCCTCCCAAAGTGCTGGGATTACAGGTGTGAGCTTCAGTCACAATTTTTAACAACCACAATGCTGGTTTTCCAGGGAATTGTATTTTCCTCTGGGGAGTTCTATCAGAAATGGGATTATTTCTATCTTGTCCTTCATTCAGCCTCATTAATTGGTCAAAAGAGCATTAACCCATTCAACCCTCTTTAATAATGTGGCGTACACTTTTGACTACAGCTTTCATGACTTACTTATACTTTGTATTGAAAAAATAAAGCTGCCCTGGGTTGAGCCAGTACTATAGAGTCAACCTCAGTCTAGAGGTAGGACCTTTACCTTCTGAGAGTTCTGGTTTACTGTAACAATAATGAATGTTCATGTGATGATTTTGCTTTTGGAAGTGTCTACTAGCTCAAAGGTAATATTATAGTTTGAGATTCTTCCTAGTGAGACAACATTAACAAATTCACAGGATTAAACTGAGAATTTGGCTTTTTTAATATGTATATAGGTGTGGACACTGCAAGAGACTTGCTCCTGAATATGAAGCTGCAGCTACCAGATTAAAAGGAATAGTCCCATTAGCAAAGGTAAGTACAGGTGGGTTCTTCACTAACGAATGTGAAGTATTTTAAAAAGTAGTTTGTTGTCTCAGCTTTGTTACTTGGAAAAAAATAACAGTAATAAATTGTAAGATTAACATTCATTTTCTATACTCTTATTCTGCTAAGAAGAGTGAATACTAGTTTCTGGGCAAATACTCAGCTGACTTAGTTTCAAAAGATTAAAAGTAGTGGCTGGGCACAATGGCTTATGCCTGCAATCCCAGCACTTTGGGAGGCCGAGGTGGGTGGATCACGAAGTCAAGAGATCGAGACCATCTTGGCCAACATGGGGAAACCCTGTCTCCACTAAAAATACAAAAATTAGCTGGGCGTGATGGCACATGCCTGTAGTCCCAGCTACTCAGGAGGCTGAGGCAGGAGAATTGCTTAAACCCAGGAGATGAAGGTTGCAGTGAGCTGAGATCGGGCCATTGTACTCCAGCCTGGTGAAACAGCAAGACTCCGTCTCAAAAAAAAAAAAAAAAAAATTAAAAGTAGTGAGACTAAGGAAATTACTGGCATAAGAAGTAAAATAAAATAGACCAGGTGTGGTGGCTCACAGCTGTAATTCCAGCACTTTGGGATGATCACTTGAAGCCAGGAGTTTGTTGCCTGGGCAACAAAGCAAGACCTCATCTCTACAAAAAATTTAAAAAGCTGGGTGTGGTGGCTCACCTGTAGTCCCACCTTCTCAGAAGGCTGAAGCAGGAGGATTGCTTGAGGCTGCAGTGAACTATGACCATACTACTGGACTCCAGCCTAGGTGACGGAGTAAGACCCTGTCTCTTAAAAAAAACAATCCCAGTACATTGGGAGGCCAAGGCAAGCAGATCACTTGAACCCGGGAGTTTGAGACCAACCTGGGCAACATGGCAAAATTCCATCTCTACTAAAGATACAGGCAGTCTCCCATAGTACCAGCTAATCAGAGGCTGAGGTGGAAGAATTGCTTAAGCCAGAGAGGTTGAGGCTGCAGTGAGCTGTGATTGAGCCATTGCACTCTAGCCTAGGCAATAGAGCGAAACCCTGTCTCAAAAAAAAAAAAAAAAAACCAAAAAAAAAAAAACAGAGTAGTAAAGTATATGGTAAATAAGAATTAAAGGTCAAATATGGAAGGCAGAAGTACAGCTGTAAAGGCTAAAATAATCATTGAGGCTGGGCACGGTCGCTCACGCCTGTAATCCCAGCACTTTGAGAGGCTAAGGAGGGCGGATCACTTGAGGTCAGGAGTTCGAGACCAGCCTGGCCAACATGGTGAAACCCCGTCTCTACTAAAAAAATACAAAAATTAGCCATGTGTGGTGGCAGGTGCCTGTAATCCCAGCTACTTGGAAGGCTGAGACAGGACAATCACTTGTACCCAGGAGGGCGGGGGTTGCAGTGAGCTGAGATCATGCCAATGCACTCCAGCCTGGGTAAAAGAGCAAGACTCCATCTCAAAAAATAATAATAATAATAATCTATGAGTAAATGAGCTCCCTAAACTGCCATATGATAATCACAATGATGGGAATATGAAAATGATATGAGGATATTGATGAAAATGTAACCAAATGGTCAACTATAAACTTGTATTTGTTTTTACAATTAAAGTAATGCTTCCAGAATGTTGCCATTCTGTAGTAAACCCGTAGTTGTTCTAGTCTAAAAGTTCATACCTCTGCCAGCCTCAAATAGTTCATATATAAGGCTATTTTTGGAAACTACTTTTAATCCTATCAAGCAGCTTGCCATAGGAAAAGAAATATTAATCACAGCCGGGCACTGTTGTGGCTCATTCCTGTAATCCCAGCACTTTGGGAGGCCAAGGTGGGTGGATCTCCTGAGGTCTGGAGTTCAAGACCAGCCTGGCCAACATTGTGAAACCCCATCTCTACTAAATTTACAAAAATTAGCCAGGCATGGTGGCGGGTGCCTGTAATCCCAGGTACTCGGGAGGCTGAGGCGGGAGAATGGCTTTAACCCTTGGGGCGGAGGTTGCAATGAGCCGAATTCGCGCCGTTGCACTCCAGCCCGGGCAACAAGAGTGAAACTCTGTCTCAAAAAAAAAAAAAAGACAGATGCAATCACAATTCCTACCTGTGTGACTATAGACACGTTTATTTTCTGGATCTCAGTTTACGCATCTTAGAGCATAAGGATCATACTTCAGAATCTTGTGGAGATTAAATGAGATAATATATGCAAAGTACTCGTACCTGGGTTGGAGTAAGTGACTCATTCCAGGAAATTATTTTCCTTCTTCCTGATAGGTCTCACTAGATCTGTTATGTTATGGTATAGCCCAGATTCCAACTAGCTCAGGGAACATGTACAAGTATTGGTACCTTTGATACTAGCTCTAGGTGATTTACAAAATCAAATTATATTCCACCTAAAGGATATGTACCTCTATATATCCCCTTGGTGATAGTCGTAATCAAAGTAAGCCACTGTTAATAATTTAAGTGATTTATCCCTCATGTGTTCTGAGGCAGAAAAAAGATGAAGACCACTGCTTTAGCTAATAGAGACTCCAAGAGCAGAATTTAAACGTAACTTTTGCATATTATGTGAGGCCCAGGAATCTCAGTTTTAAAGAATTCTTTAGGCAGTTCTGATGTAGTTAGGCAAGCTCCAGTGTGCCTTTAAAATCTAATGTTCTATGGCATGTATGTCAAGAATTCCTTGATCCCCTTAGGATTTGACCAATCCTATTATTTTGAGAATATAGGAGGAACCTGCAGCAGATACTTGGCTAAGAAAATAGTTTGTGTATTTTGATCTTTAGGTTGATTGCACTGCCAACACTAACACCTGTAATAAATACGGCGTCAGTGGATATCCAACCCTGAAGATATTTAGAGATGGTGAAGAAGCAGGTGCTTATGATGGACCTAGGACTGCTGGTAAGGATCCTGAATTACATTCTGGAAACTAATGTTAAGTACCTTATTCTTTGTAGTGGAAACATAAAAATGTGTTTTTCTACACAGTGTACTTTCAGTCTTAAAAATTCCTCATCTAAAAGGTCAGTTAGTTTGGTGGTAACAAAAGACCTCTCTAAATGAACAGATTATATAAGTAATATAGAAAATACACAAACTTGATTTATAAGGTCAGCTCGACATTTTTTCATTTTACAAATATTTATTGAGTATTTGTAATGGCATATTTAGAATATGCCAGATAGGCCGGGCACGGTGGCTGAAGCCTGTAATCCCAGCACTTTGGGAGGCCAAGACGGGCGGATCACGAGGTCAGGAGATCGAGACCATCCTGGCTAACACGGTAAAACCCCGTCTCTACTAAAAAATACAAAAAACTAGCCAGGCGAGGTGGCGGGCGCCTGTAGTCCCAGCTACTTGGGAGGCTGAGGCAGGAGAATGGCGTAAACCCGGGAGGCGGAGCTTGCAGTGAGCTGAGATCCGGCCACTGCACTGCAGCCTGGGCTACAGAGCGAGACTCCGTCTCAAAAAAAAAAAAAAGAATATGCCAGATATTCTAAATATACTAGGTGGTTGGTATTTATTGATAAAACAGACAAGGTCCCTACTCTTGTGAAGCTTACATTCTGGGGGATGAGGGGAAGAAGGCAACAAACAAGTTTTAAAAATACAGATGAGCTGGGTGCAGTGGCACGTACGTACCTATAGTCTTAGCTATTCAGGAGGCTGAAATGAGAGGCTCTCTTGAGCACAGCCTGGGCAATATAAGTCAGTCCCCATCTCTAATAAACAGTGTGGGCCGGGCCCGGCCCACACCTGTAATCCCAGCACTTTGGGAGGCTGAGGTGGGCAGATCACAAGGTCAGGAATTTGAGACTGGCCTGGCCAGCGTGGTGAAACCCCATTTCTACTAAAAATACAAAAATTGGCGCTGGGCATGGTGGCACACGCCTGTAATCCCAGCTACTCGGGAGGCTGAGGCAGGAGAATCGCTTGAACCCGGGATGCGGAGGTTGCAGTGGGCCGAGATCGTGCCACAGCCCTCCAGCCTGGGCAACAGAGTGAGACTCCCATCTCCATAAAAAAAAAAAAAAGCGTATGTGTCTGCATATATATATATATATGGATAACCATCTCATACCCATTAGGATGGCTACTATTAAAAAAAATAATAAAATAGGCTGGGCGCGGTGGCTCACACCTGTAATCCCAGCACTTTGGGAGGCCAAGGCTGGCGGATCACCTGAGGTCGTGAGTTCGAGACCAGCCGACCAACATGGGGAAACCCTATCTCTACTAAAAATACAAAATTAGCCAGGCGTGGTGGCACATGCCTGTAATCCCAGCTACTTGGGAGGCTGAGGCAGGAGAATCGTTTGAACCTGAGAGGCGGAGGTTGTGGTGAGCCGAGATTGTGCCGTTGCACTCCAGCCTGGGCAACAAGAGCGAAACTCCATCTCACTCACACACACAAAAAACAACAAAATAGCCAGTGTTGGTGTGGATGTAGAGAAATTGGAAACTTTGTGCACTATTAGGAATGTAAACTGGGACAACCGCTATGGAAAACACAGTATGGTAGTTCCTTTAAAAATTAAAAATAGTGCCGGGCATGGTGGCTCATGCGTATGATCCCAGGACTTTGGGAGGCCAAGGCAGGCGGATCATTTGAGGTCAGGAGTTTGAGACCAGCCGGGACAACATGATGAAACCCCTTCTCTACTAAAAATACAAAAATTAGCTGGGTGTGATGGCGTATACCTGTAATTCCAGCTACTTGGGAGGCTGAGGCAGAAGGATCGCTTGAACCCGGGAGGCGGAGATTGTAGTGAGTCGAGATCAGGCCACTGCGCTCCAGCCTGGGGAACAAAGCAAGACTCCGTCTCCAAAAATAAAAAAATAAATAAAAATAAAAATGGAAGGCCAGGTGCGGTAGCTCATGACTGTAATCCCAGCTCTTTGGGAAGCCAAGGTAGGTAGATCACTTGAGGTCAGGAGTTCGAGACCAGCCTGGCCAACATGGTGAAACCCCATCTCCACCAAAAAATACAAAAATTAGCTGGGTGTGGTGGTGCACACGTGTAGTCCTAGCTACTTGAGAGGCTAAGGCAGGAGAATTCTGCTTGAACCTGGGAGGTGGAGGTTGCAGTGACCTGAGATCACACACCACTGCACTCCAGCCTGGGTGACAGAGTGAGACCCTGTCTCAAAAAAAATAATAATAAAATTACCATATATATGATCCAGCTTCTGTATACCCACTTCTGAGTATACATTAAGTCCTCACTTAATGTTATCAATAGATTCTTGGAAGCTGTAACTTTTAAGTGAAACAACCTATAACAAAACTTGGTGTTTTTTTTTCCTCATCAATGTTATAGGAAACAGTGTTATTCTAGGACTTGCTGTGCATTCTTTCTCTTGAAGTTGCAGTTTCTGAGAACGTATGAATAATGTTAAGTGAGGACTTACTGTATACCCAAAAGAAGATAGTTGTATACCTATATCCACAGCAGCATTATTCATAGTAGCCAAAAGTTAGAAGAAATCCAAGTGTCTATCAGTGAATGAATAGTAAACAAAATACGGTATATGCATCCAATGGAAGATTACTCAGCCTTAAAGAAGAAAATTCTGACTACATGCTGCTATATGATTCCACTTACATGAGGTAGCACAAATAGTATACAGAATTGTATGTTTAAAAATGGTTAACTAGGGCCGGGCATGGTGGCTCATGTGTGTAATCCCAGCACTTTGGGAGGTCAAGGTGGGCAGATCACGAGGTCAGGAGTTCAAGACCAGCCTGGCCAGCCAACATAGTGAAACCCCGTCTCTACTAAAAATACAAAAAATCAGCCGGGGGTGGTGGCAGGCGCCTGTAATTCCAGCTACTTGGGAGGCTGAGGCAGGAGAATCACTTGAACCCAGGAGGCGGATGTTGCAGTGAGCCAATGTTGCAGTCGCGCCATTGCATTGCAACCTGGGTGACAAGGGTGAAACTGCGTCTCAAACAATCAAACAAACAAAAAAAATGGTTTAACAAGGCTCATGCCTGAATCCTAGCACTTTGGGAAGCTGAGGCAGGTGGATCGCTTGAGCCTAGTAGTTGGAGGCCATCCTGGGCAACATAGTGAGACCCCGTCTCTATAAAAATACAAAAAGCTAGCCAGGTGTGATAGTGCGTGCCTGTAGGCCCAGCTACTCAGGAGACTGAGGAGAGAGATCTGATTGACCCTCCTGGGAGGTCGAGGCTGCAGTGAGCAATGATCATGCCACTGGACTCCAGCCTGAGTGACAAAAGGAGACCCTATCTCAGGAAAAAAAAAAAAAAAATTGGAAACAAATGTCCATCAATTTTGTAGTTGTGTCTGGTTAAACTGTGGCACTTTTATAGTGAAACACTATGCATTGTAAACAATGTTTCTGTTAAAAAGAAAACAAAACTTTTTAAAACAATAATAACGCTATGCCACTGTAATAAAAGGTTAAAGTAGCTCTTTATATATAATTGCCTGTTTATGCATAAAATGTCTGGAAGGATATACAAGAAACTGAAATCTTGGCTGGGCGCAGTGGCTCATGCCTGTAATCCCACCCAGCACTTTGGGAGGCCAAGGCGGGTGGATCACGAGGTCAGGAGATCGAGAACATCCTGGCTAACACGGTGAAACCCCGTCTCTCTAAAAAAAATACAAAAAAGGCTGGGCGCGGTGGCTCAAGCCTGTAATCCCAGCACTTTGGGAGGCCGAGACGGGCAGATCGCGAGGTCAGGAGATCGAGACCATCCTGGCGAACACGGTGAAACCCCGTCTCTACTAAAAAATACAAAAAAACTAGCTGGGCGAGGTGGCGGGTGCCTGTAGTCCCAGCTACTCGGGAGGCTGAGGCAGGAGAATGGCGTAAACCCAGGAGGTGGAGCTTGCAGTGAGCTGAGATCCGGCCACTGCACCCCAGCCTGGGCGACAGAGCAAGACTCCGTCTCAAAAAAAAAAAAAAAAAAATTAGCTGGGCGTGGTGACGGGCGCCTGTAGTCCCAGCTACTCGGGCGGCTGAGGCAGGAGAATGGCATGAACATGGGAGGCAGAGCTTGCAGTGAGCTGAGATTGCACCACTGCATTCCAGCCTGGGCAACAGAGTAAGACTCCGTCTCAAAAAAAAAAAAAAAAGAAACTGAAATCTTATATGGAGGAAACTGGGTGACTAGGGACAAGGGTGGCAAGAAAATTTCGTCATATACCCTTTTGTACCTTCTGAATTTTGAATCATGAATAATTGCCTTCTCAAAAATTATAAATAAGTTGTGTTGTTACAACTTTTATTTTGACTTCTAAGATGGAATTGTCAGCCACCTGAAGAAGCAGGCAGGACCAGCTTCAGTGCCTCTCAGGACTGAGGAAGAATTTAAGAAATTCATTAGTGATAAAGATGCGTCTGTAGTAGGTAAGTAGCAAATATTAAACCGTGCCACAGAATCATCAACTTGATTTCCAAAACCCTTCATGTCTGGGAAAGCCACAGAATTAAAGCAGTTAAGGAAACCTTGAGGCAGTTGAAAAGGCAACTGACAGAATTGGGTTAGCAATTAATATAATGTACTATAGTGCATTTTATAATTAGTATATAATGTAATTATAATGTGGGGGCAATTGGTGTTTTATTTGGGTGGGTTTGTGTTCTTATAGATGTGAAGGTTTAATTTCAATTAAAGGACTAGGAGGGGTGGGCATGGGAGAAAAAATAAAGGACTAGGATAGGAGTATCTTCAGCATTTTCTAATGCTTCTTAAACTCTGAGATTTAACTCATATAATAAGGTAGTTATGACTGAAAATAAGGTTTTAAGGTCGGAAGATACAAGTAAATAATACAACTCTGCTATTTTCACAATAATTAGGGAACTTAAAAGTTAAAATCAGATTGCTAGGATTTGTCTTGTTTTTGCAGCATTCATTGCTTTCTCATGTGTTGCAATATCTCATTTTTAAATGACATGAGCAAGTTAAACACTTTCTGCATCTTAGATGTTCATTGTTTTGTTTTTTAAATGTGATATAATAAATTTGACTAAAAAATAAATATAAACATAAAAGCTATGTTTGCACTTCTCTTAGTCTCCTAATTACTGTAATAAAACTGACTTTTGCTGGGCGCGGAGGCTCACGCCTGTAATCCCAGCACTTTGGGAGGCTGAAGCGGGCAAATCACCTGAGGTCAGGAGTTCTAAACCAGCCTGACCAACATGGAGAAACCTTAGTCAGGCGTGGTGGCACATGCCTGTAATCCCAGCTACTTGGGAGGCTAAGGCAGGAGAATCGCTTGAACCCAGGAGGCAGAGGTTGGGGTGAGCCAAGATCGCGCCATTGCACTCCAGCCTGGGCAACAAGAGCAAAACTCTGTCGCAAAACAAAAAACAAAAAATACTGACTTTCTGGCAGCAGAATATGGTTTACTGTTTAAATTTGGCCAAAAGCCACTTTTTATCACCTAAATTTTACTGATTCTTTTTATTTTACAAGGAGTTAGCATGTATTCATTAAACATTTATGTTTTAGTCACTTTAGTCACTTTAGAAATGAGTAGTTCTAAAGACAAATACAGAGAAAGAAAAAAATTGGGTGAAGTGGTTTACAGTTTATTTTGAGGTATCATCTTAATCCTTCTGATACCTGAAACTCTTAAGTTAAGCAATTTGCCCGAATTTGTTCAATTATGGGAAAATAGAATGAAGACTTGAACACTGACAAATTTTCTCCCTTGGCTCTCTCAAGAAATGTGTCCGTAAAAGGTAGAGGGAAAATTCTCATCCTAAATATTGTGCCTGTCTGAGGTAGTCATGACAAAGCAGACCCAGTCCTCAAAATAGAACGAAACCCTTGAAAAATAGACGTTTACGGTTTGGAATATCTATCTGTTAGCACTTATTGCTTCTTCCTTGTGTTTAATATTTTCTGTATAGGTTTTTTCGATGATTTATTCAGTGAAGCTCACTCTGAGTTCCTAAAAGCAGCCAGCAACTTGAGGGATAACTACCGATTTGCACATACGAATGTTAAGTCTCTGGTGAACGAGTATGATGATAATGGAGAGTAAGTGATTGAGTTGAATCTCCGGACGAAGTATTATTGTGTGAACTGGTGTGATTGATTGACTGATTGATTGATTGGGACAGGGTTTCACTCTGTCACCCAGCACTTTGGGAGGCTGAAGCGGGCAAATCACCTGAGGTCAGGAGTTCTAAACCAGCCTGACCAACATGGAGTGCAGTGGTGTGATCTCTGCTCACTGCAACCTCCGCCTCCCAGGTTCAAATGATTCTCACGCCTCAATCTCCTGAGTAGCTAGGAGTACAGGCACGTGCCACCATACCTGGCTAATTTTTGTATTTTTAGTAGAGACAGGGTTTCATCATATTGCCCAGGCTGGTCTCAGATTCCTCTGCCTCCCAAAGTGCTGAGATTGCAGGCATGAGCCACCGTACCCATCTGAATTGGTCATTTTTATACCTAATTTTTCCCAAGGGTTTATTGAGTACTTTCGAGGCATTATGCTACATGCCAGAAACTATTGCTGCCTTCAGGGAACAACCCTCTATCTAGTAAAGGGAGATTGTATACATGAACATATGTAAAAATGAAAGTATAAGTATATATAGAACTATATGCAGAGTGGTTGGAAGTACAAAAGAGGGAGTGATTGTTTTTCTTCTTTTGGGGTAGGTGGGTAATATCAGAAAAATTCATAGAGGGGGTGACTCTTGAAGGATGAGGTTTTTTCTGGAAGGTTATAGCCTTTGAAATAAAAATTATTCCAGATAGAGCACCAGGAGTGAAGGCCTTGAAATGTAAGATAGCCTAGGCATGTTGGGGCCCATAGTACTGCTGGAGTATTGTTTGTGATTGAGATAATGAAAGATAAGATTGGAGTATTAAGCAAAGACCAAATTATAAATTTTAAGTGCCATACAAAAGAGCTTAGATTTTATCTTTTAGACATTTGAGAGCCATTGAAAGACTCTGGGCTGGGGAGTAATGCCTAGTGTTCTATTATTGGAATACTAAGCTTGTGGGAGTGGTAGCCTCCTGCTCAAGGTCATTGCCAAGGTCTGATCTTTCACAAAAACAATTTACAACCTCCCACATAAATGGGCTAAATTTGTGAAGAAGTCACTGGCAACCACATGATAATGGTTTGAAGGGGGAATGGTGAAAGGCATTCAAAGGATTCTAAGGAGAATTCCAAGGATTCTAAGGAGAATCTAAACTGAGGATGACTTGTGAGAGTCTAAACTCGGTCAACAGCATTAGTGGCAATGGATAGGAAGGAGTGAGTATAAAAAATGTAAACAATAGTCACTAACCATGTGTGAAAAGGAGAAGATTTAGAGTAAGTTTGAGTTTTTTGTTTTTATTTTTTTCAGACGGAGCCTCACCCTTGTTGCCCAGGCTGGAGTGCAGTGGTATGATCTCGGCTCACTACAACCTCTGCCTCCTGGGTTCAAGTGATTCTCCTGCCTCAGCCTCCTGAGTAGCTGGGATTACAGGTGTGCACCACCACACCTGCCTAATTTTTGTGTTTTTAGTAGAGACAGGGTTTCATCATATTGGCCAGGCTGGTCTCAAACTCCTGACCTTTGGTGATCTGTCTGCCTCAGGCTCCCAAAGTGTTGAGATTACAGGCGTGAGCCACCACACCCAGCCTGCTATTGTTTCTAAAGGTTTGAAAATCTACTCTAACCCCCTTTTGAGATAATGAAAAAGCTGAAGACCAGAAGGATAAATTGAGACCTGGTCCAATGTGTTTGGAATTAGTTGGGGAACTATGATTAGAACCATGTTCTCTTAATTTTCCAACCTAAAATGTATTAAACCCTATACCCAATTATTGCACTTAAGATTAAGGTGGTTAGCATCTTAGTGTTAATGAGAATGTCATGTTGCTGAATCTGTGGTACTAGAAAAGAGTCCTTGTGTGCTTAAATATTGCTAGTTAAAAGTGGCAGCAAAAGTAGATAGTCTGAGCATTATATGAAACATGGGGGCTCCGCCTGTAATCCCAGCATTTTTGGAAGCCGAGATGGGAGAATCACTTGAGCCTGGGAGTTCAAGACCAGCCTTGGTAACATGGTGAGACCCCCATCTCTATAAAAATTTTAAAAAATAAAAAATTAGTTGTGCATGGTGGTGCACACCTGTGTTCTCAGCTATTTGGGCAGCTGAGGTGGGAGGATCACTTGAGCCTGGGAGTTCAAGGCTACAGTGAGCTATGATCATACCACTGCACTCCAGTCTGAGCAACAGAGTGAAACCCTATCTCAAAAAAAAAAAGGATGGGAGACAGTTCTACTGTTATCTGCCTACTGAGACTTTTTTTTTTTTTAAGGGGTATCATCTTATTTCGTCCTTCACATCTGACTAACAAGTTTGAGGACAAGACTGTGGCATATACAGAGCAAAAAATGACCAGTGGCAAAATTAAAAAGTTCATCCAGGAAAACATGTGAGTACTTCTTTGTATCTTGTCTGGGATTTATTTGCTTGATTTTAGTTTGTTTACCTCAGTTATTAAGCAGAGCTATATTTTGGCTTAAACGGTCTATTCGGGGGGATTGTAATAATAATAGTTTGAGTTTACATTAAAGCAGTAATGTATGGGTGTTAGAACTCCTGTTGTCATCCTGTAAGGTATATATTGCTCAGTACTTGTCCTAAATGTTGAAAATCTCTTTCCTTCATAAATGCTATCAGTTACTTTGTGGCAACTTTATGATATAGCTAAAAACTTGCCAAGCCAGTTGATAATGGATTATTTCATTTCAGTTTTGGTATCTGCCCTCACATGACAGAAGACAATAAAGATTTGATACAGGGCAAGGACTTACTTATTGCTTACTATGATGTGGACTATGAAAAGAATGCTAAAGGTTCCAACTACTGGAGAAACAGGTAATAAGAATTATGTTTTTCCCACATGGACAAGTTTACCCAATGTATAAACAGTCCCTTCTAACTATCTTGTTGTTTCCTTAAGAATCTGTAAAACAATAAATGGTTCCTTAAGAAGCTGTAAAAAAAAAAAAAAATTAAAATTACTGTCCTGTTACCATGTGTGGTATAAGAGCAGGAAAGAATGGGAACATTTGGCTTCCAAAAACTACATTTGAAGCCATAGGACAAATAACATAAACTGTTTTCAAAATCTGTTGGGCATGTATTTCATAGGTGTTTCTTTGCTTTGTGACACAGTGACTCTAAGTAGAAGGTGGAAATTTGATATAAAATGCACTTAAACATTGTGCTTACTTGCACATTTAGACTCTCAGTGCATTTTACCTTTACAAATTTTCTTTTCAGATCAGTCATTATGCCTAAAACAGATTTCAGTTGTATATTACAGCAAGATTTAGCAGGAATGCACCAGTTGATTGGGCATCACCAATTTGCCAGTGAAGTTCAGTAAGGCATTGAAGTATATCATAACCCTGTGTCAGGGCCCAGAAGCTCAGACTGTTCAGACTGATTCCAGAAGGCTAGAACTATAGAAGTTAGTCTTTGCTTTCCAGTCACTTGCTGCTTAGTTTCAAAAGTGCTTGACCACCCTGTATAGTCTTGGCACAAATGTCTCTTGTTTCCCACAGGGTAATGATGGTGGCAAAGAAATTTCTGGATGCTGGGCACAAACTCAACTTTGCTGTAGCTAGCCGCAAAACCTTTAGCCATGAACTTTCTGATTTTGGCTTGGAGAGCACTGCTGGAGAGATTCCTGTTGTTGCTATCAGAACTGCTAAAGGAGAGAAGTTTGTCATGCAGGAGGAGTTCTCGTGAGTTGCTAGTTGGGCTTTGATTCTCCAAGGCATTTATTAAAGCCTTTTATACTACAAAGGATTTCTAAAGAACAATAACCCTGGAATGTGAAGATAGGTCTTTTAATCAAGACCTATGACTGTCGTTTTTCTCAATTTAAATATAGATACTTTAGGCCAGGCACAGTGGCTCACACTTGTAATCCCAGCACTTTGGGAGGCCAAGGCGGCGGATCACCTAAGGTCGGGAGTTCGAGACCAGCCTGACCAACATAGAGAAACCCCGTCTCTACTAAAAATACAAAAATTAGCCAGACACAGTGGTGCATGCCTGTAATCCCAGCTACTTGGGAGGCTGAGGCAGGAGAATCGCTTGAACTTGGGAGGCGGAGTTTTCAGTGAGCCAAGATCGTGCCATTGCACTCCAGCCTGGGCAACAAGAGTGAAACTCTGTCTCAAAAAAAATAAATAAATATAAATAAATACATATCGATACTTTAAGGATTATGATCCTTAATGAATTCTGAAAACTAATGAAAGGATGGCAGGTTGGAATTCTTACATAATTCCACTTGGTCATTAATTGCAGATAAAGGCTGACTACAGTGACTCACACCTGTAATCCCAGCAATTTGGGAGGCCAAGACATGTGGATCACTTGAGGTCAGGAGTTCGAGACCAGCCTGGCCCACATGGTGAAACCCCGTCTCTATTAAAAATACAAAAATTAGCTGGGTGTGATGGTGTGCACCTGTAATTCCAGCTACTAGGGAGGCTGAGGCACCAGAATCACTTGAACCCAGGAGGCAGAGGTTGCAGTGAGCCGAGATCACGCCACTGTTCTCCAGCCTGGGTGACAGAGCAAGACTGTGTCTCAAAAAAACAAAAAAAGATAAGATTGGACAACCTCCTTTGGGCCAGATGTGGTTGCTCACACCTATAATCCCAGCACTTTGGGAGGCTGAAGCAGGAAGATCACTTGAGCCCATGAGTTTGAGGCCAGCCTGGGCAACATAGCCAGACCCTGTCTCTAAAAAATTGAAAAATCCAAAAAAAGATTGAACAGCCTCATTGATACGGATGTCATTTCAAACCAAACCATTCCCCCCTCATCCCTACAGAATGTATTTTCTTTTTGAAATACCACATGAGTCTAAAGTAAACTCAGAATCAGGAAGATCTTAAGACCCCAGAAACAATTTTTATCCTCACTTTCTGAGATTTTGGGAGATTGAGACAAGAGAAAATATTCCTTGTGAGACAATCAATAAAATGAAATACTGTAAACACACACTATCCTCCAGAGCAATAAGACCTGGTTCTTTTACAAAAATGAATCTCTAGCAGACCAGTGATTCTTTCTCTGAACTTTGAAATCCACAAAGAACACACTAGAAATAAAAAACGGTTTGTTTCTTCAGTCTGTAGTTCTGCATATTGAGAGATAAGAATTCCCCTTTTTTTTAGCCTTGAAAAGCTAAAATACATAGTAACTGTTCAAAGCAATTGCTATAATTTTCTCAGTGGTGGGAACAGATTAACAAGCCTTACCCTTGTTTTCCAATTGTAGGCGTGATGGGAAGGCTCTGGAGAGGTTTCTGCAGGATTACTTTGATGGCAATCTGAAGAGATACCTGAAGTCTGAACCTATCCCAGAGAGCAATGATGGGCCTGTAAAGGTGAGGTACTGACAGCCTCATCAAGCTATGAGCAATTGCCTCTCCTCGTTTCTTTGTTCCAAAACTGTGGGGTCTAAATGAAGACTTCATTGGCCATCTCTTTTTTTTTTTTGTCCTTACTCCCTGAGTCATAAAATAAGCATTGGCAGGCCAAGCGGTGGCTCATGCCTGTAATCCCAGCACTTTGGGAGGCCAAGGCAGGCAGATCATGAGGTTGAGAGTTCGAGATCAGCCTGCCCAACATGGTGAAACCCCATCTCTACTAAAAATACAAAAAAATCAGCCAAGTGTGGTGGCGGGTGCCTGTGTTCCCAGCTACTTGGGAGGCTGAGGCAGGAGAATCACTTGAACCCGGGAAGCAGAGGTTGCAGTGAGTCGAGATTATGCCACTGCACTCCAGCCGGGGTGACAAGAGTGAAACTCCATCTCAAAAAAAAAAAAAGCATCGGCAGGGCTCATAATGCTTGGTAGGGGCAAGAGTATAAAGCCTGCATAGAATTTTCTGATGAAATTTATATTGGGCTAAGTTAAGTTACTCTTGAGGATAGAGCAACCCCTAAGAACAGTGTGTTACTTTGAATTTTTTTATAGAGATATGGTCTTACTCAGTTGCCTCAGCCTTCTGAGTAGCTTGGACTGCAGGCATGTGCCACCAAGCCTGGCTTGAAATTACTTTAAGGAACGGTTGGGTAGCACTTCTATATCCTGTAACTTCCTGAACATAGTTTGATAGGTGACAGACAAAGGAACGAGTTGGTATCTAGTGAATGACAACATCTTTAATCTGTAAATGTGATTTGGGTTTCTATGACTTACTTTCCTTGGTAACACATCAAATTAGAGAGGGATTGGGTCTAGAAACAAATACAGCTTGTGAATTTATTTTCTTATGTTACCTTACCAACTAGAGATTCTTCTGTGTTTTCCAGGTAGTGGTAGCAGAGAATTTTGATGAAATAGTGAATAATGAAAATAAAGATGTACTGATTGAATTTTATGCTCCTTGGTGTGGTCACTGTAAGAATCTGGAGCCCAAGTATAAAGAACTTGGAGAGAAGGTAAGTATGAACCCTATTCTGAGGATAACATTTGAGCGGGAGCAAAGTTTATAAATGTATTCAGCATTGGCTCATTTGCTTGGTTCCTAAGTACTTGTAGATTTTTTTTCCCAATTACTTGCTGTTTACTCACTTTCTCTTGACTGCCCCCTAGTGCTCCAGCCTGTGCAGTGCCTGAGATACCCACTTTTAACATTCCATTCCTCAGGCTCAATCTAGATAATAGTTCAAAATATCTAAGAACTTCTGAATTTTGGTAATGGCTTACATGAATCCATATGGTTCTTCATCTTAAAACATTTGACTTAGCCCCTGTAATGTCTTATTTAGACCAGGTAAATTTGAAGGTGGCAATATGTAGTCTTAATACAAGAGAAAAAAGGGAAGCTTGTGGAAAGTGAGGTACTACCATCTGCAAAGCACTCTTCCCACCTGAACAGCAGTTTATCTGCTGGACTTACAGGTGCGCACCACCACACCCAGCTAATTTTTGTATTTTTAGTGTTTGAAGAATGAGATTGTTTTAAGTCTTGAATTGACTTAAGTGTCCCTCTGTCACTGAAAATTTGAAATGTAAACATTTAACCTGTTTTATTAACAGCTCAGCAAAGACCCAAATATCGTCATAGCCAAGATGGATGCCACAGCCAATGATGTGCCTTCTCCATATGAAGTCAGAGGGTAAGTGGATTAAAAATTAACAAAAGTGTCTAGGCAATTGATTGGAATAAAGCTTGTAACCACCAGGAAATCATTACTAGACACAGTCTTCATATTCCAGTTGAAGGAAGAACCACTGATTCCTTCTTGGCTTAAGAGTTCTGCACATGAGCCCACATAACTGCTTCAAATTAATAAATGTTTCTTTCCCCAGTTTTCCTACCATATACTTCTCTCCAGCCAACAAGAAGCTAAATCCAAAGAAATATGAAGTAAGTGAATTGTCCCATATCCCCACAAATACATACACAGACATAAACACACACTCTTAAACATAGTTCTTTAATTGGGTTGGTTTATTTACTTATTTAATTTTATTTATTTTTGAGACGGAGTTTCGCTCTTGTTGCCCAGGCTGGAGTGTAATGGCGTGATCTCGGCTCACCGCAACCTCCACCTCCCAGGTTCAAGCGATTCTCCTGCCTCAGCCTCCCAAGTAGCTGGGATTACAGGCATGTGCCACCACCCTGGCTAATTTGTATTTTTTTTTTTTTTTTTTTTTTGAGACGGAGTCTCGCTGTGTCGCCCAGGCTGGAGTGCAGTGGCCGGATCTCAGCTCACTGCAAGCTCTGCCTCCCGGGTTTTTACGCCATTCTCCTGCCTCAGCCTCCCGAGTAGCCGGGACTACAGGCGCCCGCCACCTCGCCCGGCTAGTTTTTTGTATTTTTTAGTAGAGACGGGGTTTCACCGTGTTAGCCAGGATGGTCTCGAACTCCTGACCTCGTGATCCGCCCGTCTCGGCCTCCCAAAGTGCTGGGATTACAGGCTTGAGCCACCGCGCCCGGCCGTATTTTTTTTTTATTATTATTATACTTTAAGTTCTAGGGTACATGTGCATAACGTGCAGGTTTGTTACATATGTATACTTGTGCCATGTTGGTGTGCTGCACCCATCAACTCTTCATTTACATCAGGTATAACTCCCAATGCAATCCCTCCCCCCGCTAATTTGTATTTTTAGTAGAGATCGGGTTTCTCCATGTTGGTCAGGCTGGTCTTGAACTCCTGACCTCAGGTGATCTGCCCACCTTGGCCTCCCAAAGTGCTGGGATTACAGGCGTGAGCCACCACGCCAGGCTAATTGGGTTTATTTAACTAAAAACTGTTTAAACTCTCATGGTCAGTATATGTGGCTGCTAATGTGCTTTTACAAACTCAAAAGTCTTCCTTTTTGGAGCAGATCAGGGTTATTTAAAAAGTTACATTTTTAAGGTAATCTTTCTGTTTTCAGGGTGGCCGTGAATTAAGTGATTTTATTAGCTATCTACAACGAGAAGCTACAAACCCCCCTGTAATTCAAGAAGAAAAACCCAAGAAGAAGAAGAAGGCACAGGAGGATCTCTAAAGCAGTAGCCAAACGCCACTTTGTAAAAGGACTCTTCCACCAGAGATGGGAAAACCATTAGGGAGGACTGGGACCCATATGGGAATTATTACCTCTCAGGGCTGAGAGGACAGAATGGATATAATCTGAATCCTGTTAAATTTTCTCTAAACTGTTTCTTAGCTGCACTGTTTATGGAAATACCAGGACCAGTTTATGTTTGTGGTTTTGGGAAAAATTATTTGTGTTGGGGGGAATGTTTTGGGGGTGGGGTTGAGTTGGGGGTATTTTCTAATTTTTTTTGTACATTTGGAACAGTGACAATAAATGAGACCCCTTTAAACTGTCTTACTTTCCACAAGATTGAGAACCAGGTGTTCTCTGCACACTATCACTGTTCAATAGAGCTTTCCTCAGTGATGGAAATGCTCTGTAATCTACACTGTTCAGTACAGGTAGCTATGGAGCATCTGAAATATGGCTAGAAACTACATTTTTAGTCTTCATTAATTTAAATAGCAATACAGTTGCTACCATACTGATCACTGCAGCTGTAGACTGACTGACTGGGTCCATAATCACCTCAAAATTCTTTCACAATTTATTATCTCTTTCTCTCCTTACATGTTTATTGCCCAGGCCTACCCTGGTGATTAGAGAACAGGTGAAGGGCTTTTCTTGTTAGGCTGTCCATGCCCTAAGGATGGGTTCCTGTTTATCCTTGCCACGCAGCTAAGCTTACTGCATATTTATACCTCCCAAGGACTGTTCTCTGCCCAGAAATGCCCTGTCAAGGGTGTGGCATTACAAGGTTTCATCCAAGTTGTTTCAGGAATTGCTGACACTGCTGGGTGCAGTTCTATCTCCCAAAGCCTAGGGTGTGGCCCTTTAACCTCCCCCTTCAGTAGAACTGGGAAAGGCGGTATCATTCCTAGTTATGAGTAAAGCATCCACTTTCTTTTGTAACAATGAGGAACAGAAAGGACTGAAGAGTGATCTTTTGTCCAACTAAACCATTTATCTCCTTTTGTAGGTAAATTCAAATCCTGCCCAGTTATAGTTTTCAGTCACTGGATAATTTGAGGTAGGAGCGCTACTTTAGGTGATCCTAGGAATTCCTATGTTCAGAAAAGAATTTTCTTCCTACTATATAAATACAGTATGTAGCTGTCAATTTTAAGATGAATTTGTCAAGCCTGTAATCCCAGCACTTTGGGAGGCCGAGACGGGCGGATCATGACGTCAGGAGATCGAGACCATCCTGGGTAACACAGTGAAACCCCGTCTCTACTAAAAATACAAAAACTTAGCCGGGCGAGGTGGCAGGCGCCTGTAGTCCCAGCTACTCGGGAGGCTGAGGCAGGAGAATGGCATGAACCCGGGAGGCGGAGCTTGCAGTGAGCTGAGATCCGGCCACTGTACTCCAGCCTGGGTGACAGAGCGAGACTCCGTCTCAAAAAAAAAAAAAAAAAAAAAAAAAGATGAATTTGGTAGAGCCTTACAGCAAAGTATGTATCTTGGTCACACACAGAGCTTGGAAAAAGTAAAAGATGTCTAAACCATAATCTTGGAGATTCTAACTCATAACATCTGGGCTGGGGTCCAGGGATCTAATTGTTTAGAGAGCCCCAAAAGTGTCTCAGATGTGAAGGCAGGGTTAAGAACCACCTGCCTTGGAAGATTTAAGGAAAACATATGAGCTTGTACAAAGGACACAGAAGCAGTCAGTTTTAATTTTTTAGCCATGTTGGTAAAAAAGTTCATTTTCAGTACATGGGTAACACCCAGGCCCTTTCC
Organism: Macaca mulatta; assembly: GCF_049350105.2. NCBI lineage: Eukaryota > Metazoa > Chordata > Mammalia > Primates > Cercopithecidae > Macaca > Macaca mulatta. Next base: position 21,151,763 of record NC_133412.1, read on the forward strand.
CATTATATCTAGGTATGCTACAAGTTATTTTAGCTCTTACCAAAAGTTATTATTACTGTTTCCTTAGGGAGGCTAGTAGACTAAATTCACTTAGTTTGGTTTGTCTAATGTCCTCATTATCTTATCCTGAAGATGATGTCATTTCTCAGGACTTGAAAATGACTTGGCTGAACTAAAGGTAAAAAAGCCAAGCCTCTGTCACTTTTCCTAAACTCCTAGGCATAGCTATGGAGTCTTTGCACAGTGCCCACACCCTAAAAATTAACAATGAAAACCAAACCTCAGGAAGCTAGAGCAACTCTCTACTTGCCACCACGGACTCCAGTGGTCAGCAAAAGAAAAGCAGATAGTTGCATTCTATTTAGTTTACAGCTGCTTTGTTCCTTCGTGTTTCACTAAGCAGAGGCTCAAGAATTCCCTTGATAACTTCAGCTGCCCCTGTTCTTTTCCTCAAACTCCAGGATGAGACCTTTAATGTGGGACAATTTCTGGTGAAGGTACTCACAGCGACGCTTTTCTTCTCTGTAACCTGGGTACCGCTGCAGAGAAAAAGCATCCATGTCAAAAAGTAAAAATTCCCATTTCTACCTTGCTTGCTTCCATTCCCCGACCTTGTCTTACCTTCCTGAACTTTTTATATTCCTGGACTATCTTGTCTTCCAGCACCTGAAACAGAAAATACTAGCACTGAGTTCAACATTAAGAAATAAAGAGAGGGGTGGCCAGGCACGGTGGCTCACGCCTGTAATCCTAGCACTTTGGGTGGCCAAGGTGGGCAGATCATGAGGTCAGGAGATAGAGACCATCCTGGCTAAGACAGTGAAACCCATCTCTACTAAAAACAAAAAAATTAGCCAGGCGTGGTGGCAGGCGCCTGTAGTCCCAGCTACTTGGGAGGCTGAGGCTGGAGAATGGCGTGAACCCAGGAGGCGTAGCTTGCAGTGAGCCGAGATCGCGCCACTGCACTCCAGCCTGGGCGAAGTGACTCCATCTCAAAAAGAAAAAAGAGAGAGGGGCCAGGCGCAGTGGCTCACACCTGTAATCCCAGCACTTTGGGAGGCTGAGGTGGGTGGATCACTTGAGGTCAGGAGTTCAAGACCAGCCTGGCCAACATGTTGAAACCCTGTCTCTACTAAAAATACAAAAATTAGCTGGGCATGGTGGCACATACCTATAATCCCAGCTATTCGGAAAGCTGAGGCACGAGAATTGCTTTAGCCTAAGGGGTGGAGGTTGCAGTGAGCCAAGACTGTGCCTGAGAGAGCTAGACTGTCTCAAAAAAGAGAAGTAACTTCCCTTCTCATTCTACTGAATGATACAATGATACAGACTAATTTTTCCCTTCAAACAGGTTTCCTTGTCATTGCTTAGTCACTTTATGAACACAGGCATATGGGTGGTTAGCAGGGGGTTAATGGCCAGTAGAGTTGGAAAGCTAGGCTGGGTCCTGTCCTTACCTTATATTCCGGAGTTCCTCGCTGAACTCTTTTAATCTCTGCTCCCAGCTCTATGAACCTTTGGCTTGCAGTCCCAACACGGGCATGCAGGATGCGGTATTCAGCATAATCTGTCTCAAAGTCCCGCTCATAGGCATGTTGCTGTTCTGCACTGCGGATGGCCCTGTATTGCCTGCCAGGAGCAGAGAGCTGTCACCTTCAATTTCATTGCCCCTGAAAAGCCCTCAGCTTCCAGGAAGTATATCTTAATATATGCACAAGGCTTCATGAAATTGGAAAAAGCAAGGGAACTCACAGGAGATAGTCTGGTACATCTTCAGGGCTTGGGGATTCAGAATCTAGGAAGGAATCAAGAAAACACAAGTGATTATAAGTCTTTTCCACTGGCGTTTTTACCCTCCTTTCATTAACTCACCTTCTTGAACTGAAGAACTGCATTCTAATCTGGGGTCCATGTCTTCATCCTTATCTTCTTGCTCCCAATCTTCTCCCTCTTGTAAATCCTGATTGGTCAGGCCTTGTAGGGGGCTTGGCGCTAAAGGCAGAGTTCTGAACCTCTTTTCTTCTAGTTCTACAGTGGCCACAGGCACTGAACGTTTCTGTTGAGGAAAATATCTGTGTGACATAAACAGCCAAGAGCTTCCTAAATATGTTCTTTTCTCAAGAATTCCTCCTAGGCTGGGCACAGTGACTCATACCTGTAATCCCAACCATTTCAGAGGCTGAGGTGGGGGAATCGCTTGAACGCAAGATTTCAAGACTAGTCTGGGTAACATAGTGAGACCCTATCTCTGCAAAAAAATCAGAAAATGAGCCTGGTGTGGTGGCACACACCACCTGAGGAGGGAGAATCACTTGAGCCCAGGAGTTCAAGGCTGTGGTGAGCTGTGGTCATACCACAACACCCTAGCCTGGGTGACAAGAGTGAGACTAAGAAAAAAAAAAGGATGGTTTGAACCCAGGAGTCTCCAGCCTGGGGAACAGAGAGACTTTGTCTCTAAAAAAATTCCTCCTATATAATGAGCTTCCAATTTCTTTCTTTCTTTTTTTTTTTTTTTTTTTGAGACAGAGTTTCACTCTTTTTGCCCAAGCTGGAGTGCAATGGCGCGATCTCGGCTCACCGCAACCTCAGCCTCCTGGGTTCAAGCGATTCTCCTGCCTCAGCCTCCCGAGTAGCTGGGATTACAGGCATGTGCCACCACCCCGGCTAATTTTGTATTTTTAGTAGAGACGGGGTTTCTCCATGTTGGTCAGGCTGGTCTTGAACTCCCGACCTCAGGTGGTCCACCTGCCTCGGCCTCCCAAAGTGCTGGGATTACAAGCGTGAGCCACCGCGCCCGGCCTGAGCTTCCAATTTCTTTTTTTTTTTTTTTTTTTTTTTGAGACAGAGTCTCGCTCTGTCACCCATGCTGGAGTGCAGTGGCCGGATCTCAGCTCACTGCAAGCTCCGCCTCCCGGGTTCACGCCATTCTCCTGCCTCAGCCTCCCGAGTAGCTGGGACTACAGGCGCCTGCCACCTCGCCCGGCTAAGTTTTTGTATTTTTAGTAGAGACGGGGTTTCACTGTGTTAGCCAGGATGGTCTCGATCTCCTGACCTCGTGATCCGCCCGTCTCGGCCTCCCAAAGTGCTGGGATTACAGGCTTGAGCCACCTCGCCCGGCCTGAGCTTCCAATTTCTAAGTTTTCACTTGACTAAAAGTGCTCTTCAAAATAGTCTTTGCCACTGTTTCATTATACCAATGTTACAAAAAAAAAAAGAAATGCCCTTGCCATTTTAACTTACCTTGTCCAGACGTTTCCGGCTGGCAGAGGAAGGCAGCGCTTGAACAGGTTCTCTGTTTGGAAGATGGGTCTGGTTTCTAGGATATTTTCAGGGAATGGGACAGATGAAGACCAGGGTAGGAGGTGGAACTGGATCTTTTATTACAACATTTAAGAGTGGAGATTAGAAAGGAAGACAATGCCAAAGCTTCCCATGTTAGTCCCACCCCGTCCCAAGTACCTCACTTCCCACTGTGCCATGTGCTCCCTTGAGGATCCTGGGAGTGACTGTCCTTGGTTGCTTGCCAGTGGATCTGACACTGACACCTGGTGGGGAAAGTGGCAGGAGCACTTGGTTCCCTGGAGTACTGGGATACCTTGGACTTCAGCCTTTGCCCCACCTTATCACAACTCCCTGCAGTTTCTGGCCTCACCTCCTCTAGTGCTATCTGTGGCTGTGATACTACATCTCCTTCAGAATAGTTTCCTGTGTTCTGCCAGCTCTCAGGATGTCTGGCATCTTCAGGCAGGTTGTGTCCCTGAACTGATAATGGGGCTGGGATAGAATCCATGGCTGCCCAAATAATGAGGCGCTCCCTGAGTGAGCCCAGGCAGTGGAGGCGGTTAGACCCAGACCTGGAAAGGCGTGGTGGAAAAAAATAGGGGGGTGAGCTCTTAAGCACCTCTCCACATTTCCCTCCCCCACTTTCCACAAACCCTTTCTTGCCTGCTACCTGTTCCCCCTTACCTGACGAAGCGTTGGCACACAAGGTCTAGGCTACCACCAGCGCCCTCCTGGCAACACTGGGACACTATGAAGGAGAAGAGGCAGGACCAGCCAGGGCCTGGGAGCCTCAGATACTGGAGGTGGAAGGAGACGGTAAGCCCCATGAAGTCAGCCCCTCCCCCTCCTGCCGCCGCCACTCCTCCGGGAGCCAGCCTAAGTAAGACTAAGACGGGTCCCACAGGGCTCGTTAGCACACCAGGTGCAGCTGGGCCTGAGTTCCCCAGGAGGCTGAAACAGCACAGTCCCCTCAACCACAGCCCCCTGGGACAACCCCAGCAGCCTCCTCGCCCCATTTGGAGTTCAGTTCTCGGAAATACCTCAGACCGTGACCACTCGCAGCCTCCGGCCCCGACCGCACCTTCCACCTCCAGCCCACGTTTATGCTCCCTCGCCCTAACCTCACTCACACACCCTGAGCTCGCACTTACCCCTCGGTGGCCTTGGAAGGCAATCACCGGCCGTACCTGCGGAGAGAGCGAAGATGTGACCATTGAGCGCAGGTGAAGCGGTATCCCCAGGATCCGGGGTCCGGAGCCCGGGATCACCTGCCTAGCCGGCTTCACTTGGAGAGGTGGGGAGGCCAGAGCTTGCGGATGCCGTTCCCTCTCCCCTGCACCTTCTCCAGGGTCGCCGGCTGAGGCCCAAGGTTCCCAGGGGCAGGGACTAGAGAAGAACGGGGCCGGCCGTACCTGTTGCCGCTGACACTCTTGCAGCGCCCGCAGCGCAGCGTCGTTGAGCCTGAGCAGTAAGAGGCTGGTCCGGGCAGCTGGCGTGAAACAGAGCCGGCGCTGTCCACTCAGAGGCTCCTGGAGCTCCTCCATGGCGAAGAGTTCGAGTGCAAGCAGCACGGGGGCCACAGGCGAGGGCCACCACCGCCACCTCCTCTGTGCAAGGTTTGGCTGGCACACCCGGTAACCCACGTCTGCCCCACCCTCCGCCCGGAACCCGCCCCTGGCTCCACCTCCGGCCAGCACCACCCTGAGGTTTCCCAGCCGCGTGGGCGGCGCTTCGCTTTCCCGGGCCAACCCCCCGGACCTCGGCGCTCTCTTCTAGGATCTGCGTGAGTCGCTTTGGGCTATCGGAAGAGCTATCCCCATTTCTCGGGAGAAAGAGTCCGCGACCACTGTCTGACCTCTCACCCAGAGTCCCCAGTCCTGCCTCAGTTTCCCCAGCGACCCTGAATTTGGAGTTGCTGTCTCTAAGTGAAAGCTGAAACTGCAACCCTTTGAGGGTTTCAGCCGCAGAGGGGCGGGAGAAAGGGCCTGATTGGTAGGCGGGCTCAGCGGTTCGCGCCCAGTTAGCCCCGAGCCTCGGAGACCAGAGGATGGCTGACCCGAAGGGGCACCCGAGACAGCGCTTGGGCTTTTTCCCGCCCGCCGTTCCACCGCGCATCTGAAACCGGTTTCTAATAGACTGGAGAGGTAATCGGGCCCTGCGGTTGTGGTGGCAGCAGCGAAAGTTGGCTGTCACCGACTGGAGCGCCCCCCACTGGTGGGCAGGGATGCGGGCGCGGGTAGTGGCAGGAAAGTTGCAGGGCAGAGAGCCAGAACCCAGTCCTAGGTCTCATCTCGTGGCCTAAACACACGTCAGAGTGGTGAGACCGCTCCCTGAGGAGGGCCAGGAGCTGCCATGAAGTCGCCAGGCATTCCAGAGGGCCAGATCCTGGTGCAGTGAGACCCCAGGACCAACCTCTGGCCAGCTCTTGGTGTTTCCACTTGTTCCTGTTTGATTATATTTCCCAAGAGCCTTAATGTTGTCCTGTTTCCTAACCAGGATCCGTCTGTTAAATCCCTGGACCTGCACAATCCCAGGGAACCTTAATGTCCTCCACCACAAATAAAATTACCTATACGTTTGTCAAAACTCATCAAAAAAATACCCATAATTTTTGTTTTGTTTTGTTTTGTTTTGTTTTTGAGACGGAGTCTCGCTCTGTCACCCAGGCTGGAGTGCAGTGGCGCGATCTCGGCTCACTGCAAGTTTCGCCTCCCAGGTTCACGCCATTCTCCTGCCTCAGCCTCCCGAGTAGCTGGGACCACGGGCACCCGCCACCACGCCCCACGCCCGGCTAATTTTTTGCATTTTTAGTAGAAACGGGGTTTCACCGTGTTAGCCAGGATGGTCTCGATTTCCTGACCTCGTGATCCGCCCGCCTCGCCCTCCCAAAGTCCTGGGATTAGAGGCGTGAGTCACCGTACCAGGCCAATACACATAAAATTTGTATGTAAATTGTACTTCAATAAAGTTGATCTTTAAAATCTGTGCTATCTCTGTTTCTCTGTGACAATATCCTAATTTGATAAACAGTTGTGGTAATGGATAAAGCTGGTCTCTTAGCTGGGCATAGCAGTGCATGCCTGTAGTCCCAGCTACTCAGGAGGCTGAAGCAGGAGGATCGCTTGAATCCACGTTCAGGCCATGTTTTTGTCACTGCACTTCAGCCTGAGCGACAGAGAGAGACCCTGTCTCAAAAAGAGAGAGAAAAAAAAAAAGGCCGGGCACACCAGCTCCTGCCTGTAATCCCGGCACTTTGGGAGGCTGAGGCAGGTGGATCACCTGAGGTCAGGAGTTTGAGACCAGCCTGGCCAACATGGTGAAACCCCGTCTGTACTAAAAATACAAAATTAACCGGGTGTGGTGGCACACGCTTGTAGTCCCAGCTACTTGGGAGGCTGAGACAGGAGAATCACTTGAACCCAGGAAGGCAGAAGCTGCAGTGAGCCAAGATCATGTCTCTGCACTCCAGCCTGAGTGAGACAGAGCAAGACTCCATCTCAAAAAAAAAAAAAAGAGGCTGAGTGTGGTGGCTCATGCCTGTAATCCCGGCAGTTTAGGAGGCCGAGGCAGATGGATCACTGAGCTCAGGAGTTCGAGACCTCCCAGGGCAACATAGTGAAACCCAGTCTCTACTCAAACTACAAAAAAAATAACCAGGTATGGTGGCACACACCTGTGGTCCCAGCTACTTGGGAGGCTGAGGCAGGAGAATTGCTTGAGCCCAGAGATGAATGTTACAGTGAGCCGAGATCACACCACTCCACTCCAGCTTAGGCTGGAGTGAGACTCCATCTCAAAAAAAAAAAAAAAAAAAAAAAAAAAGAGGCTGGGCGCAGTGGCTCATGCCTGTAATCCCAGCACTTTGGGAGGCAGAGACAGGTGGATCACCTGAGCTTAGGAGTTCGAGACCACCCAGGGCAACTTGGTGAAACCCCATCTCTACTAAAACTGCAAAAAAATTAACCAGGTGTGGTGGTGCACACCTGTAGTCCCAGATACTTGGGAGGCTGAGGCAGGAGAATCGCTTGAGCCCCAGAGGCGAATGTTGCAGTGAGCCGAGATCACGCCACTCCACTCCAGCTTAGGCTGGAGAGATACTCTATCTAAAAAAAAAAAGAAACCTGAGTTTTGCTCAATATGGGGACAGAGAGATAGGAGTCATGGTAGGGGAAATAGATTCAAGAAAAAGTTTTAAGATGGAAGAAATAGCATGTTCTATGTTGACGGAAATAACTTTTAGAACATCTCCAAAATTTTGATGGTGTAGGAGATTTACTGCAGTAGTGCACTTGAATAGGTTTGAGGTCATGAGATCTATTCAGGATTGGCTTTAGGTAGGAGTGTGGGCAGTTCGTTTATGGTAACGGGCCACAAGCAGAGAAGGTGGGTGCAAGTGTAGAGGTTAGGCAGATGTGGTGGGAGTCTGAAAATTTTTTTCTGATTGCTTCCATTTTTCTCAGTGAAGTAGGAAGCAACTGAGAGAGAGGATGAGGGAGGAGTGATTGGGGTTGAGGTGTGAACATAGTGTGAAACAGTTGCCTGTAAGTGTGAGTGAATAAGTTAGGAATGTGTCAAACACTAAGGACTGATGATAAATCTGAGGCTTAGAGAAGCAGAGCTTCTAAACCTGGGCCTACAGATCATAGAATTCAGGGAATTTGTGAACTTGGAAGGGAAAAAAATTACTTATTTATTTATTTTTGAGGCAGGTGTCCCTCTGTTGCCCAGGCTGGAGTACAGTGACACAATCATAGTTCACTGCATCCTTGAACTCCTGGGCTCAAGCAGTCCACCCGCCTCAGCCTCCTTCACAGCTGTAACTACCGGAGTGTGCCACCATACCTAGCAAATTTTTTAAATTTTTTGTAGAGACAGGATCTTGCCATGTTGCCCAGGCTGGTCTCAAACTCCTGGCCTCAAGCGATCCTCCCACCTCAGCCTCCCAAAGTGCTGAGATTACATGCATGAGTCAGCATGCCCAGCCAAAATTACATCTGTATTTTCACTAACCTTTAACAGAAATTTAGCATCTCCTTTAATTATGAATGTAGGCAACAGATCACTGGTACTGGCAGTAACTGCAATGTTCTTACTAATAGAAATAACAGATATTTTCATTTTACATTACAAGTGTTGAAGATACATCTAAATATTGTTTGCATTCAGCACACTTTGTAATTATAATTGCTATTAGACTTACTGTTAGATCTTTAATGCATTGATAAAAATCAGTTACTACACCATAAACATTTTAATATTTTGATAATTATATGTGAATATGATTGTTTTCCTTTATGAACCCATGTGTTTTTTGCAAATTAAAAAAAAATGTTTATTTTCTTTTTTTGGAGACGGAGTTTGGCTCTTGTCAACCAGGTTGGAGTGCAATGGCGCGATCTCGGCTCACTGCAACTTCCAAATCCCTGGTTCAAGGGATTCTCCTGCCTCAGCCTCCCAAGTAGCTAGGACTACAGGCACGCGCCACCACACCCAGCTAATTTTTGTATTTTTAGTAGAGATGTATTTTAGTATTTTATTTTTATTTTTTATATGTATTTATTTTTATATGTATTTTTATATGTATTTATTTTTATTATTTTAGTTTCACCATGTTGGCCAGGATGGTCTCAATCTCCTGACCTTGTGATCCGCCCACCTTGGCCTCCCAAAGTGCTGGGATTAAAGGTGTGAGCCACTGTAGCTGGTGATCTTAACTGGTTTTTTTTTTTTTTTTGAGACGGAGTCTTGCTCTGTTACCCAGGCTGGAGTGCAGTAGAGCGATCTCAGCTCACTGCAAGCTCCGCCTCCTGGGTTCACGACATTCTCCTGCCTCAGCCTCCCAAGTAGCTGGGACTACAGGTGCCTGCCACCATGCCTGGCTAATGTTTTGTATTTTTTTTTTTAGTAGAGACAGGGTTTCACTGTGTTAGCCAGGATGGTCTTGATCTCCTGATCTCGTAATCCGCCCACCTCAGCCTCCCAAAGTGCTGGGATTACAGGGGTGAGCCACCGCACTCGGCGATCTTAACTGTTTTTAAGTGTATGGTTCAGTAGTGTTAAGTACATTCATATCGCCCTGCAGCCAATCTCCAAAGCTCTTCATCTTGGAAAACTGAAACTCTATACCCATTTAACAATTCCCCATTTCCCCCTCCTCCCAGCTGCTAGCAACAACCACCCTTCTGCTTTCTGTTTCTGTGAATTTGACTACTGTAGATACCTCATACAGTAGTCTACCCTTATCTTCAGGGAAATTCCAAGGCCCTCAGTGGATGCCTGAAACTGCAGAAAATACTGAACCCGAATGCTGACAATCAGAACATGTTACTGTTCATGTCTCCCATCCACAAATGTAATGCCTTTTCCATCTTAATTAAGCACTTATGATGCACTGTAGCCATAACTTTCGCAGTTTGAGGTGCAACAGCAAAACTGGCATGAGTTTTTTTCTCTTTTTTTTTCACAATTTCATGAATAGAGGAGATTTATTCTTACCTTAAATCTTAGCAACCTCAGCATAAGTTTTTTTTTTTTTACTTATTGAGAACTTCCACCTTTTCATTTAAAGGAAGCACTTTATGGCTTCTCTTTGGCAAAGCCAAATTGGCAGCACCACTACTCTTGCATTTTGGGCTCATTATTAAGTAAAATAAGGGTTGCTTACATACAAACACTGTGATACGCTCTGATAACTGAGATGGCTACTAAGTGATTAGTGGGTGAGTGTTGCCTACAGTGTGGATACACTGGACAAAGGGAGGATTGCCATCCTGGGTGGGATGGAGAGGGAGGATATTTTATCACACTATTCAGAACAGCACTTAATTTAAAAGCTTATAAGTTGTTGGCTAGCCACAGTGGCTCACTCCTGTGATCCCAGCACTTTGGGAGGCCGAGGCAGGTGGATCATTTGAGGTCAGGAGTTCGAGACCAGCCTGGCCAACATAGTGATATCCCATGTCTACTAAAAACACAAAAATTAGCTGGGTGCGGTGACTAATTTTAGTCCCAGCTACTCAGGAGGCTGAGGCAGGAGAATCACTTCAACCCAGGAGGCAGAGGTTTCAGTGAGCCGAGATTGAGCGAGGTTCTGTCTCAACAACAACAACAAAAAACTTATTGTTTATGTCTGCATTTTTCCTTTTTTTTTTTTTTGAGAAAAAGTCTCACTATGTTACCACCAGGCTGGAGTGCAGTGGTACAATTCCAGCTCACTGAAACCTCCGCCTCCTGGGTTCAAACGATTCTCCTGCCTTAGCCTCCTGGGACTACAGGCATGCCACCATGCCTGGCTGATTTTTGCATTTTCAATAGAGATGGGGTTTCACCATGTTGCCCAGGCTGGTCTCGAACTCCTGGACTTAAGTGATTCACCTGCCTCAGCCTTCCCAAGTGCTGAGATTACGGGTGTGAGCCACTGCACCTGGCTCTTCTTCTTCTTCCTCTTCCTCTTCTTCTTCTTCCTTTTTTGAGACACAGTTCGCTTTCTCACACTGGCTGGAGTGCAGTGGCGCGATCTCAGCTCACTGCAACCTCTGCCTCCCGGGTTCAAGCGATTCTGGTGCCTCAGCCTCCCGAGTACCTGGGATTACAGGCACACGCCACTGTACCCTGCTAATTTTTGTATTTTTAGTAGAGACGGGGTTTCACCATGTTGTCCAGGCTGGTCTTGAACTCCTGACCTCAGGTGATGCCCACCTCGGCCTCCTGTAGTGGTAGGATTACAAGTGTGAGCCACCACGCTTGGCCCTACTTCTCTTTTTAAAATGAGGATTTAACTCTCATCTGCCCCCAAAATATGCATGTACTTTCTCTCTCCATCTTCCTAATGTAGTAACGTTATTTTTGTTATATCAATATTGAATGTTTCTATTATTAGGAGTATGTAAATGTTACTTGCAAGCTGTGACACTTAGAGTATTATGTTCACATTTTCTTTCTTGCATGTTCCTCTACACGAATTAATAATTATGCATTTTTTTTGTTTACTTTGTTACCTATGTACTTATTACCAATTGATTCTCATGCCCTCTTCTAGGAGTATAACTCTCCTCTCAGTATAACCAAATACAATCAGATAATTTATCAATTTTATCAGGTTCCATTTTTTCTTAGGTATATGGCTCCAAAGCCCTCCATACTCCTGCTCCAATCTGAAATGATTGTTCTCCAGGTCGGATGCAAAGCTATTATCCTGGGATCTTCCTTCAACCTCAGCCAGAGGATTTCCTTCACTTACTGTGTCAGATACACTTTTTCCTGGATCCTGTAACTTTTTGCCTCAAAGGATTTATCCACCATGCATTCTTTTCAGGAAGCTTTTGGACAAATCCTTTGAGACTTTGCATATCTTTATTTTATTCTCATAACTTTTTTTTTTTTTTTTTTTTAGATGGAGTCTTCACTCTGTCATCGGGCTGGAGTACAGTGGCGTGATCTTGGCTCACTGCAAACTCTGCCTCCTGGGTTCAAGCCATTCTCGTGCCTCAGCCTCCTGAGTAGCTGGGATTACAGGCATGCACCACCACACCTGGCTTTGTTTTTTTGTTTTTTTTGTTTTTTTGTTTTTTTTTTGAGAAGGAGTCTCACTCTGTCACCAGGCTGGAGTGCAGTGGCATGATCTCGGCTCACTGCAATCTCCGCCTCCCAGGTTCAAGTCATTCTCCTGCCTCAGCCTCCTGAGTATGTGGGATTACAGGCATGCGCCACCACACCCAGCTAATTTTTGTATTTTTTTTAGTAGAGACAGGGTTTCACCACATTGGCCAGGATGGTCTCAATCTCCTGACCTCATGATCTGCCCACCTTGGCATCCCAAAGTGCTGGGATTACAGACATGAGCCACCATGCCTGGCCAACTTTTTTTTTTTTTTGAGACAGTCTCACTCTGTTGCCCAGGCTGGAGTGCAGTGGCACAATCTTGGCTCACTGCAACCTCTGTCTTCTGGGTTCAAGCAATTCTTGTGCCTCAGCCTCCTGAGTAGCTGGGACCACAGGCATGCGCCACCATGCTTTGCTAATTTTTGTATATTCTTTTAGTAGAGATGGGGCTTCATTATGTTGGCGAGGCTGGTCTCAAACTCCTGGCCTCAAGTGATCCACTGGCCTCGGCCTCCTAAAGTGGTGGGATTACAGGCATGAGCCACCATGCCTGGCTTCATAATTTTTTTTAAGAGACAGAATTTTGTCCTGTTGCTCAGGGTGGAGTGCAGTGGCACAATCATAGCTCACTGCAGCCTCAATCTCCTTGGCTCAAGCAATCCTCCCACCTCAGCCTCCCAAGCAGCTGGGACTACAGGCACCCACCACCACATCTAGCTAAGTTTTTTTTTTTTTTTTGAAATGGAGTCTTCCTCTGTTGCCCAGGCTGGAGTGTGGTGATGTGATCTTGGCTCACTGAAACCTCCACCTCCTGGGTTCAAGTGATTCTCCTGTCTCAGCCTTCCTGAGTAGGTGGGACTACAGGCGCGTGCTACCACGCCCATTTATTTGTATTTTTAGTAGAGACGAGGTTTCATCGTGTTGACCAGGCTGGTCTCGAACTCCTGACCTTGTGATCCGCCCACCTCGGCCTCCCAAAGTGCTGGGATTACAGGCGTGAGCCACTGCACCCAGCCACATCTGGCTAATTTTTAAAAGTTTTGTAGAGATGGGTCTCCCTGTGTTGCCCAAGCTGGTCTCAAAGTCTTGGCCTCAAGTGATTCTCTTGACTTGGCTTCTCAAAGTGTTGGGATTTCAGGCATAAACAACTGAGTCCAGCCTATTCTCATACTTAATTGATAGCTTGGCTGGGTGAAAAAGTGTAGGTTAATTAGTTTTTTACGGGTATTTGATAACATTGCCCCATTGTCTTTTCGTTTTCAGTGTTGCTGCTGACAAGTCTGTAGCCATTCTGACTCTTCATCCTTTGTATATGAACTATTTTTTATGTCAGAAGCCATTAGGATCTTTTTGGTTCCGATACTCTGATGTGTGGTGATATAGAGCTTTTCTCATTTCTTGGGCTAGGCACTCTGTGACCTCCCTCTATTTTTGTTTTATTTATTTACTTATTTATTTTTTATTTATTTACTTTTTTGAGACAGAATCTCACTCTGTCGACCAAGTTGGAGTGCAATGACGTAATCTTGGCTCACTGCAACCTCCACCGACCGGGTTCAAGTGATTTTCCCGCCTCAGCCACCCAAGTAGCTGGGACTACAGGTGTGCACCACCACGCCCAGCTAATTTTTGTATTTTTAATAGAGACGAGGGTTTGCCATGTTGGCCAGGCTGGTCTTGAACTCATGACCTCAGGTGATCTGCCCACCTCGGCCTCCCAAAGTGCTGGGATTCCAGGCATGAGCCACCATGCCCAGCCCTTATTTATATATATATATATATATATAATTTTGAGACAGAGTCTCACTCTGCTGCCCAGGCTGGAGTGCGGTGGCGCAATCTTGGCTCACTGAAACCTCCATCTCCTAGGTTCAAGCTATTCTCCTGCCTCAGCCTCCCAAGTAGTTGGGATTACAGGTGCCTGCCACCATACTCAGCTAATTTTTGTATTTTTAGTAGAGACGAGGTTTCACCATGTTGACCACTCCTGGCCTCAAATGATCCGCCCGCCTCGGCCTCCCAAAGTGCTGGGATTACAGGCATGATACACCGTGCCCAGCCTGAATGTTTCTTTCTTTTATTTTTTCCTCTTTTTTAGAGACATAGTCTGCTCTGTTACCCATGCTGGAGTACGGTGGGGAGATCACGACTCACTGCAACTTCGAATTCCTGGGTTCAGGCAATCCTCCCATCTCAGCCTCCTGAGTAGCTAGGACTACAGGTGCATACCACCACTCCTGGCTGTTTTTTGAATATCTGTTTTTATAAATTCCCTGTTGTTGTTCAATATCCTCTCTCTCAAATAATACTGTTAATAGTCCTGTGTCTCTGATTTTCTTGTGGTCTTGAAATTGAATTGTTTCTGTATCCTCAGGCTACAGTGCAGTGGCTTGATCTCGGCTCACTGCAACCTCTGCCTCCCGGGTTCAAGCAATTCTTGCACCTCAGCCTCCCAAGTAGCTGGAACTACAGGTGCACGCCACCACACCCCACTAAAACAATTTTAGTATTTTTAGTAGGGACTGGGTTTCACTATGTTGGCCAGGCTGGTCTTATACTCCTGACCTCAAGTAATCTGCCCGTCTCGGCCTCCCAAAGTGCCTGGATTATAGGCATGAGCCACCATGCCCAGCTGTGAGACTGAATTTTCTGTTTGTGTTTTTTTGGGGTCTATTTTTATGTTAGGACTGTTTTCTCCAATGCTTGGTGATCCTTGGCTCTATATTCATCTCTACAAGCAAGGCACTAAAAAGCTGGTTGACGTTTGGTATGCATGGAAAGAGCTGGTTGCACTTCAACGTAATCTGACTGGACCATTTCATTATGTAAGGTCTAAATTCATCTAATTATCCAAGCTTATCCCCCTCTCAGGGACTTGGCATATGCTGTTTCTCTTGTCTGTGTTTGATTAAAATGTATTTGGCTGAAGTAACAGAAACCTGACTTAAGGTAGCTTAAACCAACAAAACAATGTGGTAGTTCCCATACCAGGAAACTCAGTGTAGAACAAATGTTACAGTTGAGGTATCCAGTGGTCCAACAGCATGACTAAGTACCAAGAGTCTTTCTGCTACTCATTTGCTTCAACCTAAGGCTGGCTCTCTTCTACGTGATAGACTAGAGCTGCTAGGAGCAGTATGGGCTATGTGTTTCCTCATTCATGTCAATGGGAAACAGCATCGTCACCACCCTAGCAATGGAAAAAAAGTCCTTCTCTTTTGTCTGATCAGGCTAATTTAGGCCACATGCTCACTCCTGAGCCAATAACTGTTACCAGGTGAATACCACAAAATAATGTGATTAGGCCAAGTTCCTAAACCAATCAATATTAAAAGGGATTAGTTTACTTTGATTGACTTAGCCATTCAGTACCACACTTGGAGTATAGGCTGAAGGGGAAGAATTTTGTTTTGTTTTGTTTTGTTTCAAGACAGAGTTTCATTCTTGTTGCCCCGGCTGGAGTGCAACGGTGCGATCTTGGCTCACTGCAACCTCTGCCTCCCAGGCTCAAGTGATTCTCCTGCCTCAGCCTCCGGAGTAGCTGGGATTACAGGCATGCACCACCACGCCCGGCTAATTTTGTATTTTTAGTAGAGATGGGGGTTTCACCATGTTGGTCAGGCTGGTCTTGAACCCCTGACCTCAGGTGGTCTGCCCACCTCGGCCTCCCAAAATGCTGAGATTACAGGCCTGAGCCACCTTGCCCAGGAAGAATTTTTTTTTTTTTTTTTTTTTTTTTTTGAGACAGGCTCTTGCTCTGTTGCCCAGGCTGGAGTGCCGTGGTAATGATGACAGCTCACTGCAGCCTCAACCTCCTGGGCTCAAGCCATCCTCCCACCTTAGACCCTCGAGTAGCTGGGACTATAGGCGCACAACACCACACCTGGCTAGATTTTTAGTTTTTTAAAAATTATTTTTATTTTATTTATTTATTTTTTTGAGATGGTATCTCACTCTATTGCCCAGGCTGGAGTGCAGTGGTGCGATCTTGGCTTACTGCAACCTCCTCTTCCCAGGTGCAAGCAATTCTCTAGCCTCAGCCTCCTGAGTAGCTGGGATTATGGGTATGTGCACCATGCCTGGCTAATTTTTGTATTTTTAGTAGAGATGGGTTTTCACCGTGTTGGCCAAGCTGGTCTTGAACTCCTGACCTCAAGTGATCTGCCTGCCTAGACCTCCCAAAGTGCTGGGATTACAGGCACGAGCCACCATGCCCAGCCTAATTTTTTAATTTTTTGTAGAGACAGGGTCTCACTATATTGCCCAAGCTTGTCTCAGACTCCTGGCCTCAAGGGATCCTCCCGCTTGGCCTCCCAAAGTGCTGAGATTACAGGTGTGAGCCACCGTGTCCAGCAGAGAATTTCTCAAAATTGCATTGCTCTTCAGTGATGGAATGGTAGGAATATTAGGGGTTCAGCTGCACAAACCAATAATACATAGTTTACAGTTATTATTGTTTTTTTGTTTGTTTTTGGTTTTGGTTTTTATGAGATGGAGTCTTGCTCTGTCGCCCAGGCTGGAGTTCAGTGGCACAATCTCAGCTCACTGCAACCTCTGCCTCCCGGGTTCAAGCTATTCTCCTGCCTCAGCCTCCCGAGTAGCCGGGATTACAGGCGTGTGCCACCATGCACAGCTAATTTTTTTTGTATTTTTAGTAGATGTGGGGTTTTTCTTTTTTTTTTTTTTTTTTTTTGAGACGGAGTCTCGCTCTGTCACTCAGGCTGGAGTGCAGTGGCCGGATCTCAGCTCCCTGCAAGCTCCGCCTCCCGGGTTTAGGCCATTCTCCTGCCTCAGCCTCCCGAGTAGCGGGGACTACAGGCGCCCGCCACCTTGCCCGGCTAGTTTTTTGTATTTTTTTAGTAGAGACGGGGTTTCACCGTGTTAGCCAGGATGTTCTCGATCTCCTGACCTCGTGATCCGCCCGTCTCGGCCTCCCAAAGTGCTGGAATTACAGGCCTGAGCCACCGCGCCCGGCCGAATGACTGGTTAATTTTTCTATTTTTAAAGTAGAGATGGGGTTTTGCCATGTTAGCCAGGCTGGTCTCATATTTCTGACCTCAGGTGATCCACCTGCCTCGGCCTCCCAAAGTGTTGGGATTACAGGCGTGAGCCACTGCGCCAGCCTGTGTTGTCAAAGAGAAACAAAGGTGTAAGGAAAAAGAATAATAGGAGATAACCACTTCTCAGGTAATGTTTATTTATTTGTTTGTTTTTTGAGATAGGGTCTCACTCTATCACCCAGGCTGGAGTGCAGTGGCGTGATCATAGCTCACTGCAGCCTCCATGAGGTAACATTTAAACTGAGATCTAAAGCCTGTTGCCTGTGATAGTCTCCTGACTGGTCTCCTCATTTCTATTCATCTGCTGTAATCCATTATCTACTGGTAAAGTGATCTTTTCAAAACTTACACTCTGCAAATGAAGAGCACAGGCTAGGTTAGACTCTCAGCTCCACCCCTTATTATCTCAGTTTCGCTGAGAAAGTTATTTAACCTGCCAGGGCCGAGGTTTCTAAATCGGTAGGAGGGGGATAATAACACCTCAAAAGGTCATCGTAAGGCTCAAATAAGAAAAGTACACTAAATGTACCAAATAAAAACCACCTGATATTAGCTAGTAGTTGTATTAGCAGTAGTAACTTGGATCTTGTCACAACCCTACCTCCCCATCTGACCTGGTTTCACACCACTCTGCTCATTAGGCATTAGTGACTTGCCCTTTACCTACACAATAATCCTGTGGCTCTTGATGGGATGACCTGAGGGAGGAGGGCCTTAGGGCCTTCACACATGCTGTTCCCTCCTGAAATGTTCTCCCTGCCCTTCCCTCCTGGGCTTGGCTAACTCCTCATCTTTTTGTTTTAGCTCAAATATCACTTACTTCACCTCCCTAATCAAAATTAAAGTCTACAGTGTCCACAGGTGTACTCCCTTCATAGCACCAGCAGAACTATTTAGTTACTTCATACCAGGTGGAATTGTTCACAGAGTCTTCATTCAAATTACACTGACATCTGTTTTTATGGGTCAGTGCTTAAGCTGTGTGTACTGTGAAACATTTTGAATCTCATCCTTGCGTGGAATCTGTTATTTTCCTTTAAAACTATTGTCACAATCAGTTTTCATATATAGGTGGGGCGTGGTGGCTCACGCCTATAATCCCAACACTTTGGGAGGCTGGGGTGGGTGGATCACTTGAGGTCAGGAGTTCGAGACCTGCCTGGCCAACATTGTGAAACCCTGTCTCTATTAAAAAAAAAAATACAGTCCGGGCATGGTGGCTTGTGCCTGTAATCCCAGCACTGTGGGAGGCTGAGGCAGGTGGATCACCTCAGGTCAGGAGTTTGAGACCAGCCTGACCAACATGGTGAAACACCATCTCTACTAAAGAATACAAAAATTAGCCGGGCGTGGTGGCATGCGCCTGTAATCCCAGCTACTCAAGAGGCTGAGGCATGATAATGGCTTGAACCTGGGAGGTGGAGGTTGCCGTGAGTCGAGATCATGCCACTGCACTCCAGCCTGGGTGACAGAGTGAGACTCTGTCTCAAAAAAACCCAAAAATTCATATAAATAGACACACAGACATACAAATACATACATGGATATTAGAGAGAGAGAGGCAGACAGGGAGAGGGAGAGAGAGAAAGTGTATGAGAGAGCTTTCTTCTCTTGGTATCTTTCATGATAATAGGAATATGTTCTGCTCATCAAGATATACCCAATGCTGGCTGTGCACTGTGGCTCACGCCTGTAATCCTAGCACTTTGGGAGGCCGAGGCAGGCAGATCACCTCAGGAACACCTGAGGTTAGGAGTTCCAGACCAGCCTGGCCAACGTGATGGAACCCCATCTCCAGAAAAACAAAAATACAAAAATTAGCTCAGCATGATGGTGGGTGCCTGTAATCCCAGCTACTCGAGAGGCTGAGGTGGGAGAATAGCTTGAACATAGGAGGCAGAGATTGCAGTGAGCCGAGATCACACTATTGCACTCCAGCTTGGGTATCTTTTATTAACTCTTTTTTTTGGGGGGGGGATGGAGTCTCGCTGTGTCGTCCAGGTTGGAGTGCAGTAGTGTGATCTCGGCTCACTGCAAGCTCTGCCTCCTGGGTTCACGCCGTTCTCCTGCCTCAGCCTCTCAAGTAGCTGGGACTATAGGCGCCCACCACCACACCCAGCAATTTATTTATTTATTTTTGTATTTTTAGTAGAGATAGGGTTTCACCGTGTTAGCCAGAATGGTCTCGATCTCCTGACCTCGTGATCCACCCGTCTCGGCCTCCCAAAGTGCTGGGATTACAGGCGTGAGTCACCGCACCCAGTCTCTCTTTTTTTTTTTTTCTTTTTTTTTTTTCTTTTTTTTTTTTTGCGACAGAGCCTAGCTCTGTCGCCAGGCTGGAGTACAGTGGTACGATCTCGGCTCACTGCAACCTCCGCCGCCTGGGTTACAGCGATTCTCCCGCCTCAGTCTCCCAAGTAGCTGCGACTACAGATGCGCGCCACCATGCCCAGCTAATTTTCGTATTTTTAGGAGAGATGGGGTTTCACCCATGTTGGCCTGGCCTGGGGTTGGCCAGGATGATCTCAAACTCCTGACCTCAGGTGATCTGCCTGACTCGGCCTCCCAAAGTGCTGAAATTATAAGTGTGAGCCATCGCGCCTGGCCATTTTTTAATTTTTTTTTTTTTTTTTTTTTGAGACGGAGTCTCGCTCTGTCGCCCAGGCTGGAGTGCAGTGGCCGGATCTCAGCTCACTGCAAGCTCCGCCTCCCGGGTTCACGCCATTCTCCTGCCTCAGCCTCCCGAGTGGCTGGGACTACAGGCGCCCACCACCTCGCCCCGCTAGTTTTTTGTATTTTTTAGTAGAGATGGGGTTTCACCGTATTAGCCAGGATGGTCTCGATCTCCTGACCTCGTGATCCACCCGTCTCGGCCTCCCAAAGTGCTGAGATTACAGGCTTGAGCCACCGCACCCGGCCACCATTTTTTAATTTTTTAATTTTTATTTATTTGTTTTGAGATGGAGTCTCACTGCATCTCCCAGGCTGGAGTGCAGTGGCACGATATTGGCTCACTGCAACCTCCGCGTCCTGGGTTCAAGCAGTTCTCCTGCTTCAGCCTCCTAAGTAGCTGTGATTCCAGGAGCCCACCACCATGCCTGGCTAATTTTGTATTTTTGGTAGAGACGGGGTTTCACCATGTTGGCCAGTCTGGTCTCCAAATCCTGACCTCAGGTGATCCACCTGCCTTGGCCTCCCAAAGTGCTGGGATTACAGGCGTGAGCCATCTTGCCCAGCCTTTCTTATTAACCCTTTTTTTTTTTTTTCTTTGAGAAGGAGTCTGGCTGTGTTGCCCAGGCTGGAGTGCAGTGGTCCCATGGTGGCTCACTACAAGCTCCGCCTCCCAGGTTCACGCCATTGTCCTGCCTTGAGGAAAGAGACCCTCTCATATTATTTTATATTGTTTTATACTCAGTACCTGTTTTAACAAAAAAGCAATGAAGGAAAACCAAAGACAGGCAGCCCGGTGCCAGGCCCAGAACCAGGCCTGGGTCTGCCTGGCCTAAACCGGGTAGTTAAAAATCAACTCATGACTTAGAAATCAATGTTCCTGACATTGTATAGAAGAACATTGTGAAACTCCCTGCCCTGTTGTTTCTCTCTGACCACCAGTGCATGAAACCCCTGTCACATACCCCCTGCTTGCTCAAATGAATCACAACCCTTTCATATGAAATCTTTAGTGTTGTGAGCCCTTAAAAGGGACAGAAATTGTGCACTTGGGGAGCTTGGATTTTAAGGCAGTAGCTTGCCGATGCTCCCAGCTGAATAAAGCCATTCCTTCTACAACTCGGTGTCTGAGAGGTTTTGTCTGCAGCTCATCCTGCTACACCCTCAGCCTCCCGAGTAGCTGGGACTAGAGGCGCCTGCCACCACGCCCAGCTAAAGTGTTTTAGTAGAGACGGGGTTTCAGTAGAGACGGGGTTTCACCGTGTTAGCCAGGATGGTCTCTGCTGACCTCGTGATTCACCTGCCTCGGCCTCCCAAAGTGCTGGGATTACAGGCATGAGCCACCGCATCCAGCTTCTTATTAACTCTTTAACACTTGTTACTTTCTCTTTTTAAGAGTGGTCAGAGGCCAGGTGCATCGCCTAAGCTCTGGAGTTCGAGACCAGCCTGAGCAACGTGGTGAAACCCATCCCTTCAAGAAATACAAACAATAAAAAAATAAAAAATTAGCTGGGTGTGGTGGCATGCACCTGTAGTCCCAGCTACTCCGGAGAATGAGCTAGGAGAATCACTTGAGCCTGGGAGTTGGTGGTTGTAGTGATCTGAGATTTTACCACTGCACTCCAATATGGGTTAGTGAGACCCTGCCAAAAAATAAAAAGGTTAGGTTCCAGGCTTAACACTCTGAAATAAGACATAATTTGGGTATTATTTATTTAATTTTATTACTTTTTTTTTTTGTAGAGAAGTGGGGGTTCTATGTGGCTCAAGCTAGTTTCAAACTCCTGGGCTCAAGCAATCCTCCTGCCTTTGCCTCCCAAAGTGCTATGATTACTAGTGTAAGCCATCATGCCCCACCTATTTTGGTATACTTTAATTACGTATTTCATTTTATACTTACTTTCTGTTGGCAAGTGATATTGATTTTAGACGTACTATAGGAATATGAAGTTTGATTTATATCTTTTATTTAAGACTGATACAAAAATATTTAGTAATAGTCATTCAGATACTTTGGTATGGAAGAAATTGTGAGGATGGTTCTGATTGAGATTTATTACTTTCCATCAGCTCTATGTTGAGGTGAAGCCAGTTTGAAGTTTGAACCTCAACTTGGTTGTGCTGTGGGCACTAGCTGAAGAGAGTCACAAGTTAACATTTACAACCAATAATTTCCTGTGCTATTTCATAAGCATTTCTCCTTTATCCAGCTAATTCCTCAGGTCTGGTGGAGGGTCTTGTAGACAGATTAATGGAACTGGCAATGAGAATGAGTTTAATTTTTGCTTCTGGCCTTATTCCAGGGTCTTTTTTTTTTTTTGAGACGGGATTTCGCACTGTCGCCCAGGCTGGAGTGCAATGGTGCGATCTCGGCTCACTGCAACCTCCGCCTCCCGGGTTCTAGCGATTCTCCTGCCTCAGCCTCCTAAGTAGCTGGGATAACAGGAGCGCGCCACCATGCCAGGCGAATTTTTTTGTATATTTAGTAGAGAGGGGGTTTCACCATGTTGGCCAGGCTGCTGGTCTCGAACTCCTGACCTCCTGATCTGCCCGCCTTGGCCTCCCAAAGTGCTGGGATTACAGGCGTGAGCCACCGCGCCCAGCCTTCCAGGGTCTTAATACAAAACCGGGTGTGGCTGGTGGCGATGGTCAGTGAGGAAAAGTCCAGAGGGGAAAAGCAGACATACTATGTGCATTATCTAATCTCAGCCACTGATCCAGCTCCATAGTCTGTGACTTTTAGAGTCCTACAATACTTCCAAGCTGCATCTGCACATTTAAACTTTCTGGGGGAAAACGAGCAGGGACGAGTTTTAGGAAATACCAGATGTGGCTGCGATTTTCTACAGTGAAGGGGCGTGGAAGGGGACAATGGCAATAGAAGCGGGTTTCTGAAGTTGTGTTTGTACTTGATTTTAAGCGAGCTGTGAACAACCCGTGACCAAATAAGTGGCTGAGAGGTGATCCTAAGAACAAGTTCAGTCGTAGAGTACTCGTAACACAGAACTGGTTGAAACCCCGCCCTCCGTCTCCGGGCTTTCTTTCAGGGCGACTTTGTCAGTACCCCAAACTGTCCCCGCATGAGGTCACTCTGCACGGTCACGTGCTCGAGCCCACAGGAGCGCCACATCGCCAGCCGCACCCCTCCACCCCCACCCTGCCCACGTGACCCGGCCTAGTTTCTCCAGGCCCATCCCTACGCCTCACTCGTGAGGCCCCGCCCCACGCTGAGCGCTCCGCCCGCGACCCTCCGCCACTTACCCACCCCGGCTCAAGCACGACCCGTGGACCCACGTGCTTTTTCTTGTCCAATGGGAGCCGGCTCCCGGGACGAAGGGGCGGGGAGGAAAGGAACGACTGCGTTACGTTGCGAGAAGGGGCGGGACCTGCAACGTCGGACAGAACGAGGGGACGTAACGGAGGCAGGTCGGAGCCGCTGCCGTCGCCATGACCCGTGAGCACCGAGCCCTCTTCTCCTTGCCCTTTTCTTTCCGTTCACCCTAAACACCACCGCCGAGTCGCCTGCTTTGACCTTCGGTAGCTTCCCTAGCGAGGCCTTTTCTCTGGGCGCGCTCTGTAGCCACCCTCACACTCGGTGCCCGGAAATCGAGCCCTTTGCCTACGGCCACTTCACGGGACCACCCCTCCGCGTTAGGCATAGGCCCTCCCGGATCTTCCGCGGTGTGAGGAGAAGGCTAGCGCCCCGGTGATAGGCCCAGAGCCCCGTACTCTACAAGTCAACCCATCCCCCATAGAGACCCAAACCGTCCACACACACCCCGCCAGCTGTTTGGGGCCCACGCTGCCCCAAAACATGCCTCCAGCTGGCCCCTTGGACCCTTTTTCTCCGCTCCTCATTTTGACCTGGCCCGTGGCAGATTCGCCACTCCCCCCTACCCCAAGCAGCCTGGGCCTCGAAGTGGGCCGTTGTCGGGGCCCGGGGATTGAAGGGGTGTTGGATCCTGCTGCTGGCCGTGCTGGGGTAGAAGGGTCGCCGGTGTGTGGGCAGAGCGGCCCCCGCATCTCACCTTTAATCTTCTTTCCTTAGGCGGTAACCAGCGTGAGCTCGCCCGCCAGAAGAATATGAAAAAGCAGAGCGACTCGGTTAAGGGAAAGCGCCGAGATGACGGGCTTTCTGCTGCCGCCCGCAAGCAGAGGTAGCCCCAGGGAGGGGAGGGAAAGGGACGGTGGAGACCTGGGTTAGACCAAGGGTTATAGCAGGAGAGACCTACCTCAGGGCTTGAATCTGGACTAGTCGTGAGGAGCAGAGTGCATTGCTTCCTCTAGGGTTTTATTTCCTCCCCACCCTCCAAATTGTCAGCTCACAGCCTTACAGGAAAGGACGGGGGCGGGCGCCTGCCCTCAGTCTGATTTCTGAGCGTCCCTGGGTCTGACCTTAAGGGCAAGGGCAGGGAGCTTCACATTTCAAATACAGTTGTGGTTATGGTAGCCCAGTACTTTTGGCCCTCCTTGCTGTTCGGTTTTCCTCCCTTCTCCCAACCTACTCACTGGTGTTGCTGGGTGTGGTACTTAACACAGAATAGAGAGCCTTGGGCCTGTGTCGCCAGACTTCTGACCCCTTGGGCAACAGCCAGATGGAGACTGGTTGCCTTTTGAGCCTCAGCTCTCTTCCTCTTGTTCTCCTAGGGTGGGAGTACAGCAGCCAAACGCTGAACTTAGTCCCATCCACTTCCATCTTATCCTTTGTGCCCTTCATCCCCCTGCATCTTGTCCTTTTTGCCCTCTGGTACCTCCCAGTGCCCCATCATCTCTACCCCCAGGGACTCGGAGATCATGCAGCAGAAGCAGAAAAAGGCAAACGAGAAGAAGGAGGAACCCAAGTAGCTTTGTGGCTTCGTGTCCAACCCTCTTGCCCTTCGCCTGTGTGCCTGGAGCCAGTCCCACCACGCTCGCGTTTCCTCCTGTAGTGCTCACAGGTCCCAGCACCGATGGCATTCCCTTTGCCCTGAGTCTGCAGCGGGTCCCTTTTGTGCTTCCTTCCCCTCAGGTAGCCTCTCTCCCCCTGGGCCACTCCCGGGGGTGAGGGGGTTACCCCTTCCCAGTGTTTTTTATTCCTGTGGGGCTCACCCCAAAGTATTAAAAGTAGCTTTGTAATTCCTTGAGCGCCTGGTTTGACTGGGGACTTGGGGGGATGGGGTTGGAGGAATGACTGCCCTTTCCCACCAAAAAGGGAGAACTCTTTAGACTCAGATTGTGGATACAGGCTTAATAAGTGAAACATCACAGAAGCCTTTTATTATGCAATGACAACCAAACAAGTACTCCGGATATGCAGTAGAGGAGTCCTCCAAGAACCATAGAGACTTCTTTTCTGTGATTTTTGTTCCCCACCCTTGAACACCATCTCTAGGATGGAGTTGGCCTAAGAGTGAAGGCTGCAAGATCTGTGTTTATGCCTCTCTTCCTCATTCTTCCTCAGTTTGTTCGTCTACTTGAATGTTGGCCAAAAAATCCTGCTGCTCACCAACTTCCCGTGGTCAGCTGCTGTCAAGTGTTCACATTCTCTTCTGTCATTCCTCATGGAATGAGGGTGGTTTTGTCTTCCCGCTTCCCTTGACCTCAAGATCAGGATTAAAACCTGGGGTAGCTCTGTGCTCCTTTCTTCCTATGCCCTGGTTTGTTCTGTGGTTCTGGGCTTCTTATATCCGTGTGCCCAGGGCTGAACTGCTTATTTTCCTTTCTCCAAGGGCAATGCCGAGTCTTCAGTCCCTGTTGGTCTTTCCCCACCCCCACTTCCAGCCCAAGAGCCAGGAAAGGGCTGGTGCCACACTGTCTGCTGGGATCAGCAGTGGTTCCTGAGCTGCTGATTTGGGTGTTAGGCTCTTGAGGTGGGATGCAGAAACAGTAGGTCCAGTGAGTCAGACACTGCCCAGCGCATTAGACTCTATTTGACCACTTCTTCGAGTTCATAGTATTGACTTCAGCCCAAAGATAACTCCCCATGTGTCCTTGAGGTAGTGAGCTGGGCTGCACAGTTCCCCTTGAGCCAACTCTAGGAGTACAATGTCAGGGGAACCCCAGTTTGTGAAAAGAACTTAGACTGGAGGATATTTGTTATCTGGGGATATGATGCGGTGGTGGCGGCGGCGCCTCAAGAGAAGGGGCTGGGGTTTCTGGGTGGGGGACCGACAGAGTGGTGCCAGTAACAGCCCCAGATAGAGGAGTACGCAGGCCCAGCATGAGGCAACTTTGACCCAGAAGGTGGCCCAGCTACCCTTGATGAAGGTCTTTTCCAGTTCTGCTCCCTCATAGCTGTGTAACCAAAGGCTCTGGTTAGAGAGTATGAAGGGCCTTAGCTTTTAGACGTGTTCTACCTCCTCACCAATTATGGCGGACCCATGTGTGTCTGTAATGCCCTTGAATTGCTCTTTCTGTAAAATAGCTCTTCAGGAGAGTATCTAAGGCCCACCTCCATCTTACCTGAACCAGTTGGTAAGGGTAACCATGACATAGAGTGAGGCAAGGAAGAAGACGAAATGGAAGGCAGAATAGTTGTAGGAAAGATGCTGGACTTGGACTGAAGGAGCTGGAGGGGTCTCTTGGTCAGCTGGCCTAGCAGCACCACCCCTTTGCCCTGGAGAGATGAAATGGCTGCTGGGAGCAGTGCTGCTGAAACACCTCTTCTCCTCTCCCCCAGCTACCTTTGTTAAGGCTCTTGAGGGTTCTTACGGCACTCCACAGAGATCTACCACTTCTTCGGTTTCTCACTTGGTACTCACCTTCGTCTGCCTCCACTATTTCAGGGCAGCAGAAACACAGTGAGGGCTTCTGCAAAACATAACGCAGGTTTTGGAATGGTCTTAAAAGATGTGAGGGTGTTAATCTAGGAAACTTCCCTCGTGAAAAGATTGGTCTGGTATTAAAAAGTGGAGGCACACCTGGGTTCAAATTCTAGCTCCAGCATATAACTGGCTGTGCGGACTTTGGTAAGATGTTTAATCTTTTGTGCCTCGATTTCTCCATTTGTAAAATGGAGCAAATACCTACCTCACAGGGTTGTTGTGAGGGTTAAATTAAATGAGATTATGTAAAAGTATCTAGCACAGTTGCCTAGCACATTGTGGGTACTCAATAAAAGGTAATAGCTATAATCAGCATTCTGGGTAGAGGTTGGTAGGATGTGTGTGTGTCTTTGTGTGGGGGAGGGAGGGTGTTGGGATATTGAGCTCTTTATCCTCACCTGAAACTCATAGCGGTAAACCTTGACAATCCACAAGGGTCCAAATACCTCAGCCAGGTAGGAGGCCTCATTGCTGAGAAAGAATAGAGTTCTTAAGCTGGTCTAGTTAAATAGGTATTATCTGGGGGCATTTACTACCAATTGGTCCATACTGGTAATTCTCAAGAGGGTACCATACTCCCTGTGCCCTTTTCCACCAAAGATTTGGAATTCTATTCATGGGAGAGCCCTAAGATCTTCGGACATACTTTAAATTCTCAAATCATTCCCCCCACCCCCTTCATCTCATACAGATCATCTAACAAAGTACTATTCTTAGAATTTGTCCCTGTTTGTGGAGAGCTTTTCTCACTCTAGTCTTGCTCTAAACTCTATGGTCCCAGACATTCTCCTGACCATCCTTCCCTGTCTTGGGCACCCTCCTTTCATACCTCCACCCTTGATACTTTTACGCACCAAGCAAAAAGCACACAAGCATACATGATGCCAGCACTCAGCATTGCTAGAGAGGTATCTGGTGTTTGGGGTTCCATTTTACTCAGGCCAGGGAGGCACAGGGTGTGATTCTGTCCTTGAAGGATTACTGGGAAGGGACAACAGAAGAGATGGGTATTAACAACAATGAGCTAGGTATTTGGCAGGGGCAAAAAAAGGTCTTAGCATGGAGAATCCAGGTCCTGTCCCTTACCTCTCTCTGGAGGACGGCTGGACAGCGCAGAGAAAGTCAGATACATGATGTAGCAGCTGATGACAGAAGCTTGTAGAAGGCCAGAGCGGGGTTGCTCTGGGGAGTTAGTATCATTGCTTTAGTCTACAAGCTGGCAATTTCCTCCATTTCTACCCCCACTTGTACTTCTGTCTCCCCATCCCTTGGTGGGGGTAGGGAAGCAGAGATTCTTTTATGAACTAATTGAGATTAGGGAGGTAATGAAACTTGCTACGCTTTTAAGGCCCCCAAAACCTGGAATGTTGTAGGGCATGTACCCACTGAGGCGGATGCAAGGAGCGATGGAGAGGAAGGAGATGAGGCCACAGAAGCAAAGGTGCAGACTGAGGAGCATCTTGTTGAGCAGGCAGCCAGCTGGGTGTGTATAGTAGCGGAATAGGAGCACAGCTCCCACACCTGCCATGCTGTAGAATCCTAGGGTGGCCAGCAGGACAGCCAGGAACCAGCTGCAGTCTTGAGCTGCACCTGTCTGCCTAAGGGTGGAAAGTCGGCAATGGCTTGGAGCTCCAACCTTTTTTTTTTTTTTTTTTTTTTTTTTTTTTTTTGAGATGGAAGTCTTGTTCTGTCACCCAGGCTGGAGTGCAGTGGTGCGGTTACGGCTCACTGCAATCTCTACCTCCTGGGTTCAAGTGATTCTCCTACTTCAGCCTCCTGAGTAGCTGGGATTATAGGTGCCTACCACCATGTCTGGCTAATTTTTGTTTTTACTAGAGATGGGGTTTCACCATGTTGGCTAGGCTGGTCTCGAACTCCTGACCTCATGATCCACCCACCTCAGCCTCCCAAAGTGCTGGGATTTGACAGGCGAGAGCCACTGGGCCCAGCCAGAGCTCCCAACTCTTTTACCCATTACCAACTATTCCCCTGTTCCCAGAAGACTGCTGTGACTCTCCATCCTACTTGGCTCACACAGTCGTCACATTCCTAAGCTTTTTTTGATACTGCTCAGTGGGAAGCTGTGGGACCAGTGTTCTGCCGTGCCTTTTGCCCACCCCTCTCCCTGTAGTAATACTAGAAACCTCCCCAGGGAGAGGCTTTAGGGTTATGTGCCCCTTACCAGTTCTTGTTCCAAGAATGGGCAAAAGCTGTAATAAGCACCAACTGCAGTAGGATGAATGCAAAGCCTCCACAGATGCCAATGTAATGCCATGCTGCAAGATGGGCACCGGTGGAAAAATGTGGTCAAGTCGTTACTTTTTTTTTTTTTTTTTTTGAGAGGGAGTCTTGCTCTGTCACCCAGGCTAGAGTGCAGTGGCGTGATCTCAGCTCACTGCAACCTCTGCCTCCTGGGTTCAAGTGATTCTCCTGCCTCCACCTCCTGAGTAGCTGGGATTACAGGTGCGTGCCACCACGCCCGGCTAATATGTTGAATTTTTAGTAGAGATGGGGTTTCACCATGTTAGCCAGGACGGTCTCAATCTCCTGACCTCATGATCTGCCCGCCTCAGCCTCCCAAAGTGCTGGGATTACAGGCGTGAGCCACCGCACCCGGCTGTTACTCCTCTTGTTACCCACTTGTTATCTTAGAAAACTTAGCCTACTACTGCCAAGAGTATGGGAGGGAGAGTACCTGGGAAGAGATGCTCATCAGGAATGCAGAAGGCAAGAGCACAGAGACCTAACAGGAACAGCAGCTTGAGGAGCCAGAAGCTGCTTAGGAGGGAGAAAGAAAACCAGACTCAGAAGAAAAGGCAAAGGACAGTGAAGAGTGCCTATGGGCAAAGGCAAAAGAGAAACCAAAAATATACGAAAGAGGACAGAAGAGACAACTAAGGAGGAACCAATCCCAAATGAGAGGGGGCTGGGACAGGCCTACTGCCCCTTATTCCAAATTCTAACTCAAAGATACTTAAATAATAGCATCTGGGCAATGTTTTACAGTTTATAAAGGATTATGTTACCAAGATAACCCCACTGTTATCTCCATTTTAGATGCTAGCAGCACAAAGAGGATAAGTGTCTGGCTCAAGGTTATACAGCAAGTACACCAGAAGCAGGGACTTAAACCTGTTTTCTGTCTTTTTACAGTGCTATTACTTCATTCCGGAATTTCCTTTACCCAGCTTGTGTCTACTTTCCCTCCTCTGTCCCCTCCCCACCCAGAAAGTACACACAAACCTATTATGCAGCTGTGCCCGCGGGCTGGTGGGGGAGTGGAGGTGGACCAGCAACACAGCCTGCAGCAGGTGGAAGGTGGCGGTTCCTGCACATACTCGGTACACAGCCCCAGAGCCACTGAGCACTGGACAGTCAGAGAGGCCAAACAGGTGGGCACACAACCCCGAGGGCATCTGGATCTGGGAGTGTGTGTGTGAGAAATGGCAGGACAAGTCATAATGCATGGAAAGGTACCTCCTTATATGGGTATGACCACTCATTTGTCTCCTGCCCCCAACCAAAATCTCTTCTATCTTAGGGTTTTTCCTTTTATCTCTTTCCACTTGACAACCCGACCCCCTCTCACTTACCCTGTGTGTTTTGCCCCACACCCTTTCCACTACTGTCCTTGACAGCAGGAGGCAGCAGATTGCTGAGGCCCCCACATGGAGGAGGATGTAGAACAGGCGGCTGCAAGTGGATGCGGTGAGAGAGGGCCACCTAGAGTGGCAGCAGCTGGCACAAGGAGCAGGCCCACAGCAGCACACCTGGGGGTAGAGCAGATGCAAGGCAGCGAGGTGGATACTTGCTGAGGAAAGGCATATGTTAAATGTATGTGTGAGGTTAACCCAGGAGGCTGAATTCCAAAATTTCCTTCCCCTTTCTTCCTTTTACTCAGGTTCTGTTTCAAGCTGATTCCAGCCATTTGGGATTGCCTTCCACTGACAACTTAGTAGGGGTTTCATTATAAGCAGGCTTGAGATATCTGACCTTTCTCTAGACCTAAACCCCTGGGGCTGGGACCATGGCGGGAGACATTTACAGATACCCGGGGGCAAAGTACCAGAATGACATTAGAGAAAAGAAGCCTGACGTTTTTACTGGCTTCTGCATGTTTTCCTCCCCAGCTTCTGCCACTCTACCTTTCGCACCCTCTCACCTGACAGAAGGGGCTTTTCACTAGGACACTGCTGCCTCCGCTGCGCTGCTGTGCCAGGCCCAGGGAGGTGCTGGGGCTGAGGCCGGCCTTGGCACCCACCATCCTTGTCCCAGGGATTAGGCTTAGGTCCACCAGATGGAAGGCAGATGAGAGTAGCAGCTGCTTCTGTCCTCAGCCCATTGGACTGCCACTGTGTTGGGGCTGAGCACCCGGTCCCGGGCAGAATGCGGACGTCTGGAAGAGAACACTGACCTCTAGGATGTGGTAAATGCAAATACCCTGTGAAGGAGCTTTGTCCTCAGGGCCTCAACACTGCGGCCACTCAGGCTGTTCTCTCCAGATTATGGGGCAGTTTGTCTATCTGGCCCCCTGTGGATTAGCATTCTTAATTGGTTTAGGATTAGACGTCATCCATTCAGGTTGAACGGAGTTCCCTGAGGTGGCTGCGTGTCTATGTGTTGAGGGAACTATTCCTAGTTTATGAGGTGGTAAGGATGTCGGTGGGGTGGGCTGGAGCGGTGACGGGTTAGGTCTGAGAGAAAGCCCTTGCACAAAAGACTGTGCAAACCCGAAAGGAAGTCTGAGACGAACCACCTTCCTCGCTGAAGCTTCTAGAACTGGAGCAGAAAGAAGGTGTGGCCCAGGGCCAGCTCCGCCTCCTCCCCGGGCGGAAGCTGTGTGTTAGTTGCCGGAAGTCGCCGTGAGGTGGGGCTTATGCGGCGGCGTGGTGAGATAGATATGGCGACTGAGGGGGATGTGGAGCTGGAGTTAGAGACTGAGACCAGTGGACCAGAGCGGCCTCCCGAGAAGCCACGGAAGCATGACAGCGGTGCTGCGGACTTGGAGCGGGTCACCGACTATGCGGAGGAGAAGGAGATCCAGAGTTCCAATCTGGAGACGGTAAGGTTGGCCAAGAGCATGTTGGGGCGGGCTGAGAGCAGAGGGGGTCTCTGAGGCTGTAGCTGGAAGCCCGCGCTCCAAGACGGGGTTCTGATCCCGATGGCAGGAGGAGGCAGTAGGGTAGAGCCGAGGGAAACAAGGGTCACCGGAGCCCGCCGCTTGCCTAAAGGAGCTTGATAGGGGGCTTAAGGGGACCTCAGATGCATAGAATGGAATTAAACATGGTCCTTGCTACCTGGTAACACTTGTCATCGTGAATCCATACATGAACCGCTTGTTTTATTGGCCTTGTAGATTATTGGGAATTGTGGGTAGCGGTGCACTAACTAGACCTGCCTTTGCCATAGGCCATGTCTGTGATTGGAGACAGAAGGTCCCGGGAGCAGAAAGCCAAACAGGAGCGGTAAGTCTTCAGGGGCAGCCAACTTTAACAGTTCTTCCCTCCCCGCTCCCCAGACAAAAATAGAAACCATTATTAAGCCTTTATACCGCTCTTCAACTTTATCACCAATTCCTGCAGATCTAGGCCCCACAACTTTGTTAGCAGAAGGCCTCCTGGCAACTCCTGCTGCGAAGACTCCAGGGGAAAGGAGTATTAGTGGGAGTTTTTATTTTTTTCTGAGACGGAGTTTCGCTCTTGTTGCCCAGGCTGGAGTGCAACGGCACGATCTCAGCTCACCGCAACCTCCGCCTCCCAGGTTCAAGCGATTGTCCTACCTCAGCGTCCCTAGTAGCTGGGATTACAGGCATGTGCCACCACGCCCGGCTAATTTTGTATTTTTAGTAGAGACGGGATTTCTCTGTGTTGGTCAGGCAGGTCTCAAACTCCCGACCTCAGGTAATCCGCCCGCCTCCGCCTCTCACAGTGCTGGGATTATAGGCGTGAGCCCTCGCGCCCGGCCCTGAAGTTTTTACTTTCAATCAAGGGTTTATCAAGATGATTTTACAGGGCACATCTGGGAATGACCCTTCCTGGGAGTTTATGGTGTTGGTTGAGAATGAGGCCTAATATATTTAAACATTTGCAGGGAGAAAGAACTGGCAAAAGTCACTATCAAGAAGGAAGATCTGGAGCTGATAGTGAGTAGTAGTGCCTAACTACTGTATGGGGAGAGGAGGCTATTCTGCTTAATTTGGGTTGTTTCCTGAAACAAGCGGAGTCAGAATATTTGGTGGCACATTAATGCCTGGGAATCTATGTAACATGGTTTTTTTCTGCAGATGACCGAGATGGAGATATCTCGAGCAGCAGCAGAACGCAGCTTACGGGAACACATGGGCAACGTGGTAGAGGCGCTTATTGCCCTAACCAACTGACGCGTGCTTCCACAAATATACCTACTGGATTAATTTATGGCAATAAAATTTTTTTTTGTCTTTCTCAGTTTTATCATCTTGGGTCAAGTGGAGTATATACTATATATATTCTATTTTGTGGGGAATTTATATGTTGGAGAATAACTGAATTTAAGTGACCCATTAAAATCTAGCACACCTGTATGAAAAATTAGTGTAGAATAATACCTCATGTGCAGATGCAGATGCTAGGTGGCAGGACAGTCTCATTCATCTGACTAGCTCTCAACAGTAAATAAGGTACATCTGGCGTCTCAGCAGAGTTACTGTACTCAAATGGCACGTGTCTCCAGGACAGCTTATGAATATCTAAAATGTCAGCTACCTGCCTAGGAGCCACTATATGTATAGATAGCTGTAAGTTATGAACCCAGTTCATAGGCCACCTTGAGTTAGAATTTTGGTACCTACAACATGCTTGATTTCGAGTGATAAAACAAAAAGAATTTGGCTGGGCGCCATGGCTGACGTCTCTGATCCCGGCACTTTGGGAGGCCGAGGCAGGCAGATCACGAGCTCAGGAGTTCGACCAGCCTGGCCAACACGTGAAACCCCATCTCTACTAAAAAGAGAAAAATTAGCCAGGCATGGTGGCGGGCACCTGTAATCCCAGCTACTCGGGAGGCTAAGGCAGGAGAATCGCTTGAAACTGGAAAGCCAGAGGTTCCAGTGAGCTGAGATTACACCACTGTACTCCAGCCTGGGTGAAAGAGTGAAACTCCATCTCAAAAAAAAAAAGGCCGGGCGCGGTGGCTCACACCTGTAATCCCAGCACTTTGGGAGGCTAAGGTGGATCATGAGGTCAGGAGTTCAAGACAAGCCCGGCCAACATGGTGAAACCCTGTCTCTACTAAAAATACAAAAAAAAAAATTAGCCAGGTGTGGTGGCGCATGCCTGTAGTCCCAGCTACTCAGGAAGCTGAGGCAGAAGAATCACTTGAACCAGGGAGGTGGAGGTTGCGGTGAGTTGAGATTGTGCCACTGTACTCCAGCCTGGGTGACGGAATGAGGCTCTGTGTCAAAAACAAAAACCAAACCAAAGTAATCCCAACACCTTGGAAAGCTGAGGCAAGAGGATCACTTGAGACCAGCTTGGGCAACACAGTGAGACTTCGTCTCTACTGCCCCCCCCCCCCCGCCCCGCCAAAAAAAAAGAATTTAGATGCCTGAGGGTTAGAACATGGTAAGACTAGAAGATATCAAAGGTTGGGCCAGGTGTGGTGACTCATGCCTGTAACCCCAGCACTTTGGGGAGGCTGAGCTGGGAGGACTGCATGAAGTCAGGATTTCCAGACCAGCCTGGGCAACATAGCATAATGCTGTCTCTACTAAAATTAAAAAAAAAAAAAAGCCAGGCATAGTGGCATGTGCCCACCTATGGTCCCAGCTCCTCTGGAGGCTGAGATGGATTTGCTTGAGCCTGGGAGTTGAGGCTGCAGTGAGCTGAGATGGTGCTACTGCACTCCAGCCTGGGTGACAGAGCAAGACTGTCTCAAAACAAAAATTGATTGGTATTCAAATTCTGAGCCATAATACATTCTACCTGCCATTTCCTATCCTAGAGAGAAGGTAATTTTACTTTAAAGGTTAATCAGGGCCAGGTGTGGTGGCTCACGCCTGTAATCCCAGCACTCTGGGAGGCCGAGGCGGGTGGATCACCTGAGGTTAGGAGTTTTGAGACCAGCCTGGCCAAAATGGTGAAACCCCAGCTCTACTAAAAATACAAAAAAAAAATTAGCTGGGCATAGTGGTGGTGGTGGATGTCTGTAATTCCAGCTTCTCGGGAGGCTGAGGCAGGAGAATCTCTTGAACCCAGGAGGTGGAGGTTGCAGTGAGCAGAGATTGCGCCACTACACTCCAGACTAGGCAACAAGAGTGAAAATCCGTCTCAAAAAAAAAAAAAAAAGTTAATCAGCTTGAACGTCTCAAAAAAAAAAAAAAGTTAATCAGCTTGGACCAAGTCACACTTGTTGAACTAGTTTCCTCAACTATAAAACTAACAGCCCCGGCCAGGCATGGTGGCTCATGCCTATAATCCCAGCACTTTGGGAGGCCGAGGTGGGCGGATCACGAGGTCAGGAGATCGAGACCATCTTGGCTAACACGGTGAAACTCTGTCTCTACTGAAAATACAAAAATTAGCCGGGCGTGGTGGCGGGCGCCTGTAGTCCCAGCTACTCAGGAGGCTGAGGTACTCCAGCCTGGGTGAGAGCTGTCTCTTTAAAAACAAAACAAAACAAAACAAAAAACCAAAAAAAAAAAAAACCTATAACGGCCCCTGAGTCTGCTGTATGGACACTCAAATGGCAGTTACAGACATTTCAC
Organism: Macaca mulatta; assembly: GCF_049350105.2. Taxonomy (NCBI): domain Eukaryota; kingdom Metazoa; phylum Chordata; class Mammalia; order Primates; family Cercopithecidae; genus Macaca; species Macaca mulatta. Next base: position 21,186,922 of record NC_133412.1, read on the forward strand.
CAAAAGAATTTGAAGGCCTTACCCTCATTCTGACTCTAGGATAATTTTTAGATTGTATCCCACACAACAGTGACTTGTACCTATGTTCATCTTTATGTATTTACCACCTCATAGTAATTATTTCCATTCATTTTTATCATACGACACTAAACTATTTGATTCTTCCAGTGGGACATTTAAAGGATGTGAAAGGCCTTGGTCTTCTCAAACACATCTGTATTTGCTCATGGAATAAATCCAGATGCAACCTAAAGCCCAGCTAGTACCTGAGCTTGTTTCTGACATCAAAGGGAATTATCAAAATGTGAAACACCTTCTGCCTGACAATTCTGTTATCTTTTACTTCAATAGGCAATTAATACTTGTCAGCCTGGACAATTTATTTCCAGTATCATGCTAAAAATCTCCTTGTTGTGTGATTCTTTTATTTCTTGACATGCACACATACGTGGATAAAAAAGTATGTACACATAGAAAAATGGACTCCAAGCAAAAATGGAAAACATGTTTCCATAAGCTTAGATTTCCTAGTATATTACTCCTAAACCTAAGGTAGAAGTAATGCATTGTTCAGTTACATGCCCACTTTTCTAACCCAAGCTAAGGGCTGGAAAAAGAAACTCAGAACAGTCCCAAGTAAATATGGGAAACCATAGTAGTGATAAAACCTAAGATTTCTCAGAAATAGTCTTAAGTGGGAAGCCTCTAATCCTACCTGGACAGTGCTTTCCTGTGGGTTTCTCAGCATGAGTCCAAACCTCACAAAGCACCTTCAAAGTCTGGGCTACCCAGTATCACAAGTATAGCAGTAGGTCCAATAGCTGGATACAGGGGCCAAGGAAATAATGAAAAAAACAAATCAGGGACCAGATGCTGAGACTTCCCCTTGTGTTCCACAGTTGGAAGAACATGCAGCTGGACCCTAGGTAGTTTTCCGCTTCTTGGCAGATGGCCGCTCAAATACATCGCGTACCCCAGCTGCCTTTTGTTTGAAGAACTTTGTGTTCTGGGCACTCTCTTGGCCCCAAGCTGAGTCAAAGGAGGTGGTATCTTGATCCACAAGGTGAGTGTATTTGGTGCGACCTGAGCGTCCAAAGTTCTTGACCTGAGGGAAGGACGGATCATAAGTTACACCACCAAACAAACCATGCCTCAGCTATCAATACATTACTTTTCTCTGTCATGTTATTAAAGTTCCCCATACCTGCATGACCTTAGGAAGAATGGTTTTATTGAAATGATCCTCCAGGGTAGGAGCGCTGAAATCTCTCTTGTATACTTCTTCATCCTCATCCTGTATAAAAAAAATCTTATCAATCTTGTGGTTTTATTTCCTATATATTCAAACCACAAATTTATTAAACTCTACAATGAGGGATACAAAGAAAGCAGAGGGTATTGAGCCTTTCTTCAAGAGCTTACATCTAACTGAAGAGACGATATTGTTTTTTTTTTTTTTTTTTTTTTTTCCTAAGACAGATTCTCGGCCTGTTGCCCAGGCTGGAGTGCACTGGTGCAGTCTTGGCTTACTGCAACCTCCGCCTCCCGGGTTCAAGCAATTCTCCTGCCTTGGCCTCCTGAGTAGCTGAGACTACAGGTCCATGCCACCACACCCAGCTAATTTTTTGTATTTTTAGTAGAGACGGGGTTTCACCGTGTTAGCCCAGATGGTCTCGATACCCTGACCTTGTGATCTGCCCGACTTGGCCTCTCAAAGTGCTGGGATTACAGGCATGAGCCACCACGCCCAGCCAAGATGATATTCTTTTTCCTTTGTTGTATTGTCTTTCTCTCTTTTTTTTTTTTCCCTGAGGCAGGGTCTCATTCTGATGTCCAGGCTAGAGTGCAGTGGTGTCATCACTGCTCACTGCAGCCTTGACCTCCCAGCATCAAGCGATGCTCTCACCTTAGCCTCCTGAGTAGCTGGGACTACAGGCACATGCAACTATGCCTCATTTTCTCCTTGAGTGTAGATGTGTCTTGAGGGTTGGCTTATTCTCTCTGCACTCAGTGTGTTAGTTTACTCATGTGACTTCAACTCTGCATAGGCCTCTCAAATCTCCAATCCTGGATTTTCTACTGGCTTTCATATATCATAAGTTGGATATTTTATTGGGACTTGAAACTCATGTCTAAAGTGAAAACCATTTATTAATACCTAACCTTTCCACATCAACCTCCTCTCTTTTACTTTTCTGTTAGTAGGACCAGCATACTCTTTGATTACCTAGATTCAAAACTGAATAAGTGTGCATTCGATCAGTTGCCACATCTTACAAACTCTTATCACCTGGGTTATTAGTTTTCCCTACTATCAGTCTTACATACTGTCATTGCACTGATGTTTCTAAACTGTAACTCATAATCTTTGCCTGGCCCAAAAAACTTCAGTGGTTCTCTATTAAATGAACGCAACTCCTAGGCTGGGCGCAGTGGCTCATGCCTGTAATCCCAGCGCTTTGGGAGGCCAAGGCAGGTGGATCACGAGGTCACGAGTTCAAGACCAGCCTGACCAACATGGTGAAACTCTGTCTCTACTAAAAATACAAAATACTAGACCTGGTGGCGCACACCTGTAATCCCAGCTACACAGGAGGCTGGGGCAGGAGAATCGCTTGAACCCAGGAGGTGGAGGTTGCAGTGAGCTGACATCGCACCACTGCACTCCAGCCTGGGCGACAGAGTGAGATTTCATCTCAAAAATAAATAAATAAATGAATACAACTCCTCTGTGTAGTAATCAAGGCCAAATATTATACAGCCTTAATCCACCTTTTCAGTTCTCTTTGCCACTTCCCTTCACAGCTGATGCTTTCTGCCTCCACTCCTGCTGGTCTCCACCTGGAATGTCTTCCCAGCACTGAATGTCAAAAAGTCTATACATCTTGGCCGGGCACAGTAGCTTACGCCTGTAATCCCAGCACTTTGGGACACTGAGGTGGGCAGATCACCTAAGGTCAGGAGTTCAAGACCAGCCTGGCCAACATGGAGAAACCCCGTCTCTACTAAAAATACAAAAACTAGCGGGGTGTGGTGGTACACGCCTGTATTCCCAGCTACTTGGGGCACTGAGGCAGGAGAACTGCTTGAACCCAGGAGGTGGAGGTTGCAGTGAGCTGAAATCACGCCACTGCACTCAAGCCTAGGTGACAAAAAACCAAAAAACAAAAAAAACTATACATTTTAAATGCTTAAATGTTACAACCTTTATGTCAACCCTTTCAATCTTCTTTTTTTTTTTTTTTTTTTTTGAGACGGAGTCTCGCTCTGTCGCCCAGGCTGGAGTGCAGTGGCGCAATCTCGGCTCACTGCAAGCTCCGCCTCCCGGGTTCACGCCATTCTCCCTGCCTCAGCCTCCCGAGTAGCTGGGACTACAGGCGCCCGCCCCTGCGCCCGGCTAATTTTTTCTATTTTTAGTAGAGACGGGGTTTCACCATGGTCTCGATCTCCTGACCTTGTGATCCGCCCACGTCGGCCTCCCAAAGTGCTGGGATTACAGGCGTGAGCCACCACGCCCGGCCCCCTTTCAATCTTCTACCAAATATAATATCTCTCTCGTCAGAACTCCTATAGTACTTTACTCTTACTTTTGTTACAGTGATTATGTATTCTCGCTAACAGTGCTAAACAGTTAACCTTTGCATAGTATATGCACTAAAGGTTACCTACTCAATGAAATAAACAACATTAGTAAGGCTGGATCCAGTTGCTCTTGCCTGTAATCCCAGCACTTTGGGAGGCCAAGGTGGGAGGATAGTTTGAGCTCAGGAGTTTGAAACCAGCCTGGGCTACATAGCAAAACCCCATCTGTACAAAATAAAAAAAAATAATTAGGTGTGGTGGCACACACCTGTAGTCCCAACTACTCAGGAGGCTGAGGCAGGAGGATTGCTTGAGCCCAGGAGAATGAGGCAGTAGTGAGCCATGACTGCACCACTGTACTCTAGCCTGAGTGATAGTAATATTACAATGCTGTGATACAGATTTATAAACCCATATGCTGAAGGAATTAAAAATACCACTATCTTGTTTAAGAAAGACTTTTAAAAAAAATTTCTTTTGAGACAAAGTCTTGGTCAGCCACCCAGGCTGCAGTGCAGTGGCACGATCACAGATGACTGCAGCCTCAACCTCCCGGGCTGAAGCAATCCTTCCACCTCAGCCCCTCGATAGGTGGCACTATAGGCATGCACCACCACGCCTGGCTAATTTTTGTATTTTTTGTAGAGATGGGGTTTTGCCACATTGCCCAGGCTGAACTCCTGGGCTCAAGTGATCTGCCGGCCTTGGCCTCTCAAAATGTTAAGATTACAGGCATTAGCTAATGTACCCGGCCCACCAAAGGACTTTCACATACACTTTTCTCATGTATCTTAACTAGCAATGAACTGCTTCTCTAAGAAGCTTAATTATTAAAGCCGTGAATTGCTTAAGCAAAGAAACTTTATGACCGAAGCAGTACAAGAATTCATAATCTCCACTGAATAGAAAGCCACATCTGCTGGAAAACTACGTAAGCAGACAGTTCCTGCTAATCAGATAGACCTGAAACTGATTTTGGAGGGTGGTAGGGAAGCTACCACTGAAGTTTTAACAGCATCTCCAGTGAAAGGCAGGAATTCAGTTGCAGTGGGGATATTTAGAATTTGCCACACAGCACTTGAAAAAGCTAGTCTAGTTTTTGGTACAAACTGCTTTAACACTAGGAAATTATAATAAACCATACAGGATTAACAGATTGCTATTTTGATCTTAAGTCTTTATATGAAAAACAAAGATGATGGCCCTCCACCTAATGGTTACAGAATAAACCATTCTTTTGTTTAGTTACTCTTGGGTACTGTCAGTTCAGAATGAAGTGAACTTTCTACCACACAAAAGTGAATTAATGTAAAGCTATTTGCAGAGTTTGGTTTTCACAAAGTGGAGGACCTAATTCGTCCCCTATCTATACAGATCACTTCTCTATTTCATTTCATCAATTTATCTAAGGCTGAGGACAATGGCTCATGCCTGTATTCCTAATACTTTGGGAGGCTGAGGTGGAAGGATTGCTTGAGGTCAGAAGGCTAAGACTAGCCTGGGCAACATAGTGAGACCTGGTCTCTACGAAAAATTTTAAAAAATAGCAAAAAAAAAAAAAGTGCCAGGCATGGTTGTGCATGTTTATAGTCCCAGCTACTCTGGAGGCTGAAGCAGGTGTATCCCTTGAGCCCAGGAGGTCAAGGTTGCAGTGAATTATAATCGCACTACCGTACCCCAGCCTGGGTGACAGCAAGACTCCGTCTCTCAAAACAAACAAACAAAAAAAGGCTATTGCATCATTTCCTCTTTTTGAGAGTTGGAGCCAAAAGAGAGAACAGTTGATGCTACTTCTATAATCCAATTGCTGATGCTTTTCTCTGAGTTTATATTGTTCAGAAGGAAAAAACAAATGAGAAAGCTGACCATTGGCAAGTGGAAATAACATTCCAGAACATTCTTGAAGAGAAAAAAGAATTCAAAGTTTCTGAGTTATTCCTACTGCCCAATTTTCTGACTCTCTTTTCACTTCTTACCATGAAGAAGGCACCCCGGTGATAATACTTCTGTAAGAACTTATATTTGCCCTTAACGGCTTTGTTGGTAATGACTTTGCCATTTGCCCGAAGTTCAGCTCTCCTCTCTTCCTCAGTCAGGTTTCGCATGCGTTCAATTTCTGCTTTCTCCTTCTCAAGCCTGTCCAGGGAGCAAAACAATTTATTGGTACTGTTACAGCTTTAGAAAGACCAAATTATCAAAAATAACAGTCCCATGTTATTTCAAGTATTAGTCACCTTCTTTAATTCTAGTCATTGCCTATTAGGAATCAAGATCAAGAGCTCAATAAACAAAAGGGTGAGTTAGTCTTCATTATGTTTGCCAGACTAGGTATTGCCAACTTCCAGAAGTTGATTCTAGCTCTTTTGACATTCAGACATACTATTATTGCTGGGTTTTGCAACATTACGAATTCTCTTTCCCTAAAAGGTCTTCTTAGCTTAAAAAAAAAAAAAAAAATCAGTGAATTTAAAATAACTGTCCAAGGCTTTGCTGGTATTCCTTTATGTAAGTGTATCATAATCATATAGGTGCTTGCATGTCACAAACCAAAGATTACCATCATTAATTAGATTGCAGTAACTTTTTTTTTTTTTTTTTTTTTGGTGACGGAGTCTTGCTCTGTTGCCCAGGCTGGAGTGCAGTGGCGCCATCTTGGCTCACTGCAAGCTCCGCCTCCCGGGTTCACGCCATTCTCCTGCCTCAGCCTCCCAAGTAGCTGGGACTACAGGCGCCTGCTACCACACCCGGCTAATCTTTTTGTATTTTTAGTAGAGACAGGGTTTCACTGTGTTCACTAGGATGGTCTTGATCTCCTGACCTCATGATCCGCCCACCTGTGCCTCCCAAAGTGCTGGGATTACAGGCGTGAGCCACTGCGCCCGGCCAGATTGCAGTAACTTTTTAGCCAGTGTTGGGGAGAGAGGGGGTGATATCCCTTTTCTCCAAAAAAATGCATATACACACATAATTTTGTGTACAATTTTATTTTATTTTTTATTTTTTTGAGATGGAATCTCATTCTGTTGCCCAGGCTGGAATGCAGTGGCACAATCTCGGCTCACTGCAACCTCTGCCTCCCAGGTTCAGGCGATTCTCCTGCTTCAGCCTCCTGAGTAGCTGGGATTTACAGGCGTGTACCACCATGCCTGGCTAATTTTTGTATTTTTAGTACAGACGGGGTTTCACCATATTGGACAGGCTGGTGTCAAACTCCTGACCTTGTGATCTGCCCACCTCGGCCTCCTAAATTGTTGGGATTATAGGCATGAGCCACCATGCCCAGCCTTGTGTACAATTTTAAAGGGCACTTGGACTCCTACTCCTTCAGGTCCAGGATAAAAACCTTAGAAACTACAGGCTGAGGGCCAGGCGTGGTGGCTCATGCCTGTATTCCCAGCACGTTGGGAGGCCGAGGTGGGTGGATCACCTGAGGTCAGGAGTTCAAGGCCAGCCTGGCCAACATGGTGAAACCACGCCTCTATTAAAAATACAAAAATTAGCTGTGTGGTGGCATATGCCTGTAGTCCCAGCTACTTGGAAGGCTGAGGCAGAACTGCTTGACCCCCAGGGGGTGGAGGCCAAGATTGCGCCACTGCACTCCAGCTTGGGCGACAGAGTGAGACTCCGTCTCAAAAAAAAAAAAAAAAAAAAAAAGAAACTACAGGCTGAGGATGGAGTTATCTATTTATTGTGTGTAGCTCATATTGAGGCAAGTTTTCTTTTTTTCTTTTTTCCAGATAAGAGTGTCACTCTGTCACCCAGGCTGGAGTGCAGTGGCGCTATCTCAGCTCACTGCAACCTCTGCCTCCTGGGTTCAAGCGATTCTCTTGCCTCCACCTTCCAAGTAGCCGGGAATAACATGCAAACACCACCACACCCGGCTAATTTTTGTATTTTAGTAGAGAGAGGTTTTCACCATGTTGGCCAGGCTGGTCTCGAACTCCCAGCCTAAAGTGATTCGCCTGCCTCAGCCTCCCAAAGTGCTCGGATTACGGCGTGAGCCACCACGCCCAGCCTAGAGTTATCTATTGATGGTTTCCTTTGTAATCCGGGATTACCCTCTTATACCTAATAATTTATAGGAATGAGTGATGCAGCTCAGAAATGATTCTGCTTGGGCCGGGCGTGGTGGCTCACGCCGTAATCCAAGCACTTTGAGAGGCCGAGGCAGGTGGATAACCTGAGGTCATGAGTTCGAGACCAGCCTGACCAACATGGTGAAACCCTGTCTCTACTAAAAATACAAAAATTAGCCAGGTGTGGTGGCACATGCCTGTAATCCCAGCTACTTGGGAGGCTGAGGCAGGAGAATCGCTTGAACCCAGGAGGCGGAGGCCACAGTGAGCTGAGATTGTGACACTTCACTCTAGCCTGAGTGAAAAGCAAAACTCCATCTCAAAAAAAAAAAAAAAAAGATTCTGCTCTAACATAGTGTAGGTTACTTAAGTGCCACAAATGCTTCCCCTCACAGTATGCATGCCCCTTTTCAAAAAGTATGACTTTGCTGCTTCTCCTATCCAGAGGTGGAGTCTGTTTCTCCACCTGCTTAAAGCTAGGTCGGCCTTGTGACTTGCTTTGACCAATATGTGGCAGGATTGATGTATGAGTTCTGGAACCTAAGTGTCAGAAGACCTTGCCCTCTTAGAATGGTACCGAGACTACTATGTAAGGAAGGCAGTCTAACCCAATGAAGGATAAGTGAGGCATCCTAACTGATAGCCACCACCTACTACTAGACATGTGAGTGAAGCCCTTTTAAGTTTCTAGCCCAGTCAACTGTCTAGCTGGATACAACAACATAAGTGAGCCCACGTGAAATCAGTAGAGGAACTGTTCAGCCAACCTCCAAAATTGTGAAAAGTAATTGTTTTTTCAAGTCACTCAATTGTGGGTTGGGTTGTACACAGTAAGAGATAACTGCTAACAGTTACTAATTTTTGTGTCTACTAGGAAACTAAAGGGAGCACTGGCTGGCACTCTATTATGGACACACATCGACAAAGTGTGTTTCTCTTCCCTGATTTCACTGTAACAAGTGAAACTCACATTCCAATTATAGGAAACTCACCCAGCAGCAAGAACTCTGAAGATGGCCAGAATGGAACTCACAGTAGGTAATGAGTCTCAGAGCTATCCTACTAGAAACCTGTTCCACTAGCAGCATTAACTCTAGGCTCATCTTTTTACTCACGCTTCTCGATCTTCTCTGTCCCTCTTGATTCTTTTTAGCTCCCGAACTTTCCATGCCTCATATTCCTCCTCGTCATTTTCATCATCAGTATTGAGTGCATCCAGTGCAGCCAAGGATCGCTTGTTCTCTTCCAGCTCTTTCTTGGTTTCCTCTTCGACAATCTGGATAGGGAGAACAATTCGGCTTGGACTTCCTTACTCTCCTCAGACAAACCTGATTACACTATTTTCTTGTACTCAATCCTTGGAACCACTCCCCAGTACCTTTTTTTTTTTTTTTTTTGAGACGGAGTCTCGCTGTGTCTCCCAGGCTGGAGTGCAGTGGCGTGATCTCGGCTCACTGCAAGCTCCGCCTCCCGGGTTCATGCCATTCTCCCGCCTCAGCCTCCCGAGTAGCTGAGACTACAGGCGCCCGCCACCACGCCCGGCTAGTTTTTTTTTTTGTATTTTTAGTAGAGACGGGGTTTCACCGTGTTAGCCAGGATAGTCTCGATCTCCTGACCTCGTGATCCACCCGCCTCAGCCTCCCAAAGTGCTGGGATTACAGGCTTGAGCCACCGCGCCCGGCCAACTCCCCAGTACCTTGAGTGTGTACTTGCGCCTCTCCTCTGCCAGGCGTTTTGCTTCCTGCTCCAGCTCCTTCTGTTTCAATGCTTCAGCTTCACGTTCTTGAACTGTCACTCGGTCCTTCCTGCATCACAGAGGTCCTGTTAATTGCCTAAAGTCCTTAGAGTGGAGTGCTTTGTTCCCCTAGACCTAGTCCCATCCAAATGAGACGAAACCAAACTCTTTGGCTCTATTATTTTCAAAGAGCAAAAAACGTTGAGTCATCCCAGGTCTTTTTTTTTTTTTTTTTGAGATGGAGTCTCACTCTGTCTCCTGTGCAGTGGTGTGATCTCAGCTCACTGCAACCTCTGCCTCCTGGGTTCAAGCAATTCTTTGCCTCAGCCTCCCGAGTAGCTGGGATTACAGGCGCCTGCCACCACACCTGGTTAATTTCTTTGTATTTTTAGTAGAGATGGGGTTTCACCATCTTGGCCAGGCTGGTCTTGAACTCCTGACCTCGTGATCCACCTGCCTCAGCCTCCCAAAGTGCTGGAATTACAGGCATGAGCCACTGTGCCCAGCCATCATCCCAGGTCTTTGGAGCACTAAAATCATGTTCATCTTTGAGAACTGCCTGGACAGCAAAGAACCTGCTGGCCTGTAAGTAGGAGGATTTCTAGCCATCAAGAAAGGAATAGGAATCTGCTTGTTGAGTTTAATTTTGTGTTTAAAAATATATGGCCTTGGCTGGGCGCGGGGGCTCATGCCTGTAATCCCAGCACTTTGGGAGGCTGAGGAGGGCGGATCACCTGAGGTCAGGAGTTCGAGACCAGCCTGACCAACATGGTGAAACCCCCTCTATACTAAAAATACAAAATTAGCCAGACGTTGTGGTGCATGCCTGTAATCCCAGCTACTAGGGAGGCTGAGGCAGGTGAATCGCTTGAAATCGGGAGTTGGAGGTTGTGGTGAGCAGACATGACGCCATTGCACTCCAGCCTGGGCAACAAGAGCAACACTCCGTCTCAGAAAGAAAGAAAGAAAAAAAAAAGGCCTTGGACAGATATATGCTCTATAACTGAAAAAAAGAGATGTGAAAACAAACTCAGGTTCTCTGCTAACACCAAGATACTCCTCAGCAGCTCGTCTGGCAAGGCTACAGCACTAGCAAAAGCACTTTCACTCAGTGCTTAGATTTCAGAATAGCACAACAGAAAACAGACTTTTGTTTCCACGCCTGGAAAGTGGTAATTAAGTGGATTCAGATCTGGCTCGTGAGATACTTACTTTCGAATGAAGACTGGCTTAAGGCGAGGCTCCATCTCATCTTCACTGTCTGTGTACTCTTCATACTCAGACTCTGATTCTGACTCCTCTCCAGAACGTCCCTCATCTTCCACTTCCATGACTTCCATCTCTTCATTTTTTCTCTCCTGTGCTCGCTGACGCATCATGCCACGCCGCCGTTCTATTTCCTGTGAAGTCATATATGTAAGCCGGTCAGTCAAATGGCCTATGGCTTTTTGTTTTAGTCTCATCAAACCCAACAAATTCAAATGTAAAAAAATACAACTTAGTACCATTCTATTTTTAGTCCTATCCCAACAAACAAGGAACATGATCAGAGTCCTGCCAAAAGCAGTGATCTCATGTTTTTAAGGCTTCAACAAATGAGCACAGGCGTCAACTTTTTCTTATATCCAGAAAAAAACTTCCCATGTTCCTTTATCATACCTCATCATCAATCTCCTCTTCCTCTTCTTCACTGCTATCTTCTCGTTCCATGCGCCAAGCATCTCCTTCTACTTCTGAGTCACTCTCTCCTACCACTTCAGGTTCCACTATTTTCCGATGTCGAGCCAATCTGATAAACAGTATCTCCAAATGTAACACCAATGTCATAAAAATGAACTAGCATCAACCGCATTTCCACAGCCACACAGTACATTATGTTTGCCTTCATTAATACTGAAGTCTTTTTTTTTGAGGCAGGGTCTTGCTCTGTCACCCAGGCTGCAGTGCAGTGGTGCGATCTTGGCTCACTGCAACCTCTGCCTCCCAGGCTCAAGTGATCCTCCCACCTCAGCCTCCTGAGTAGCTGGGACTATAGGCATGCCAGCACACATGACTAATTTTTGTATTTTTTGTAGAGACGGGGTTTTACCATGTTGCCCAGGCTGGTCTTCAACTCCTGGACTTAGGCAATCTGCCCGCCTTAGCCTCTCAAAGTGCTGGGATTACAGATGTGAGCCACCATGTCCATCCAATATTAAAGTATTGAGGTGGGGGAAACTGAGGTGCAGATTAAAGGAACTAGACTAGGATATCAGAGCAAATAGCCAAGTTTGGCCTGAAATACTAAACGTATGTTGAGGCATCCTAAGGCACCACAGCAAGCCAGCAAACTCATAGGGATGCATTGGGATTTTTTTTTGAGACAGAATCTCACTCTGTTACCCAGGCTGGAGAGCAATGGCGTGATCTCGGCTCACCACAACCTCCCCCTCCCAGGTTCAAGCGATTCTCCCTGCCTCAGCCTCTTGAGTAGCTGGGATTACAGGCGTGCACCACCACACCCGGCTAATTTTTGTATTTTTACTAGAGAGGGGGTTTCGTCATGTTGGCCAGGCTAGTCTTGAACTCCTGACCTCAGGTGATCGCCTGCCTTGGCCTCCCAAAGTGCTGGGATTACAGGCGTGAGCCACCGAGCGTGGCCTGCATTGGGATATTTTCAATAGCTCAAGGTAATTCAGTTTCAACATTAAGTCATATTACATTCCTTTTGAGAATATCGTATCTTCGTGAAATTGGGTTTTGGTGGCTGCTGTGGTAAAAAGTACAGTGTGAATATCAATATAAAACAAGACATGAAAAAGTGACAGTGCTGATTCCAAGGTCTGCAAGGCTGTCAGTGTCCAATAGGCACACAAATTCCACTAGTAACTGTGGTTATGTGAGAATGAATAAAAGTGTTTTTTTCCCCATGGGCACTGTAATTTTATTTATTTTTTCTTTTTTCTTTTTTGAGACGGAGTCTCACTCTGTCACTCAGGCTGGAGTGCAGTGGCATGATCTCGGCTCACTGCAACCTCCGCCTGCCAAGTTCAAGCAATTCTCTGCCTCAGTCTCCCAAAGTAGCTGGGATTACAGGTGCCCACTGCCATGCCTGGCTAATTTTTTTGTATTTTTAGTTGAGATGGGGTTTCACCAAGTTGGCCAGGCTGGTCTTGAACTCCTGACCTCGTGATCCACCTGCCTCGGCCTCCCAAAGTGCTACGATTACAGGTGTGAGCCACTGCGCCCGGCCATGGGCACTGTAATTTTCAAGTGGCAAAGTTATTAGGACATAAATACTTATTAAGTTACTTGGCTCTAACTACTTACTAACTAAAATAAACAGAACTGTTTTGGCCCAGGAGCTCTGTGAAAAAACCCCTGGGACAATTATGAACGGTGAAAGTTCAGGACCCCTGGTCTGCTCTATTAAGGTAATGTCTCAATCAGTATATAACATACAAAATCCCTCACTGGGAGACTTTCTACAATGAGACCTTTATGAGGTCTTTTCTCCTGCTTCAGTGTCATTTCCCCTTATTAGCATTTAGAATAAGCAGATGTATAAAATCAATTTACCAAAGTTTATAAAACATCTTTGTGCTAAAAAGACTCCCCTCAACAGCCAACGAATGGTCTGTGTTTTCTATTCCCGTAAGGAGTTGAGTAGGTCCTTTAGGCCAGAAGTAACCTGCTGTTTTCTGAAGCTGCCACTTTGTAACTTTGGTCATGTAACTTTCTTAGCCCCTTTGTGCTCTTAGTTTCCTCTTTTGTGAAATGGGGATAATAGCACCTATTTCATAAAGCTATTGTATGGATTACAACAATTAGCAAATGTCAGCTACTTGGCAGTACTATTCAAGTATTAGCTATTATTATTAAGCTGTAGAGGTTCATGTTCAAGTAAAACACAATCACAGACATTACCTCTCTTCCACATCTTCACTAATACGGTTCTGTAAACGCCGTAGCCGGGGGTCACTAGATGAATCCTCCTCCTGTTCCTCAGGCTCTGCTTCTTGTTCTTTGGCTTTCTTAATGAACTGAAATTCTTCATCTTCCTCATCTGAGGACTCCATAGGGGCATAGTCTGGCCTCTTTCCGGACACATAACGCTTTACCTTCACTTTTTCCATTGAAATCTCACCTGGGTGAGAAAAATAACTATGTTTCAGTAGCCTGTTTCTCAATGTGCTTCATCCCATTATGGCCTTTGCAAATAGAACCCTTTATTCATAGTAGACAAGAGTCTAAGCAGGAGAAGAAAAGAGCCACTACCCAACCATCTATTCATCTAATAGTGTTTTCCTACAAAGGCCAAGTCACGAGACTGCCTCCTTGTGAAAGCCAACACTGATGATAATGAGGCTTACCTTGAGTACAATGAAGTGGAGGAAGGCAGGCAGTGAAACAGTAGAAAAAAGTCCCCCGCAAAAAGGCAGACTGCATCCATCACAAATTCATGGCATCCCACCTCAACTATACCCTTAAACAAATTATTTGTAACAGTGCCCACCACATAGTAAGGATGATTTCTGCAGGAACATAAAACTAAAATGCTGCTCAGGCATTCTTGTAGTTCCCTCTGGGATTTCCACGGCAGCCTTTATAACATATTACCACATGACTCAATATTCTAATCTTACTTATTTCTACCTTCTTTTCCTTTACCTTATGTGTTATCAAACCTGCAAGAGTAGGTAATCTGTTATAAATACAATTCTTTTTTTTTTTTTTTTTTGAGACGGAGTCTCACTCTGTCGCCTAGGCTGGAGTGCAGTGGTATGATCTCGGCTCACTGCAACCTCCGCCTCCTGGGTTCAAGTAATTCTCCTGCCTCAGCCTCCTGAGTAGCTCGGACTAAAGGCATGCGCTACACCATGCCCAGCTAATTATTTGTATTTTTAGTAGAGATGGAGTTTCATCGTGTTAGCCAGGATGGTTTCCATCTCCTGACCTCAAGATCCGCCCACCTCGGCCTCCCAAAGTGCTGGGATTACAGGCGTGAGTCATAGCACCCAGCCTACAAATATAAACAATTCTAGTGAACAAAGAGAGACAGTGAAAACTAACCAACTTATTTTATGAGTATAACCTTGATAACCAAATTGGACAGTTCAAAGGAAAACTTTAGGTGGATTTCACTTACAAACACAAATACAAAAATATTAAATAAGAGCAAATTTATCCCAGCGATATAAAAACTACCAAAAAAAAAAAACCCGAAACAAAAAACCCCTAAGCCAACACAACTTATTAGAATTTAGCTCAAGACTACAAGAATAGTTTAACCTTAGAAAATTAATGAGGGGGCCAGGTGCGGTGGCTCATGCCTGTAATCCCAGCATTTTGGAAGGTTGAGGCAGGAGGACTGCTTAAACCCAGGAGTTCGAGACCAGCCTGGGCAACAAAGTTAGACCTTGTCTTTACTAAAAATAAAAAAATTAGCTGGGCATGGTGGTGTATGCCTGTGGTCCCAAGCTACATGGGAGGCTGAGGTGGGAGAATCACTAGAGTCCAGGAGGTTAAGGCTGTGGCGAGCCGTGACCACAGCAAGGCACTCACTTCAGCCTGAGTGATACAGTGAGAACCTGTGTCAAACACAAAAATATATATAGCTGGGCACAGTGGCTCATGCTTGTAATCCCAGCACTTTGGAAAGCCAAGATGGGCAGATCAGTTGAGGCTACGAGTTCGAGACCAGCCAGGCCAACATGGCGAAACCCCGTCTCTACTAAAAATACAAAAATTAGGCTGGGCGCGGTGGCTCAAGCCTGTAATCCCAGCACTTTGGGAGGCCGAGATGGGCGGATCACGAGGTCAGGAGATTGAGACCATCCTGGCTAACACGGTGAAACTCCGTCTCTACTAAAAAATACAAAAAACTAGCCAGGCGACGTGGCGGGTGCCTGTAGTCCCAGCTACTCGGGAGGCTGAGGCAGGAGAATGGCGTAAACCCAGGAGGCGGAGCTTGCAGTGAGCTGAGATTGCGCCACTGCACTCCAGCCTGGGCAGCAGAGTGAGACTCTGTCTCAAAAAAAAAAAAAAAAAAAAAAAAAAAAATTAGCCAGGATGGTGGCACACACTTGTTAATCCCAGCTACTCAGGTGGCTGAGGCAGGAGAATCACTTGAACCTGGGAGGTGGAGGCTGCAGTGAGCTGAGATCATGCTGCTGCACTCCAGCCTGGGCAACACAATAAGACTCTGTCTTTAAAAACAAACAAAAAAAAACTCAAAAATATATATGTAGATATAGACAATGGGAGGGAAGCGATATACTATTTTTACTTTTGTAAATTTCATTTTTATTTGTTATTTTTTAAAAGGTAGAGAAAGGGTCTTGCTATGTTGCCCAGGCTGGCCTTGAACTCCTGGCCTCAAGTGATCCTCCAGCCTCAGTCTCCCAAAGTGCTGGGATTGATAATGTGAGCCATCTCTCCCAGCCTACTATTTTTTAAAGTCACATTTAGTTTTTTTTTTTTTTTTTTTTTTTTTTGAGACGGAGTCTCGCTGTGTCTCCCAGGCTGGAGTGCAGTGGCGTGATCTCGGCTCACTGCAAGCTCCGCCTCCCGGGTTCACGCCATTCTCCAGCCTCAGCCTCCCAAGTAGCTGAGACTACAGGCGCCCGCCACCACACCCGGCTAGTTTTTTGTATTTTTAGTAGAGACGGGGTTTCACCATGTTAGCCAGGATAGTCTCGATCTCCTGACCTCGTGATCCACCCGCCTCGGCCTCCCAAAGTGCTGGGATTACAGGCTTGAGCCACCGCGCCCGGCCTAAAGTCACATTTAAAAAAAAATACATACAGCAGACTTTATAGTTAATGATAAAACAATAGAACCATTCTATTTATGTATTTATGTATTTATTTATTTATTGAGATGAAGTCTCGCTCTGTTGCCCAGGCTGCAGTGCAGTGGCACGATCTTGGCTCAAAACTGCAACCTCCGTCCCCCGGGTTCAAGCAATTCTCCCTGCCTCAGGCTCCTGAGTAGCTGGAATTACAGGCGCCCACCATATGCCTGGCTAATTTGTGTATTTTTTAGTAAAGACAGGGTTTCACCATGTAGGCCAGGCTGGTCTTGAACTCCTGACCTGAGGTGATCTGCCAGCCTCAGCCTCCTAAAGTGCTGGGATTACAGGTGTGAGCCACCACGACTGGCCAGAAGCATTCTCTATAAAAATCAGTGGGCATCCAGCTGGGCGTGGTGGCTTACGCCTGTAATCCCAGCGCTTTGGGAGGCCGAGGCGGGCGGATCACAAGGTCAGGAAATCGAGACCATCCTGGCTAACACAGTGAAACCCCGTCTCCACTAAAAATACAAAACAATTAGCCCGGCGTGGTGGTAGGTGCCTGTAGTCCCAGCTACTTGGGAGGCTGAGGCAGGAGAATGGCGCGAACCCGGGACCTGGAGCTTGCAGTGAGCTGAGACAGCACCACTGCACTTCAGCCTGGGCGACAGAGCAAGACTCCGTCTCCAAAAAAACAAAAACAGGCCGGGCGCGGTGGCTCAAGCCTGTAATCCCAGCACTTTGGGAGGCCGAGGCGGGTGGATCACGAGGTCAGGAGATCGAGACTATCCTGGCTAACATGGTGAAACCCCGTCTCTACTAAAAATACAGAAAACTAGCCGGGCGTGGTGGCGGGCACCTGTAGTCTCAGCTACTTGGGAGGCTGAGGCGGGAGAATGGCGTGAACCCGGGAGGCGGAGCTTGCAGTGAGCCGAGATCACGCCACTGCACTCCAGCCTGGGAGACACAGCGAGACTCCGTCTCAAAAAAAAACAAAAACAAAAACAAAAACGAAAAATTAGCCAGGCATGGTGGCACACACCTGTAGTCCCAGCTACTCGGGAGGCTGAGGCAGAAGAATGGCATGAACCTGGGAGGCGAAGCTTGCAGTGAGCCGAGATCACACCACGGCACTCCAGCGTGGGCGATAGGGCAAGACTCTGTCTCAAAAAAAAAAAAAAAAAAAAAAAAAAAAAAACCCAAAAAAACAAAAAACAAAAACAAAAACCCAGTGGGCATCCTAATGTTGTCCCTATCACACCTTCTAGTCAGCACTGTATTATGGTTCTAATTTGGGCAATAAGGAAAAGTTATAAGGATGTTAAAGGAAGAAACTGTCATAATTTGCAGATTATATGGTTGTCTTTGTAGAAAACACAAGATAACAAATAGATTAAGCTAAGAGTTCAGAAAAAATGCTAGATAAAAAACTTATTTCTAAAAATAAGCATACCTGTACATTAGCGACATATAATCAGAAAGTACAATTTTATTTATTTTTATTTATTTTCTTGAGACAGGGTCTCACTCTGTTGCCTAGGGTGGAGTGCAGTGGCGCAATCATGGCTCACTGCAGCCTCAACCTCCTAGGCTCAAACCGTTCTCCTGCCTCAGCCTCTGAGCTACTCTGAAGTAGCTGGGACTACAGGCGGGCAACAACATGAAGGTCTAATTTAAAAAAATTTTTTGTATAGACAAGGTCTCACTATGTTGCCCAGGCTGGTCTTGAACTCCTGGACTCAAGCGATCCTCTTGCCTAGGGTCTCCCAAAGTGCTGGGATTACAGGCATGAGCCACCATGCCTGACATATTTTCTGCTTTTTGAGAAAGGGTCTCACTCTGTTACCCAGGCTGGTGTGCAGTGGCATGATCACAGCTCACTGCAGTCTCAATGTCCTGGGCTAAAGTGATCCTCCCTCTTCAGCCTCCCAGTAGCTGGGACTACAGGCAGGTACTGCCCAGGTAATTTTATTTTTTTGTAGAGCATTGTATTTTTTGGGGTCTCGCTATGTTGCCTAGGCTGGAGAGAATACAGTGTTAAAATACCATTAACAGTCACAAGTAATCTATAAGATACTGAGGAATAAATCCAACAAACAATGTACAAGGATTTTAGGAGGAAAAATATATAATTTTATTGAAAGATAAAAAAGATCTAAATAAACGGAGAAATATTTCATGTTCAAGGATGAGAAGATGGCAACTGCACCTGAATTAACCTATAAATGTATAATCTATCATTTTAATGCAATTCCATTAAAAGTTGTCTCCAGGCTTATTCCAAAATCATATGGAAGAATAGGAGGCCCCAAAACACCAAGACAATGCTGAAGAAGAATAAAACTGATGGGGGCTGGGAAGGAGGGGTGGGGCGTAGTTTACCAGATATGTCACTGACCCAGGAAGTACACAGAGATCAATGGAACAGAGTAGAGAGAAGAAAAACAAACTTATATGAGAACTTGAGTATACTATAGGAATGGCATTAAAAGTCAGTAGAGAATGGCTGGGCTAATCCGTCAACTGAGAAGGGACAACTGGCCAACCATATAGTAAAATTAGACCTCTAACTTCCACTACAGACACAAAGATTCCAGATGGATTAAAGACCCAACTATGAAAAACATATCTTAAATATTTACACTCCTTACTGGACTGTAAGCTTCCTAACTTATAATCTGTCTTGTATAAGTGTGTATTGAATTCAATTTAATATATACAAACACTCAGAAGATAGAAAACCTTTACAATACGAGTATCTGTGATCTCAGTGCAGGGAAGGATTATTTTTTAAACGATATACCAAAAAACAAGCTAAAACTATAAAAGATCAAGTTGATAAATCTCACGCCTGTAACCCCAGCACTTTGTGAGGCCCAGGCGGGCGGATCACCTGAGGTCAGGAGTTTGAGACCACACTGACCAACATGGAGAAGTCCCATCTGTACTAAAAATATAAAATCAGCTGGGTATGGTGGCCCATGCCTGTAATCCCAGCTACTCAGGAGGCTGAGGCAGGAGAATCGCTTGAACCCGGGAGGAGGAGGTTACAGTGAGCCGAGATGGTGCCATTGCACTCCAGCCTGGGCAACAAGAGTGAAAAAAAAAAAAAACAAAAAAGCCCAGCATCACTAGTAATCAGGGGAATGCAAATTAGAATAATGACATACCATTTCAACACCTGTCAGATTGGGCAAAAAATGTAAAAATTTGGTATAACCAAGTCTGTAGATGATGAATATATGGGAAATAAAGCTCTTAGGTTCTCTTTTTTTTTTTTTTTTTTTTGAGACGGAGTCTCGCTGTGTCTCCCAGGCTGGAGTGCAGTGGCCTGATCTTGGCTCACTGCAAGCTCCGCCTCCCGGGTTCACGCCATTCTCCCGCCTCAGCCTCCCAAGTAGCTGAGACTACAGGCGCCCGCCACCACGCCCAGCTAGTTTTTTGTATTTTTAGTAGAGACGGGGTTTCACCATGTTAGCCAGGATAGTCTCGATCTCCTGACCTCGTGATCCACCCGCCTCGGCCTCCCAAAGTGCTGGGATTACAGGCTTGAGCCACCGCGCCCGGCCAAGCTCTTAGGTTCTCGAAGTTTGTTTTCCTTCTTTTCTTTTTTGAGATGGAGTCTTGCTGTGTTGGTCAGGCTGGAGTGCAGTGGCGTGATCTTAGCTCATTGCAACTTCTGCCTCCCAGGTTCAAGTGATTCTCCTGTCTCAGCCTTCCAAGCAGCTGGAATTACAGGCGTGTGCCATCACACCCGGCTAATTTTTGTATTTTTAGTAGAGACAGGGTTTCACCATGTTGGCCAGGCTAATCTTGAACTCCTGACCTCAGGTGATCCACCTGCCTCAGCCTCCCAAAGTGCTGGGATTACAGGCGTGAGCCACCAAGCTGGGCCTTAATTTTTAATTTTTTCTGTAGAGATGGGGGGGGGCTTGCTATGTTGCTCAAGCTGGTCTTGAACTCCTGGCCTCAAGTGAGCCTCCTGCCTCAGCCTCCCAAAGTGCTGGGATTACAGGTGTGAGCCACTGTGCTCCACAAATTCTTATGTTCTTACAACTTACTTTGAGGAGCAATTGGCAGCAGGTACTAAATAATGCTAGTATTGGCTACAGAATGACAAATGCAGAACTGTTTTTTTTTTTCCTTTTTTGACACAGAGTCTCACACTGTGGCCCAGGCTGGAGGGCAATGGTGTGATCTCTGCTCACTGCGACCTCCACCTCCCGGGTTCAAGCAATTCTCCTGTCTCAGATTCCTAAGTAGTTGGGATTACAGGCACCCACCATCATACATGGCTAATTTTTTATATTTTTATTAGAGACGGGGTTTCACCATGTTGACCAGGCTGGTCTCGAACTCCTGACCTCAGGTGTTCTGCCCGCCTCAGCCTCCCAAAGTGCTGGGTTTACGGGCAGGAGACACCATGCCTGGCCGCAGCACTTTTTTAAACAACCGGACAACCACCTGCCCCTCAATAGGGAATAAACTGTGGATTACACTTTATTTTATACAATGGAATTCATAAGCTGTTAAGATGAATGAATTAGATGTATAGGGATTAAAAGATAATTCTTAAAAGCCATGTTGAGACTAGACACGGTGGCGTCTACTTGGGAGGCTGAGGCAGGAGGATAGCCTGAGCCCCAGGAGTTCGAGTCCAGCCTGGGCAGCATAAGTAGACTTCTACGGACAGCAAAAAAGGGACCGTATCCCGCACAAAGCCCTGCCAACAAGCAGTCTCTATCTATCTATCTAGTCTGATATTATGTATATATTCTGCTATATTCTGCTATATACTTAAGTTCCTAATTATTAGATTTATATATACTTAGTTCCTTAGTAATTATTAGACTAACAATACATATATTCTAGTATTTATATGTAATTAGTGATATTATATTCTAATCATTATATATATTAGAACAAAATCATATTCTAGAATACATGTATTAAACATATATATTCTGATATATACTTAATTTCCTAAGTAACGAATATTTTAATATATGTAATATACATTATATATATGTAACACAAGTCTAAGGAATTTGTGGAGGCTAAGAGAGGTGCTTGCTGAATATGAAAGCAGGCCACAGGAACAAGATTGGATGCAAGGGGATGGGGGTGGAAAGGTCCAAGAATCTGGGAGCCAGATCTTAAGAGCTGGAGGGGTTGGAGTGGTGTGTCCCAGAGGTCTGGAGGTTGCTGGGGCCGAAAGGGGTTAAAATTCGACTGGGAAGAGGGTGTCAGCACCGTACCTTTCTCATTGCGAACTGGGACGGCCCCAGCCGTAGACTGAATGGGCGGTTGCTTCATGAGAGCGCTTGGGACCGACATGTTGATGGCAGCGACGGTGATTCCCGAAACTTGACTAATTCCAAACAGTGAACACCAACAACGTCAACGAAGAGAAGAAATTCCTTCCACCTAAATCCACGAACACAGCGGCGCGACTGATAGAGAAACTACTTACGGCTGAGCTAGATAAACCGGAAATACGTGACGAGAGGATTGTGGGATGGTGGAGGACGTTTGGGCGCCCACAGCTAGGACGTTGAGTGTGTTTCTGCGCATGCTCATCGGCTGCCCGCGTGTTCTCTACGTTGCAGAATTTGGAAACTGCTTTTGGAGGGAAATTTTGCTTCCTTTGGGCTTTGCTGTTAGGACCCTGCGGTGAGGAAGGTTCGAATGAAAGATTTTACGTGTTAGCTTGGTTTGAAGCCAAGAACGGTATAGTGAATAAGAAACTCAGGCGACAGTGAGTTACTGTTTGTCTGGCTTGTTGAAAGCTCAGAAGAAGTAGAGTTTGATGGAATAAAAATCTTGCCAGTAGTATCCGATTAGCTCAGTTCAAGAGGCCAGGGTGGGCTGTGGTGCAGTATTTGGTGTCACAGGGCGGGTGGTGCTGATTTAGGCCAGTGACCAAAAAAAAAAAAAAAAAAAAAAAAAAATCTCTTAAGGTGCCTGGGACATTACCTGCCTGAAATCCCAAAACTCCACTTCTAGGCTTTCAGGTTTTTCCAGTTTCTGGAAAATACCTATTAGAATATATTCCTGATTGGAAAACGTTTGTATTTAAATATCTAAGTAATTATTATTATTTTGAGACAGGGTCTTCTTCTGTCACCCAGGCTGGAGTGTGGTGGCTCGATGTTGGCCTACTGCAGTCTCCACCTCCCGGGTTTAAGCGATTCTCGTGCCTCAGCCTTCTGAGTAGCTGGGATTACAGGTGCCCACCACCACGCCCTGCTGATTTTTGTATTTTTAGTAGAGATGAGGTTTGACCATGTTGGCCAGGCCCAAGAGATCATCCCACTCCGGCCTCCCACAGTGCTGAGTGGTGGCGTGTGCCACCACTCCCGGCTAATTTTTGTATTTTTAGTAGAGGTGGGGTTTCACCATGTTGCCCAGGCTGGTCTTGAACTCCTGACCTCAGATGATCCACCTACCTTGGCCTCCCCAAAGTGCTGGGACTACAGATGTAAGCCACGGCGGCCGGCCTATTTAAGAACTCTTTAAGGACTTACAGGATAATAACAGAAGCAGCGCCAATTTACAAGCTGGGTTGTGTTAAAAAAAAAAATATATATATATATATATATATGTATATATGCTAATTGGAAAGTCAGGGCACATTTCACATTAGAAAGGACTTTATAACTGCGGAGGAGACAAGGGACAGCAGGAACAAAGTTCTGAAGTCCAGAAACAGTATACATTATACAGGACACCATGAAAAGTTTGGTTTTATCAGTAATTTTTGAGTCATGGAGGGCCTTGAAGTTGCTGTTAATGTGATTAACCCAAATTACTTCACCTGTGTTCTACAACTGGGCCTTGAGTGGGAGAAGAAATGAAACTGGACAAGTCTCAGGCAAGAACAGTGTGGGACCCAATTAAGAAACTAAGGAAACAGTTTTGGGTAGAAGGAAACTTAAAGAGAAGAATAGCCAGAATCTTATTTTATTTTTATTTATAAAAGAGACAGGGTCTTGCCCTGTCGCTCAGGCTGGAGTGCTGCACGACCACGGCTCACTGGCCTCGTCCTTCTAGGTTCAAGCCATTTTCCCACCCCTGCCTTCCGAGTAGCGGGGACTACAGACGTATAACACCACGCCAGGCTAATTTTTGTATTTTTTGTAGAGATGGGGTCTCACTATGTTGCCCAGGCTGGTTTGGAACTCCTGGGCCCAAGTGATCCACTCCTCTCGGCCTCTCAAAGTGTTGGGATTACAGGTGTTAGTCACCGCTCCCGGCCTGCCAATGTTTTTCAGAGCGAGATCCCAGTACCACCTGAATCAAAATCAGCAGTCTGAGGTAAAAATGTCAGTTCAGCCCCAGGACTTCCCTAAAGAATTTGAGTCCTTCTGCAAGTTTTCTTTATTTTAGTCTTCTTACATGCAACTTCATTGTTAGAATTCTTTTCTAATAGGGATCTGGGGCACATAAGCTGGTCTAGCTGGTAATTACTGAGTGAAAAGGGGGCAAGATAGGCCTTAGCTGTTTTTATTAAAACTGTAGTCTGTACTGGTCTCAAAGACACATAAGCGATTTTTTTTTTTTTTTTTTTTTTTTTGAGACGGAGTCTCACTCTTGTTGCCCAGGCTGGAGTGCAATGGCACGATCTCGGCTCACTGCAACCTCTGCCTCCTGGGTTCAAGCAATTCTGCCTCAGCCTCCTGAGTAACTGGGATTACAGGCATGTGCTACCGCGCCCGGCTGATTTTTTACTTTTAGTAAAGACGGGGTTTCATCATGTTGGCCAGGCTGGTCTTAAACTTCTGACCTCAGGTAATCCGCCCGCTTCAGCCTCCCAAAGTGCTGGGATTACAGGCGTGAGCCACCGCGCCCGGCCAAAGCGGCCTTCTTTAAGAAGCGCGGGTAACCCGGACTTCCCGCTCTGGCGCTGCGGCCGCTGAGGATCTGAGTGGGCTCCGCCCCGTCCCGGCCCCGCCCCTCTCGGCCTCCCGCCGCAATCTTGGCGGGAAGGAGCCGGCCACCGAGAAGCCGAAAGATGTCCAGGTCGGGCGCGGCGGCTGAGAAGGCGGACTCCAGACAGCGACCCCAGATGAAGGTGAGAAACGGATCGGTGCTTCCAGGTGTGCGCCTGCTTCGGTTTTTGTGAGGGTTATGCGGGACACAGGCCCGGAAGGTCGAGGGCGCCTGGTACCGGGGGTTGGCGGCGATCCCTGCCCTGAGGCCTTCGGCTTTGACGAAAGGTTCTCATCAATAACCCTAGAAATAGTGGGAGAGTCACATCTGGGATTCCCTTTCTTCAACCTTCTGCGTTTGCTTTTGCCACAGTTATGATCAGCTTCACACTCTTTAAATAATTCCAGACAATCCGCAGCTGACAGTGGGGTATTTGCTTCAGTCCAAATGCTAGTCATTATTATTGGTCTGGGAAACTCTGATGGGCACATGTGCCTAGTAAGTGAATTCTGTTGAGGTTAAGGTTAATGAATTACATATCTAGATTTTGGAGGGGAAAAAAAGTTTTCTTACAGGGTGTCAATTTGGATTTATTTATTTTTTTGAGCTTGAGTCTCGCTCTGTTGCCCAGGCTGGAGTGCAGTGGCATGATCTTGGCTCACTGCAACCTCCGCCTCCCGGGTTTAAGCGATTCTCCTGCCTCAGCCTCCTGAGTAGCTAGAATTACAGGCAGGTACCACCACACCCAATTTTTGTATTTTTAGTAGAGACGGCGGGGGGCGGGGGGTGGAGTGGGGGTGGGGGGGTGCGGCGGGTTTCATCATGTTGGCCAGGCTAATCTTGAACTCCTGACCTCAGGCCCTGCCTCAGCCTCCCAAAGTGCTGGGATTACAGGGGTAAGCCACCGCACCTGGCATCAATTTGGATTTATATTGTCATTGTGAAATGGGAATTATTAGATCTGCTGGGGATCCTGTAAGAAAAGGCACAGGACTTGGAATTCTAATACTCTCTTTTCTTTTATTGATCTGAATAGGTAAATGAATATAAAGAAAATCAAAACATCGCTTATGTGTCTCTGAGACCAGTACAGACTACAGTTTTAATAAAAACAGCTAAGGTCTATCTAGCCCCCTTTTCACTCAGTAATTACCAGCTAGACCAGCTTATGTGCCCCAAATCCCTATTAGAAAAGAATTCTAACAATGAAGTTGCGTGTAAGAAGACTAAAATAAAGAAAACTTGCAGAAGGATTATACCTCCAAAGAAGAAAACCACATCTAAGTCTGAATCCGTGCTGCAAAATTCAGCCTCAGCTGTTCATACTGAAAGTAACAAGCTACAATCCAAGAGAACGGCAGATGCGATGAATCTCAGTGTTGATGTGGAAAGTAGTCAGGATGGAGACAGTGATGAAGATATCACACCAGGCGTGGTAAGGACTTAATTAGTAGCTTGTTCTAGTATCTCTTTTTTTAAATGTGAAGTTCTGATAAATTGAAGTTTTTCAAGGCTCTCTCTGGTACAAACAAATTATTTTATCTAATAATGTAAGAATAAATGTAATAATACATTATTATTTTTAAGGTTTAACAAATAACTTCCTTGGGTTATTTTTGCTTTTGCTGTTGATGTGTCAATGAAAGGATTGACTTAATCTTTACTCTGCTTCCCTTTTTCTTTCTTTAAACTTCATATATTTTTGGGTTTACTCATACTTTATGGTGCCTTGCTCACCTTTACATATTTATGTACAGTATATCAGAAGTCATCAGTTTGTGGGATATATGGTATTGACTGACCCTTGATATCAGGGTAGGGAAACTGATTATATGGATGTGTTGAATAATATTTCCTTTAAATGCAAAAGGAGACAAATGACAGAGTAGATAAGATACATGAGAAATGCATTAATTAGTTCTATATAATTCCAATCAACTTAAGGAATTTGGTGTGTAATTTTTTTTTTTGGAGACCGAGTGTCGCTCTGTTGCTCATGCCGGAGTGCAGTGACACTATATTGGCTCTCTGCAACCTTGGCCTCCTGGATTCAATAGATTCTCCTCCCTCAGCCTCCTGAGTAGCTGGGATTACAGGTGCCCCACCATGCCTGGCTAGTTTTGTGTTTTTAGTAGAGACGGGTTTTCACCATGTTGGTCAGGCTGGTCTCTAACTCCTGACCTCCTGATCCACCCGCCTCAGCCTCCCAAGGTGCTGGGATTACAGTGGTGAGCCACTGCGCCCAGCCTGGTCTGTAATTCTTTTGGCTTCTACTGCCTACCGGGAGGGCTGTGCTCCATTCAAACTGACAACTTTTAACAGGATAAGATAAAATATAAAGCACATGACACAATGTTGCTGGAACTCAGGGAACAGAAAATGATAGTAGGGAAAGGGAGATACTATAATTGAAGGGTTATTGTTATGAAATAGAAGTTTGGTTTATGCTTTCTTACCCCAGAGTTAAGAACCAGGACTCATAGTGGGACAGCATAGGATAAGTATTAGATGAATTGGACTTGGGGTTGATAGCCTAGCATGGCCACTTCTTTTTTTTTTTTTTTTGAGACGGAGTCTTGCTCTGTTGCCCAGGCTGGAGTGCAGTGGCGCGATCTCGGCTTACTACAAGCTCCTCCTGCCGGGTTCACGCCATTCTCCTGCCTCAGTCTCCTGAGTAGCTGGGATTACAGGCGCCTGCCACCACCCCCAGCTAATTTTTTGTATTTTTAGTAGAGGGTTCCGCTTTGTTCGCCAGGATGGTCTCGATCTCCTGGACTTGTGATCCGCCCACCTCGGCCTCTCAAAGTGCTGGAATTACAGGCGTGAGCCACCGCACCCGGCCTAGCGTGGTCACTTCTAAGAAACCTTGTTCCTTTAAGCAAATCACCTTAGTGAGGGGTTTGGATAAAATCTGTGGTTCTCAAACTTTAGGCTATATCAGATTTACCTGGATAGTGTGTTAAAACTCCATTGCAGGGCCCCACCAACAGTTTCTGATTCAGAAGTTTTGGAGTTGGAGCATACAATTGCATATCTTTTTTCTTTTTCTTTCTTTTTTTTTTTTTTTTAAATAGAGATGTTGGTGGGGTTGGGGGTGGGAGGTGTTGCCCAGGCTGGTCTTGAGCTCCTGAGCTTAACCAGTCCTCCCACCTCAGTCTCCCAAAGTGCTAGGATTATAGGCTTGAGTCACCACACCCAGCCCAATTTGCATATTTAACAGTTTCCTAGTGACACTGATGTTGTTAGTCCAGGACTGCACTTTGAGAACCACTGGATTAGATTATCCCTTTGGCCTCTTAGACTGTAAGATTCTGAAGAATACAAGGTAAACATAAAGCAGATTTTAGTTTGATGTAATGAAATAGGTCCGTTAATAGAGTTGCTCCTAAAGAAAAAAAAATTAAAAATTAACAAAAGGAGGTGAACAGATCACCTGAGGTCAGGAGTTCCAGACCAACCTGCCCAAAATGGTGAAACCCCATTTCTAATAAAAATACAAAAATTAGGCCGGTCATGGTTGTTCATGCATGTACTCCCAGCACTTTGGGAGGCTGAGGTGGGTGGATCACTTGAGGTCAGGAGTCCGAGACCAGCCTGGCCAACATGGTGAAACCCCGTCTCTCCTAAATATACAAAAATTAGCCAGGCGTGGTGGCGGGCACCCGTAGTCCCAGCTACTCGGGAGGCTGAGTCAGGATAATTGCTTGAACTCAGGAGGTGGAGGTTGCAGTGAGCCATCATACCACTGCACTCTAGCCTGGGCGACACAGCCAGACTGTCCCCACCTCCCTCCACCAAAAGAAAAAAAAGAAGATATAAAAATTAGCCAGGCGTGGTGGCAGGTGCCTGTAATCTGAGCTACTTGGGAGGCTGAGATGGGAGAATCGCTTGAACCTGGGTGGTGGAGGGTGCAGTGAGCCAAGATCAAGTCACTGCACTCCAGGCTGGGTGACAGAGCAAGACTCTTGTTTTTTAAAAAAAAAAATATATATATATAAAGCCTTCCAAATAGCTGAGACTACAGGCATGTGCCACCTTGTCCGGCTAATTTTGACTTTTTTTTTTTTTTTTTTTTTTTTAGAGATGTTGGTGTGCCATGTTTATTGCCCAGGCTGGTCTCAAACTCCTGGGCTCCAGCAATCTGCCCACCTCAGCCTCCCAAAGTGCTGGGATTACAGGTGTGAGCCACCGTGCCCAGCCAAGATACTTTTTTAAAAAAAATTTTTTGAGATGGGGTCTTGCTCTGTCACCCAGGATGGAGTGCAGTGGCATGATCTCAGCTCACTGCAACCTTCACCTCCCAGGTTCAAGCAGTTCTCCCAAATCAGCGTCCCGAGTAGCTGGGATTACAGGCGTGCGCCAACATGCCTGGCTAATTTTTGTATTTTTAGTGGAGAAGGGGTTTCTCAATGTTGGCCAGGCTGGTTTTGAACTCCTGACCTCAAGTGATCCGCCTGCCTCAGCCTCTCACAGTGCTGGGATTACAGGCGTGAGCCACCGTGCATGCCATGTCTTTCTTTCTTGGTTTATTCTTTCATTTTGGTGAAGTGCAGCTTTCTGAGAAAAAGTATATAAGAGGCAAATATTTTGCATGTCAGAAAAAGTCTTTATTTTTTTTTTTGAGATGGAGTCTCATTCTGTCACCCAGGCTGGAATGTAGTGGTGCGATCTCGGCTCATTGTAGCTTTTTGTATTTTTAATGGAGACGGGGGTGTCACCATGTTGGCCGGGCTGGTCTCGAACTCCTGACCTCGTGATCTGCCCGCTTCAGTCTCCCAAAGTGCTAGGATTATAGGCGTGAGCCACTGCGCTCAGCCCAGAAAAAGTCTTTAGCTTTATGTTTGATTGATGACCTAATTGGATTTAGAATTGTAAGTTGAAAATAATCTTTCCTTAGAATTTTTAACGCATTGTTCCATTGTCTTCCCACTTCCTTCAATGTTGAAAGTTTGTGCCATTCTGATTCTGGATTCTTTGTGATCTTTTTTTCCCTCTGCATGCTTTTAAGATCTTTTCTGGCTGGGTGTAGTAACGCAGGCCTGTAGTTTCAGCTACTTGGGAGGCTAAGGCTGGAGCCCAGGAGTGCAAGGCTGCAGTAAGTTTTAATCAAGCCAATGCACTTTAGCCTGGGTGACAGAGTGAGAGTCCATCTCTTTAAAAAAAAAAAAAAAAAATTGTGATGATATACCGAGGCCTGGGTTCTTCTTTGTTTTGTTTTGTTTTCTTGAGACGGGGTCTCACCCAGTCGCCTAGGCTGGAGTGCAGTGGCACAATCTTGCCTCATTGCAACCTCTGCCTTCTAGGTTCAAGCGATTCTCCTGTCTCAACTTCCTGAGTAGCTTGGACTACAGGCACATGCCACCACGGCCAGCTAATTTTTGTATTTTTAGTAGAGATGAGGTTTCACCATGTGGGCTAGGGTGTCTCGAACTCCTGACCTCAGGTGATCTGCCCACTTCAGCCTCCCAAAGTGCTGGGATTACAGGCATGAGCCATCGTACCCGGCCTGCTTTTTTTTTTTTTTTTTTTTTTTTTGAGGCAGTCTTGCTCTTGCCCTGGCAGCTAGAATGCAGTGGTGTGATCTCGGTTTTGCAACCACTGCCTCCTAGGTTCAAGCAATTCTCGTGCCTCAG
This sequence comes from Macaca mulatta, assembly GCF_049350105.2. Taxonomy (NCBI): domain Eukaryota; kingdom Metazoa; phylum Chordata; class Mammalia; order Primates; family Cercopithecidae; genus Macaca; species Macaca mulatta. Next base: position 21,216,652 of record NC_133412.1, read on the forward strand.
CCTCCTAAGTAGCTGGGATTACAGGTGTGCACTACCACGCCCAGCTAGTTTTTTTTGTATTTTTAATAGAGACGGGTTTCACCATGTTGGCCAGGCTGGTCTCCCATTCCTGGCCTCTAGTGATCTGCCTGGTGGCCTCCCAAAGTGCTGGGATTACACGCGTGAGCCACTGAGCCTGCTTGCCTGAGTCCTTTTTCATTCATTATGCTGTATACTCATTGGGCTTTTTGTAACTGGAAGCTCATGTCTTTAGTTTTGAGAAACTTTAAAATAATATTTTTGTTTTCAGACTATTATTTTTTAGAGATGGGGGTCTCGCTCTGTTGCCCAGGCTAGAATATCGTGGTGTCATCATAGCTTACTGAAACCTTGAACTTCTGGGCTCAAGTGATCCTTCTGCTTCAGTCTCCCACTTACATTATTTTTCTTTCTGTCTTTTCTTTTTCTTTTTTTTTTTTTTTTTGAGACAGAGTCTTGCTCTGTCGCTGCCCGGGCTGGAGTCCTGTGGCATAACCTCCGTTCACTGCAACCTCCATCTCCCGGGTTCAAGCAATTCTCCTGTCTCAGCCTCCCGAGTAGCTGGTACCACAGGCGCGTGCCGCCATGCCCGGCCAATTTTTGTATTTTTAGTAGAGATGGAGTTTTGCCATGTTGGCCAGGATGGTCCTGATCTCCTGACCTGGTGATCTGCCCGCCTCGGCCTCTCAAAGTGCTAGGATTACAGGCTTGAGCCACTATACCCGGCCTCCCATTTATATTATTATTATTATTTATTTTTTTTGAGACGGAGTCTTGCTCTGTCATTCAGGCAGGAGTACAATGGAGCCATCTCGGCTCACTGCAAGCTCCACCTTCCAGGTTCACGCCATTCTCCTGCTTCAGCCTCCTGAGTAGCTGGGACTACAGGCGCCCGCCACCACTCCCAGCTAATTTTTTGTATTTTTAGTAGACAGGGTTTCACCTTGTTAGCCAGGGTGGTCTCGAACTCCTAACCTTGTGATCCGCCCACCTCGGGCTCCCAAAGTGCTGGGATTACAGGCGTGAGCCACCGCGCCCGGCCTTTATTATTTTTTAATGATTGATTCTCTTCCAATTTCTCTGCAGTTTCTCAAACAATGAATTGGATATTGGACCTCTAAGATTGAGTCTGTTTTTTGTCTTTTCTGTCCATGTGTTTATCTTTTTGTTCTACTTTCTAAATTTAAGGCTTTTAATGGATTTAAAAACTTCTGTTCTTATTTTTTGAATTTTCTTATAGTATTTTGCTATTTCCTGAATATACTGTCTTATATCTCAGGGTTTAAAAAAACATTAGCTTACTGTTACATTAGTGGCTCTTTAGGAGAAAGTAGAGACATGTACTTACTCTACTGCATTTAAAGAAAGTTTTTTTGTTTGATAAAAATAACTTTTTTTTTTTTTTTTGGAGACGGCGTTTTCGCTTTTGTTGTCCAGGCTAGAGTGCGATGGCATGATCTCGGCTCACTGCAACCCCCGCCGCCTGGGTTCAAGTGATTCTCCTGCCCCTGCCTCCAGAGTAGCTGGGATTACAGGCACCTGCCACTACACCTGGCTAATTTTTTTTTTTTTTTTTTTTTGCATTTTTAGTAGAGACAGGATTTCACCATGTTGGCCAGGCTGGTCTTGAACTCCTGACTTCGGGTAATCTGCCTGCCTTGGCTTCCCAAAGTGCTGGGATTACAGATATGAGCCGCCACATCTGACCAATTTTTATATTTTTAGTAGAGACGGGATTTCACCATTTTGGCCAGGCTGGTGTTGACCTCCTGACCTCAGGTGATCCACCTGCTTCAGCCTCCCAAATTGGTGGGATTACAGGCGTGAGCCACCATGCCTGGCCAAAAATAACTTTTGAGTAATAGTACAATTAATTGCCACTAGGAAATAATTTGCTACTAGATTATACTACTTGATTTCTAATAACAGATCACTTCTTAACTGGGAAGCCATACAGATACTCTGTGAGTATCCCAAATTCAGATTTACTGAAATATCCAATTCAGCAAACGTCTGTTTTGGTTAGATGGCATGAAATGAATAGAGGTAGTACAATTTGAAGTAAAGTATTCATGTAGAAAATGAAACACATAGTTTTGTGAAGTGCTTTTCCTATAGATTATATAAAGTAATGGAATCTTTTTGGTAAATTTTATAGGATGATTTTTCGGGATTGTCACCCTACGAAAGGAAGAGACTGAAGAACATATCAGAAAATGCAGACTTTTTTGCTTCTCTTCAGTTGTCTGAGGTTTGTGTGGAGTCTGTATTTAAAACCAAGATGCTGGGCCGGGAGCAGTGGTTCACGCCTGTAATCCTGTCACTTGGGGAGGTGGAGGTGGGAGATCAACCTGGGTAACATACGGAGACCATCCCCCACCTCTATAAAAAGTAAATTAGTTGAGCATAGTGATGCATGCCTGGAGTCGTAGCTACTGGGGTGGCTGAGGTGGAAGTATGGCTTGAGCTTAGAAAGTCGAGGCTGCTGTGAGCTACGATCGTGCCACTGCATTCCAGCCTAGGCAACAGAGCAAGACCCTGTCTCAAAACAACAACAAGAGCAATAAAACCCAAGATGTCATAACTCCCACCAGAAGGTCAATAACATACCAGGTTTCATAGTGTCAGATGAGGAAGGCTAAAATAGGAGCAGGTTTTGCACTTAATAGGAAGAGGTTACTGTATTCCATTGATTCGAAGGCATTTTTTTTTGTCCTTTTTTTTTTTTTTTTTTTTTTGGAGGCAAAGTTTTGCTCTTGTTGCCCAGGCTGGAGTGCAGTGACGTGATCTCGGCTCACTGCAACCTCCGCCTCCCGGGTTCAAGCGATTCTCATGCCTCAGCTTCCTGAGTAGCTGGGATTACAGGCGCCTGCCACCATGCCTGGGTAATTTTTGTATTTTTAGTAGGGATGGGGTTTCACCATGTTGGTCAGGCTGGTCTTGAACTGCTGACCTCCAGTGATCTACTCGCCTTGGCCTCCCAAAGTGCTGGGATTACAGGTGTGATCCACCACGCCTGGCCTTTTTTTTTTTTAATTTTTATTTTTTGAGATGGAGTCTCGCTCTGTCGCCCAGGTTGGAGTGCAGTGGCCAGATCTCAGCTCACTGCAAGCTCCGCCTCCCGGGTTTACGCCGTTCTCCTCCCTCAGCCTCCCAAGTAGCTGGGACTACAGACGCCCACCACCTTGCCCGGCTAGTTTTTTGTATTTTTTTTTTTTTTTTTTTGAGGCGGAGTCTCGCTCTGTCGCCCAGGCTGGAGTGCAGTGGCGCGATCTCGGCTTCACTGCAAGCTCCGCCTCCCGGGTTCCCGCCATTCTCCTGCCTCAGCCTCCCGAGTAGCTGGGACTACAGGCGCCGCCACCATGCCCGGCTAATTTTTTTGTATTTTTAGTGGAGACGGGGTTTCATTGTGTTAGCCAGGATGGTCTCGATCTCCTGACCTCGTGATCCGCCCGTCTCGGCCTCCCAAAGTGCTGGGATTACAGGCTTGAGCCACCGCGCCCGGCCGTTTTTTGTATTTTTTAGTAGAGACGGGGTTTCACCATGGTAGCCAGGATGGTCTCGATCTCCTGACCTCGTGATCCACTCGTCTCGGCCTCCCAAAGTGCTAGGATTACAGGCTTGAGCCACTGCGCCTGGCCTTTTTTTTTTTTTTTTTTTGAGACAGGGTCTCGCTGTGTTGCCCAGGCTGGAGTACAGAAACGCTGATCATGACTTATGGCCTATCTTTAGGATCTTTAGTTCCTGAATAGACCTTAGTTTAACGTGGGTATAGTAGCAGATACCTAATATTTTTAAAGGTAAGATATGTAGTTAAAACATTTTTACATGATTTTTATACTTTACAGTCTGCTGCAAGACTCCGTGAAATCATAGAGAAGAGACAGCCTCCTAAATCCAAGAGGTAAAATACCTGGTTTGCAATGCCTGAACCATGATACATTGCTCAACTGTTTTATAATTTGAAAAAAATGGTTTGGCATAGTAAGCTTAACAGATCGTCAAGTGCTGTTTAACTTCAGTCCCTCTAGGATCTCTGAGGTAATGCTACCCTTTAATAACTTTACAATTCTCATCTTCATCAAAATAATATGGAGCAAATACAATTGAGAGCTGAAATTTGTTTATATTTGTTGTTGCTATAATGGAGGGAAATCTTTTTTTCCACTAAATTATTGTTACTTAGAAAACTATTATTCTTAAAGACTCTTCTACTTACTTTTAATTTTTCTAGCTGTCTTTTTGCGTCTCAATTTGTTTTTGCTTTCTTAGTCCTAGAATAAAGGAAAGGAATTAACATTTATTGAACATCTATGAAACATACTGCAGTGATCTAGCAATTTTGTCATGTATTATCTCATTTAACTCTGACAACCACTGTATCCATCCATGTATGTGGTAGGTAATATATTCATTTTGTGAGTTAGAAATCTGGCTCAAAATATAAGATTGTTGGCTGGGTGCGGTGGCTCATGCCTGTAATCCCAGCACTTTGGGAGGTTGAGGCAGGGGGATCACCTGAGGTCGGGAGTTAGAGACTGGCCTGACCAACATGGAGAAAACCCATCTCTACTAAAAAAAAAAAAGTTAAAATATTAGCCAGGCATGGTGGCAAATGTCTGAATCCCAGCTACTCAAGAGGCTAAGGCAGGAAAATCACTTGAACCTGGCAGGCGGAGGTCGTGGTGAGCCAAGATCACACCATTGCACTCCAGCCTGGGCAGTAAGAGTGAGACTCTATCTCAAAAAAAAAAAAAAAATTATTTGCTGAAAGTCAAAACAGCTTATAAGTGGTTTGAACTCCAGGGTTTTTAAATTTTGAATTATCTCCATTGCATTTTGGTAGTGCTTACATGTAAATGAAGAAACTAAAAATCTTGGTATCATTAGCTCATTTGTTTAGTGCCAGATGCTAATGAAATGTAGCTTCATTTACTTGGTTTGATTCTGTTACAGGACAATTAGCTTGAGAAAAGCTAGACCTTTAATCATGGCCAGGTATTTTCAAGTATGAAAAGTTACTGTAAGAGGAACATCATTAACACTGGAAAAACAGTAGCACTGGTCCTGTTGCCAGCTGATTAGTACCTTTACATTTGAATGTTTTTTATTAGCCAAGATAGGTGATTTCTTCCTAAATCACAAAATTCCAGCCCTTAATAGTTGCATAGGTAGTAGCAAGTTGATAGTATGGAAGTTGCTTAATGTAGAGGAAGAAGCATAGGCTTTGAGATGTAGCAAATTTGGGTTCAAGTTTTGATTCAGTCACTTACAGCTATGATATTAACCTTGGATACTTTATATAATTTTTCTTTCCTTTTCTGTAAAACTGGTGTTATGCTAATTCAGAAGGATTTAAATTTTTTTGAAAATTATTAAATATACATATAAAAAGGTACATATAATGTATTTGTGTAGTTGAAAAATTATACAGGTCCCAACCATGTACCTGCCATCCAGGTTAATAGAAATTATGAGTACCCCCGAAGGCCCATATATACAGCTCCCTCCAGATACTACCACTATGCTGACTTTTGTGATAATATTTCCTTGCATTTATTTATAGTTTCTTTTTTTTTTGAGACAGAGTCTCACTTTGTTGCCCAGGCTGGAGTGCAGTGGCGTGATCTCAGCTCACTGCAAGTTCTGCCTCCCGGGTTCACACCATTCTCCTGCCTCAGCCTGCCGAGTAGCTGGGACTACAGGCACCTGCCACCATGCCCAGCTAATTTTTTATATTTTTAGTAGAGACGAGGTTTCACCGTGTTAGCCAGGATGGTCTCCATCTCCTGACCTTGTGACCAACCTGTCTCGGCCTCCCAAAGTGCTGGGACTACAGGCGTGAGCCACCGTGCCCAGCCTATAGTTTCATTTTTATTTATTTATTTATTTTTGAGACAGTATCGCTCTGTTGCTCAGACTGGAGTACAGTGGCGCCATCTTGGCTCACTGCAGCCTCTGCCTCCCAGGTTCAAGCAATTCTCATGGCTCAGCCTCCTGAGTAGCTGGGATTACAGGTGCTCATGACCATGCTTGGCTAATTTTTGTATTTTTAGTAGATACGGGGTTTTGCCATGTTTGCCAGGCTGATCTGGAACTCCGGACCTCAAGTGATCCGCCTGCCTCAGCCTCCCAAAGTGCTGGGATTACAGGTGTGAGCCACTGCGCCTGGCTATTGATTTATAGTTTTACTACCAGTGAGTGTATCCTTAAACACTCTATTGTTTAGCTTTGTCTTTTTTTGGTGTTCACATACAATATGCCATTTTTATATTCTGAGATTTTCTTATTTTGCTCATCTTTACATATTTATGCTTTTAAATTTACCCATGTTGATGTGCACAGCTTTATTTCATTCTTTTTTTCTGCTATATGATATTCCACTGGATAAATGTACTACATTTTATTCCACTGTTGATGAACAATTGAGTTGTTTCCAGGTTTTTATTATGAAAAGTGCTGCTCTAAACATTCTTAAGTCTCTTAGTGCTTATGTATGGGAGTTTCTCTAGGAGTAGATTTCTAGGAGGATTGTATGACAGCCCATATTATTCCATATACTCAGGCGTATTTTTTGAGGATTAAATATGAGATGGAATGTGGAGTACAGTTTTTAGTATATAGTATACTTTCAATCAATAATAGTTTTTAGGCCGGGCGCGGTGGCTCAAGCCTGTAATCCCAGCACTTTGGGAGGCCGAGACGGGCGGATCACAAGGTCAGGAGATCGAGACCATCCTGGCTAACACAGTGAAACCCCGTCTCTACTAAAAAATACAAAAAAAAACTAGCTGGGCGAGGTGGCGGGCGCCTGTAGTCCCAGCTACTCAGGAGGCTGAGGCAGGAGAATGGCGTAAACTCGGGAGGCGGAGCTTGCAGTGAGCCGAGATCCAGCCACTGCACTCCAGCCTGGGTGACAGAGCCAGACTCCATCTCAAAAAAAAAAAAAAAAAAAAAAGTTTTTACTAATTCTCGAACTAATGTGGACTATAGCTGATAATTTTTTGTGAATTTTTGGAAATAATTTCAGAGGCTTCTCTTTCCCTGACATTTTAAAATGAATTTTTTTAAAATGAAAAAATAGTGCATAAAAAATAGGGACTGTATATTATTTGAAAAGTAAACTGCCAGGCGCGGTGGCTCACGCCTGTAATCCCAACACTTTAGGAGGCCGAGGCGGGCGGATCATAAGGTCAGGAGATCGAGACCATCCTGGCAAACACGGTGAAACCGCGTCTCTACTAAAAATACAAAAAAATGGGCTGGGCGTGGTGGCGGGCGCATGTAGTCCCAGCTCTCGGGAGGCTGAGGAAGGAGATTGGCGTGAACCCGGGAGGTGGAGCTTGCAGTGAGCCGAGATCGCGCCACTGCACTCCAGCCCGGGCGACAGTGCGAGACTCTGTCTCAAAAAAAAAAAAGTAAACTACAGTGTATGGAAGGGAATGCAGTGAAACGTTTACGTTTCCTTCCTATTTTAGACCTTAGTTCTCCAGGCCTTTTCCCTAGAAGTAGTAGTTTTATGTGTATTCCTCCATAGGTAACCTCAGCATGTACAAATGTATGTGTATATGTAACCTTTTTGTAAACCTGTACTGGACTTTCTTTTTGCTTTTTATAAGCTAGGGTTCCTTTCAGCAGTGCATTAAGATCTGTATCATTCTTTTTATGGCAGCATATTATTCTATTAGATATGTACACCATGATTTAACAGACCTCACCTCCTTTTGATGAACATTTAGGTTTAAGTTTTTTCCATACTTATTAAAATAATTGTGGCCATGTATATATATGCAATGTATAAATATATCTGTGGGATATATTCCTAGAAGTTATCTCTTTAATGTTAGTAAATTTTATTGTTTTGTGAGTATAACATGAATTTTTCCCCACTCTTGTAGAAAGAAGCCTAAGAGAGAAAATGGGGTTGGATGTAGAAGGTCAATGCGATTACTAAAAGTTGATCCTTCGGGAGTTTCATTACCAGCAACTCCAACACCGCCGACATTAGTTGCAGATGAAACTGTAAGAAAATGTGCAAATACAATATTTTAATGTAATAAAATACTGAAAAATTTGAAGTGTTGAAACTAGACTAAAAGTTCATTAAATTATGTTTAATTTTATATTTCATTCTTGAATGTTGTATGGTTTTGTTTTTTGTTTTTGTTTTTTTTTTTAAGACGGAGTCTTGCTCTGTCACCCAGGCTGGAATGCAGTGGCATGCTCTTGCCTCACTGCAACCCACTCCTGGTGTTCAAGCGATTCTCCTGCCTCAGCCTCCCGAATAGCTGGGATTACAGGCACATGCCACGATACCTGGCTGATTTTTTATATTTTTGGTAAAGACGGGGTTTCACCATGCTGGCCAGGCTGGTCTTGAACTCCTGACTTCAAGTGATCTGCCTGCCTTGGCCTCCCAAAGTGCTAGGATTGCAGGTGTGAGCCACTGCAATGGCTGCGCCTGGCCTGTTCTATGGTTTAATGAGTAAGATTTCAAAGTCGTAAAGACTAGATTAAATTCTGTATTTCTGCGGGACTTACCTGCTATAGGATTGTGGGTGAGTTAATTAACCTTTCTGATCGTTTCCCCATTAAAAAAATGTCAGCAATAATAGAACCCTCAGTAAATATGTGCAATTTTATGTCAGTTTTAAAAAAAAGAAACCTGAAAGAGATACTGTGAAGATAAATTGTATCTATCAGGTTTCTCACATTATATTAAGGGCTTAGTAATCAATAAAATATTAATGTTAATAATATGTGATAATGTGTAGTTTAATTTTAGTGAGTAGAGTTTTATTTAGCAAACATCGTCTAAATAATATTTTTCAAGAACACCTATTTTTAATACTTTATATCATTGTTTAATTGTAAATAGGAAGATAGCACTAATTAGGAAGGTGCTCTGGGAGCAAATTGCAAATCCAGGTGTTACGGGAAGCAGCATGGAAGAGTAGCTTCCAAATTTTTTTGAAGCCTCAGCCCACAAATATATTTATGGCCAGGTGTAGTGGCTCATGTCTGTAATCCCAGCACTTTGGGAGGCTGAGGCAAGAGAATCACTTGAACCCAGGAGTTTGAGACCAGCCTAGGCAACATCAAGTGACCCTGTCCTCACAAAAAAAATACGAAAATTAGCTGGGTGTGGTGGCATGTGCCTGTAGTCCCAGCTCCTCAGGAGGCTGAGGTGGGAGCATCACTTGAGACATTAAATTAAAAAAAAAAAAAAAGATATTTACATTGTAACCATTACACATATATGCAACTGAAACCACAGTTTGTCAAGTGACACTACATGTGCACTTTGGTATTTCTTTTTTTTTTTTTGAGACACAGTCTCCCTCTGTCGCCCAGCCTGGATTGCAATGGCATGATCTTGGTTCACCGCAACCTCCGCCTCCCTGGTTCCAGTGATTCTCGTGCCTCAGCCTCCATAGTAGCTGGGACTACAGGCGTGTGTCACCGTGCCTGGCTAATTTTTGTATTTTTAGTATAAATGGGGTTTCGCCATGTTGGCCAGGCTGGTCTCGAACTTCTGGCCTCAAGCTATTTGCCTGCCTCGGCCTCCCAAAGTGCTGGGATTACGGGTGTGAGCCATGTTCCTGGCCTGATACTTCTATTCTAGTCACATTCACTAAAACAAATTGCTAGTTGTGACATATTAACATGATTTCTCACCCATTGGTTGGTTACAAACTGTTTAAAAAATTAGTAATGTAGGTATGATACTGAGTAATGAGTTAAGATAATCTGAGTCAGTTCTCAGCTTCTCTGGTTAATGGCTGTGTGACTTCGGGCAAGTTAACTCCTCTAAGTTTCTGGTTTTTTTTTTTTGGGACGGAGTCTTGCCCTGTTGCCCAGGCTGGAGTGCAATAGTGCAATCTTGGCTCACTGCAACCTCCACCTCCTGGGTTCACACGATTCTCCTGCCTCAGCCTCCCGAGTAGCTGGGATTACAGGCACCTGCCACCATGCCCAGCTAATTTTTGTATTTTTAGTAGAGATGGGATTTCACCATGTTGGGCAGGCTGGTCTTGAACTCCTGACCTCGTGATCCGCCTGCCTCGGCTTCCCAAAGTGCTGGGATTACAGGCTCTAAGTTTCAATCCACTGTCTTTAAAATGTAATACCTCATTCACTAGGTGCTTGAGAGGATTAAATGAGATAATACATGTTATTGATTTATAGGGTACCTGGCATTCATTTATTGAACAATTATTTTGAGTGTCCATGATATGCCACCGTTACTGTTAATGTTGAAAGTGAAGTTGTGGGAAAACAGACAAATACCCTTGCCCTCCTTGTGTTTACATTCTAGGTAAATGTAAACCAACAAATTTACGAGACTAACAAATAACTTTTTATTTTTTATAACAGCCTTTGTTACCTCCTGGGCCTTTAGAAATGACTTCTGAAAATCAAGAAGACAATGAACGATTTAAAGGATTTCTGCACACATGGGCAGGAATGAACAAGGTACTGGGAAGGCTAATAGCCTTTAGAATCATCTGTTAAGGAAATATATACTATATATATATGTGTGTGTGTGTTAATGTAGTTCTTTGATCTCTCCCAATGTTTCAGCCAAGTAGTAAGAACACTGAGAAAGGATTATCTAGCATTAAAAGGTAAGTTGCAATTCCTTGTGTTTCTTTTATATTTTTTGAGATGTTTGAGTTATAAAGACTATACACCATTTTAGGGAATTTTGAAAGTGAGATGAAATGTTTCCACCCTAACAACCGTTGTTTTTGTGTATTTCCTCTCAAGTGTTGCCATATACAATACTACTAGGATATAAGCTTCATGAGGGCAAGAATTTTATTTCAATAACCAGAACAGTGCCTGGCACATAATATATGTTCAGTGTTGAATAAATGTTCAGTGTTGAATAAATGAGTGAATCCACATACATTTTTACTGTATGTTGTAATGTATATACAATTTTGCATTATACTTTTTTCTTTTTTTTTTTTTGAGACAAGGTCTCCCTCTGTTGCTTAGGCTGCAGTACAGTGGCGCAATCTTGGCTCACTGCAACCTCTGCTTCCTGAGCTCAAATGATCCTCCCACCTCAGCTTCCCAAGTAGCTTGGACTACAGGCATGCACCATCATACCTCACTAATTTTTGTATTTGTAGAGATGAGATTTTGCTGTGTTGCCCAGGTTGGTCTTGAACACCTGAGCTCAAGTGAGCCATCTGCCTTGGTCTCCCAAAGCGCTGGGATTACAGGTGTGAGCCACTGTGGCTGGCCTGCATTATGCTTTTTTCATTTGTGGTTACATGTTATTAGAGTCTTTAAAATTATTGAATAATGATAAAATATTCCATTGAGTAGAAGGAATTCACTTCTCCTCCTACCTGCTTGGTATTTGCGGTTGTTTTCCATTTAGTTTTGTGTGTTTGTTGAAGTATATGGATATGATAGTGGATTATTTCTTTAGGTTAGATTTCCAGAAGTGAGATTAATGCATCAAATATTGTGAACATTTTTATTGCTTTTAGTACACATTGCCGAATTGTTTCTCAAAAGTCTTTTTTTCTTCTGAAAATTTTATATGAACTTACTCTTCCACTAGCTATATGTGTGATTATGTGTATTTAACTGCAGCCTACCAGTTTTTGGTGGTGGTAAAATTATCAAGGGTAATTTAAAAAGTGAAAGAGTATTGCTTAATTTGATTTCCTTGGTTACCAGGAGATTGAATAGTTTCCAATATTTGTTTACTGATTGTAATTTTTCTTTTTGAATAATCTTTTACTTATTTTGACTATTGAGATTGGTTTTACTTACAAAATTTAACTTTCTAATTTTCTTAGCTACAGAGCCAATTTAAATGGCATGGTCATTAGTGAAGATACTGTTTACAAAGTTACCACAGGCCCAATATTCTCTATGGCTCTCCACCCATCAGAGACTAGAACTTTGGTAGCAGTTGGGGCCAAATTTGGGCAAGTTGGACTTTGTGATTTGGTAAGTTGTTATTCTTGAATATATTATAGTTTGTCTAAAGCAAATAGTCTGGAAGAGAATAGGCTAGAGCCATGTGTTTATAAATGTTGCGTGAGACTTATAATTTTGGGCTTTATGATGCTTTATGATTCCAAATTTTAGAAATCTGGAGGAATTTAAATTTGCTTTATAGAACTTTAATATTTTTAGCTTGAATATCATTAACCATCTGGGCATAAATTAACTGCCAGAAAACTTTGTTACACTTTAAACATGTATGTGAAAAGATCACACAAAGTGGCCGGGTGTGGTGGCTCATGCTTGTAATCCCAGCACTTTGGGAGGCTGAGGCAGGTGGATCACCTGAGGTCAGGAGTTTGAGACCAGCTTGGCCAACATGTTGAAACCCTGTCTCTACTTAAAAAAAGCAAAAATTAGCTGGGTGTGGTGGTAGGCGCCTGTGATCCTAGCTACTTGGGAGGCTGAGGCAGGAGAATTGTCTGAACCCAGGAAATAGAGGTTGGAGTGAGTCGACATGGTGCCATCCAGCCTGGGCGACAGAGTGAGACTCCGTCTCAAAAAAAAAAAAAGTTTAGTGTTTTTTTTTTTTTTGAGGTGGAGTCTCGCTCTGTCGCCCAGGCTGGAGTGCAATGACGCGATCTCGGCGCACTGCAAGCTTCATCTCCTGGTTCACGCCATTCTCCTGCCTCAGCCTCATGAGTAGGTGGGATTACAGGCGCCCGCCACCGCACCCAGCTTATTTTTTGTGTTTTTAGTAGAGACGGAGTTTCACCATGGTCTCAATCTCCTGACCTTGTGATTCACCTGCCTTGGCCTCCCAAAGTGCTGGGATTACAGACGTGAGCCACCACACCTGGCCCAAAGTTTAGTTTTCTAGTTGTGTTTACAATATGGTCTACTATGGTCTGAATGTTTTTGTCACCCCCAAAAATTCATATGTTGAAATACTAATTTCTATGGTATTAGGAGGTAGGACCTTTGGGAGGTGATTAGGTCATGAATAAGGTTAGTGAATAAGATTCTTATAAAAGAAACCTAAGAGAGACCACTGTCCCTTCTACCATGTGAGGACTCAGCTAGAAGGCACCAACTATGAACCAGAAAGTAAGCCTTTAACAGACACTCAATAAACTGGAACCTTGATCTTGGTATTCCTAGTCACCAGGACTGTGAGAAATAAAATGCTGCTGTTTATAAGCCACTCAGTTTATGGTATGTTGTTTTAGCAGCCCAAATGGACTAAGAAACAGTTTCTAAGCTGTATCAAAATATCTTCCCAGGGACCTGCTTTGGAACGATTCTAGTCATCTTTGATGAGTCAGAAATAGATACTGAATTCCATTCATTGTGCATATAATTCTGCATGAAATGCTGTCTGTTGTTACAAAATTGAGAAAAGTCAAGTTAATATTCTCTGAATTTATTTTCTTATTGGGGAAGAAGACCAAAGACATGAAAAATGCCGTAAGGACAATTAATGAAGATGAAGAAACAGTGGTGACTTGAAGTTGGTTGGGGTTTATAAACAAAATTTGCAAGTCTGGAGACAGATAGAAACCAAGTTCTTTCTTATTTTGGGATCATAGCTTCTCCCTTATTTTGATAAGATGTGAGTTGGGGGTAGGAGGTGATAGGATTTAGCAAAGAAAACTGAAGCAAAAAAGTGGGAAGAAGATCAGAATAGTATGTTTTAGAAGCCAAGAGATAAGTTTTAAGGATGGGAGGTTGGCAGAGCCTTTTGCGGAGAAGTTAAAAGAATGGAGAAAAGGCCATGGATTTTGAAAATAGGGTACCATTCGTGAGTTGAGAGAATAGCTTTGACAATGAGGTAAGTAAGGAACAAAGGCTTTAGGAGATTAAGAAAGTATGAGGGTAATGAAAGAACTGGAAGAAATGGGGATAGAGACTACTGTTCTCTCCCCCGCCCCCCACCACTGAGACACAGTCCCGCTCTGTTGCCCAGGCTGGAGGGCAATGGCATGATCATAGCTCACTGCAGCCTCAACTTCCCAGGCTCAAGTGATTCTCCACCTCAGCTTCCTGAGTAGCTGGGACTACGGTCGTGTGCCACCACACCTGGCTAATTTTTAAATTTTTTGTAGAGATGGGGGTCTCACTCTGTTGTGTAGGCTCATCTCAAATTCCTGAGCTCAAGCGCTCCACCTGCTTCAGCCTCCCAAAGTGCTGGGATTACAGGTGTGAGCCACCACACTCATCTGAGACTACCTTTCGAATAATTTTGAAAAGGAAATATTGAAAATTAGCATGATTAAGTGAAGATATTTTTGGATGGTTGATCTGTATATAATTTAAGACATACATAAAAATTCTTTTTTCATATCTTTCCTGGTGACTCCAAAAATCTGTATTATGGCCGGGCGTGGTGGCTCACACCTGTAATCCCAGCACTTTGGGAGGCCGAAGTTTGCCGGATCACCTGAGGTCTGGAGTTCGAGACCAGCCTGACCAACATGATGAAATCCCATCTCTACTAAAGATACAAAATTAGTCGGGCGTGGTGGCACATACCTGTAATCCCAGCTACTTGGGAGGCTGAGGCAGGAGAATTGCTTGAACATGGGAGATGGAGGTTGCAGTGAGCCGAGATGGCGCCATTGCACTCCAGCCTGGACAACAAGAGCAAAACTCCGTTTCAAAAAAAAAATCTGTTACTAGATCTCCATAGTCCAGTATCTCCATCAACCTAATTTTCCAGGGCATTTGGCAATCTCATTAACAGATTTAGCAAGTCTAAAAGCAATATTACCTTGCCTATCCTGTGCTCACAATTTCCCCAGTTTTTTAAAAAAGTAACTTTATTGAGGTAATAATTTACCTATCATAAAATCCTACTTAAAAATGTAAAATTCAATGCTTTTCCTTTTTTTGAGGTGGGAGTCTCGCTCTGTCACCCAGGCTGGAATGCTGTGGTGCGATCCCGGCTCACTGCAGTCTCTACCTCCTGAGTTCGGGTGATTCTTGTGCCTCAGCCTCCTGAGTAGCTGGGATTACAGGTGCTCGCCACCACACCTGGCTAATTTTTTTCTTTTTGTTTTGTTTGTTTGTTTGTGACGAGTCTCGCTCTGTCGCCCAGGCTGGAGTGCAGTAACGTGATCTCTGCTCACTGCAACCTGCGCCTCCTGGGTTCAAGCAGTTCTCTGCCTCAGCCTTCCAAGTGGCTGGGATTACAGGTGCCCATTACCACGCTCGGCTGATTTTTTTTTTTTTTTTTTTTAGTAGAGATGGGGTTTCACCATCTTGACCAGGCTGGTCATGAACTCCAGACCTTGGCCTCCCAAAGTGCTGGGTTTACAGGCATGAGCCACTGTGCCCAGCCTAATTTTTGTATTTTTTGTAGAGATGTTGGCCAGGCTGATCTCGAACTCCTGACCTCAGGTGATCCACCTGCCTCTGCCTTGCAGAGCTGGAATTACAGACATGAGCCACTGTGCCTGGCCTAAGTGGTTTTTAATAAGTTTACTCGGTTGTTTAACTATCATAGTCTGGTTTTAGAACATTTTCATCATCCCTACAAGATCCCTCATGCTGGCTGAATGCAGTGGCTCATACCTGTAATTCCAGCGCTTTGGGAAGTTGCGGCTGGAGGATCGCTTAAGCCCACTAATTCGAGACCTGCCTAGGTGACATAGTGAGTTGCCTGTCTCTACAAAAAAAAAAAAAAATAGCTGGGTGTGGTGGTGTGTGCCAGTAGTTCCAGCTACTCAGGAAGCTGAGCTGGGAAGATCACCTGAGCCCAAGGAGGTTGAGGCTGCAGTGAGCCATGATTGTGCCACTGCACTCCAGGCTGAATTGACAGAGTGAGACCCTATCTCAAAAAAAAAAAAAAAAATTACTGCAATAAAAAAGAAGCAGAACCTAATGTAGTATACTTCAAAAACTAGCTACCAAGGAGAGAAACGAATCCTGTAGCAGAGCTAGGAGACAGCATAATTTAGCTTCTGCCCTGACCCATGTGCAGAATCCATACTGGTAAATCGACCAAATCCTGAGAATTTTCTCCTATATTATCAAAAGTGGAGAGAAGCACATTGGGTATTCTGATTTTCCCTCTTTAGAATGAGAAATAGGGAAATGGTTGCTGGAGGAAAAATAGAGGAAGTAGGGAAAGTGAATAGTAGAACTGATTGTCTTCAAAGGAAGTTTTCTTGACCCATGGGAGTGGTAACACCTACCCCATACAAGTAGGTGGTATGAATCCTAGTATAAAATAATGAACAAGGCCAGGCGCAGTGGCTCACGCCTGTAATCCGAGCACTTTGGTAGGCCGAGGCAGGCGAATCACCTGAGGTCAGGAGTTGGAGATCAGCCTGGCTAACTAACATGGCGAAGCTCTGTCTCTACTAAAAATACAAAATTAGCTGCGTATGGTGGCGGGTGCCTGTAATCCTAGCTACTCGGGAGGCTAAGGCATGAGAATTGCTTGAACCCAAGAGGCAGAGGTTGCAGTGAGCCGGCATTGCGCCACTTCACTCCAGCCTGGGCGACAGAGTTGAGACTGTCTCAAAAAAAAAAAAAATCTGCGTTTCAGATTACCTGCTGTCTCAACATGGTGAAACCCCATCTCCACTAAAAATACAAAAATTAGCTAAGTGTGGTGGTGGGTGCCTGTAATTCCAGCGACTCAGGAGGCTGAGACAGGAGAATCGCTTGAACCTGGGAGGTAGAGATTGCAGTGAGCTGAGATTGTGCCACTGCACTCCAGCCTGGGTGACAGAGTGAGACTCCATCTCAAAAAAAAAAAAAAGAAAAAAAAGAGAAGACTGTTGGAGGAAGGGTGAGAATAATATTCTCAAATCAATATAAATTGTCTAAAATTAACAGTTTAAAAAATAAAAAGCATAATGACTACAATTGCTTTTTGTTTTATACTTTTGCCATTGTAGGAGATAATGTCTCTGTAAATACTTGAAGTTCAAAAATTCCTTTAGCTTCCTTTTCTTATATTATTTTGACATATTTATATGTACCTATACAGATAGAATGATAGAGAAGAAATTTTAAAAAAGGACCATGCTATATATGCCATTTTGAATCACATTAAATTGAACTATAAAGATGTCTGTAATCTCAGTATTTTAATGATAATTTTGGTTAATTTTAGATTTGGAATTTTTTTTTTTTTTTTTGAGACGGAATCTTGCTCTGTCGCCCAGACTGGAGTTCAGTGGCATGATCTCGACTCACTGCAAACTCTGCCTCCCCGGTTCAAGCAATTTTCTGCCTCAGCCTACCGAGTAGCTGGGATTACAGGCATCTGCCACCATGCCCGGCTAATTTTTGTATTTTTAGTAGAGACAGTGTTTCACCATCTTGCCCAGGCTGGTCTTGAATTCCTGACCTCGTGATCCACCCGCCTTGGCCTCCCAAAGTGCTGGGATTATAGGTGTGAGCCACCGTGCCTGGCCGGGAGTGATTTTTTAAAACTTTCATCTTTGTACATTTCTGCATTGTTTGAGTTCTTTATAACAAGAGAAAGTTTTATTTTTCTAGAAAACAAATGCTATAAACAAATGTCTGTCAGTAGTTTCTAACTTGTAACAGGAAGAATATGTGTGATTATAATAATTTTTTCTCATTTTTTTCCTGTTAAAAAATACTTTTCCATTTTAAAATTTAAAATAATAAAACAAAAATGCTTGACGATTTCAGAGTAGACTAAGCCAGATTTAGAGGTGATGCTTTGTGTGTTTCATAATGTGCCATATGGCATAGAAACAACTTACCTTGATCTGAAAAGTGACTTCTCAGGAGTTGGCAATGCAGTTGTGGAAAGGATAGTCCTTAGGAGTAGGTATATTAATATGGAAATTCAAATACATGCATTTTTATGGTGTATTTAGAGAACAAAGTATGTTTAAAACTATCATCTTTGTCCCAGGACCAAATACCTTATGAAAATTATGCTGAGAATGAGTAAGTTAATATTATACAGAAGCCTGCTGCAGAAGTAAAGTGGTAAGGTACTGATACTGTTTTAGTTAGCGATTATACCATGTGTGAAATAGAGTAGATTTCTCATTTCCTGAGGATTTTATAAACTGACAGTAATATATAAACTAGTTTGTTAGTTACAGAAAGCTGGTCACTGTTAAAATTAATGTGACTTGGTATTGTTGGATTGAAAACTACAAAAAGTTAATGACAAGATTAAGTTTCTCATTCTGACTTTCTGATGGGGAGAGTGGTTACAATTATAGACTAAGAAAAGACTGAATATAATCCAGTGTAAATTCTTTAATGACATAATAGCATAACAAAAATCACTACTTTTCACTAGCTTTTTTTCTCTCCCCTTACCTCCAACTCTCTACCAGACCCAGCAACCTAAAGAAGATGGAGTTTATGTTTTTCATCCCCATAGTCAACCAGTTAGCTGTCTTTACTTCTCACCCGCCAATCCGGCCCACATACTGTCACTGAGCTATGATGGCACGTTACGCTGTGGGGATTTTTCCAGGGCTATTTTTGAAGAGGTAAATGTTAATGTGTTTACATGCTGACTTCAGATGATATTCTAGATTCTCTATGAAATGCCACATGAATAATTATTATACCAATTGGGAGAAGTGATATAGCAGAAGGACTTTGAGAACTACACTGCCTAAGTGCAAATCCCAGATCATCTATTACTAGTTATGTGAACTTGACAAGTTGCTTAACCTCATTGTGCCTTACTTTCCTTAGTTGTGAAATGGGATTTAACAGTACTGACCTTATGGTTGTCATGAGAATTTGATGAGTTTATGCAGATAAAGTACTTAGAACAGAGCCTGGCACATAGTATGTGTTTGCACTTGTTAAATTTCTTTTTTTTTTTTCCCCAAAGCTTTTAAATAAAATAACTTACTCTTCCATTTTTAGGCAGAAGACTTGTATTTAGCTGGGTGTGGTAGCTTATGCTTGTAATCTCAGCACTTTGGGAAGCCAAGGTGGGAGGCTCACTTCAGGCCAGGAGTTCCAGACTAGCCTGGGCAACATGGCGAGACCTTGTCTCTACAAAAAATAAAAAATACTAGCTGGGCGTGGTGGTGTGTGCCTGTAGTCTGAGCTACTCACAAGGCTGAGGTGGGAGGATCACTTGAGCCCAGGAGTTAGAGATCAGCCTGGGCAACATAGTAAGACCTTGCCTCTAAAAAAAAATTAGCTTGGTGTGGTAGCACGTGCCTGTAGTCATAGCTACTCAGGAGGCTGAGGTGTGAGGATTGCTTGAGCCCAGGAGATTGAGGCTGTAGTAAAGCCATGATTACATACGTAATTGGACTTCAGCCCAGGCAACAGAGTGAGACCCTCTCTTAAATAAGACATCTTCTACTTAATGCTTAAAACAAACATGTCATTTGAGATGAACTTTCAGATTTGCTTAACTGTATCAGATTGTCTCAATAAGAGAAGTCTTATAAGTTGAACTTTATTTTTTATTTTATTATTTTTTTGAGACAGAGTTTCACTCTCATCACCTAGGCTGGTATGCAGTGGCGCGAGCTTGGCTCACTGCAACTTCTGCCTCCCAGGTTCGAGCGATTCTCCTGCCCCAGCCTTCCTAGTAGCTGGGATTACAGGCACCCACCACCATGCCCGGGGAATTTTTGTTGTTGTTGTTGTTGTTGTTGTTGTAGAGATGGAGTCTCACTTTGTCGCCCAGGCTGGAGTGCAGTGGCGTGATCTCGGCTCACTGTAACCTCCGCCTCCCAGGTTCAAGCGATTCTCCTGCCTCAGCCTCCTGAGTAGCTGGGACTACAGGCGCATGCCACCACGCCAAGCTAATTTTTGTATTTTTAGTAGAGATGGGGTTTCTTTCTTTTTTTTTTTTTTTTTTTTTTTGAGACAGAGCCTGTATCTGTCGCCTAGGCTGGAGTGCAGTGGTGCGATCTCGACTCACTGCAACCTCCACCTCCTGGGTTCACTCCATTCTCCTGCCGAGTAGCTGGAACTACAGGCGCCCGCCACAACGCCCGGCTAATTTTTTGTGTTTTTGATAGAGACAGGGTTTCACCGGGTTAGCCAGGATGGTCTCCATCTCCTGATCTCGTGATCCGCCCGCCTCAGCCTCCCAAAGTGCTGGGATTACAGGCGTGAGCCACTGCGTCCGGCCGAGATGGGGTTTCATCATATTGGCCAGGCTGGTCTGGAACTCCTGACCTTGTGATCCACCTGCCTCAGCCTCCCAAAGTGCTGGGATTACAGCATGAGCCACTGCGTCTGGCCAGATTTTCCTATTCTGAACATTTCACATAAATGAAATCATACAATTTGTGGTCGTTTGTGACTGATTTCTTTGACAAAATGTATTCAAAGTTCATCCATGTTGTAGCCATGTATCAGTACTTCATTCCTTTTTATGGCTGCATAATATGCCATTGTATGGGTATTCCACATTTTATTCATCTGTTCATCAGTTGATGAACGTTTGTATTCCTTCTTTTTTTTTTGAGACGGAGTCTTGCTCTGTCGCCTAGGCTGGAGTGCAGTGGCGTGATCTCTGCTCACTGCAAGCTCTGCCGCCTCCTGGGTTCGTGCCATTCTCCTGCCTCAGCTTCCCGAGAAGCTGGGACTACAGGCGCCCGCCACCACGCCCGGCTAATTTTTTTTTGTATTTTTAGTAGAGACAGGGTTTCACCGTGTTAGCTAGGATGGTCTCAATCTCCTGACCTTGTGATCCGCCCACCTCGGTCTCCCAAAATGCTGGGATTACAGGCATGAGCCACCACACCCAGCCGAACATTTGTGTTTAAATTATTTATTTATATATTTATTTCTGAAGCAGAGTCTTGCTCTTATTGCCCAGGTGGCAGTGCAGTGGTGCAGTCTTGGCTCACTGCAACCTCTGCCTCCTGGGTTCAAGCAATTCTCCTGCCTCAGCCTCCCGAGTAGCTGGGATTATAGGCACGTGCCACCGCGCCTGGCTAATTTTTGTATTTTTAGTAGAGATGGGGTTTCACCATGTTGGCCAGGCTGGTCTTGAACTCTTGACCTCAGGTGATCCACCCACTTTGGCCTCCCAAAGTATTGGGATTACGGGTGTGAGCCACCCTGCCTGGCCTTATTTATTTTTATTTTTTTGAGATGTGAGTCTTACTCTGTCACTCCAGCTGGAGTGAAGTGGCTTGATCTCGGCTCACCGCAGCCTTTGCCTCCTGGGCTCAAGTGATCCTCCCCGCTAAGCCTCCTGAGTAGCTGGAACTATAGGCATGTGTCACCATGCTTGGCTAATTTTTGTATTTTTAGTAGAGATGGTGTTTTGCCATGTTGCCCAGG
Source organism: Macaca mulatta (assembly GCF_049350105.2). Taxonomy (NCBI): domain Eukaryota; kingdom Metazoa; phylum Chordata; class Mammalia; order Primates; family Cercopithecidae; genus Macaca; species Macaca mulatta. Next base: position 21,237,922 of record NC_133412.1, read on the forward strand.
CTGGTCTCCAAACTCCTGAGCTCAAGTGATCTGCCCACCTTGACCTTCCAAAGTGCTGGAATTACAGGCGTGAGCTACCACGCATGGCTGTAACTTATATTTCAATAAGCCTGACTTGAAAATAATAGGTGGAGAACTCCTACAGCTTCATTAAAAAAGCTAACCCGATTAAAAAATGGGCAAAGGATCTGAATAGACATTTCTCTAAAGAAACAGAAATGGCACTGGGCGTAGTGGCTCACACCTGTAATCCCAGCACTTTGGGAGGCTGAGGCAGGTGGATCACCTGAGGTCAGGAGTTTGAGACCAGCCTGGCCAACATGGTGGAACCCCATCTCTACTAAAAATACAAAAATTAGCCAGGTATGGTGGCAGGCACCTGTAGTCCCAGCTACTTGGGAGGCTGAGGCAGGAGAATCGCTTGAACCCAGGAGGTGGGGTTTTCAGTGAGCTGAGATCGTGCCACTGCACGTTAGCCTGGGCGACAGAGCAAGACTCTGTCTTAAAAAAAAAAAAACAAAAACACCACAAATGGCAAATAAGCACATGAAAAGATTCTAAGCATTAGGGAAATGCAAATCACAATGCGATACCACTTTACACTCACTAGGATAACTACACTTGCCAGTAATAACAAGTGTTGGCAATGATGTGGAAAAATTGAAACTCTTATCCATTGAGAATTGGTATGTAAAATGGTATAGTTGGTTGGGGAAAGTTTGACAGTTCCGTAAATGTTAAACAGAGTTACCATATGACCTAGCAATATCCCTCCTAGGTATACACCCAAGAGAAATGAAAGCAGAAGTCCACACAAAAACTTGTACAGGAATGTTCATACCAGCATTATTTGCAATAATACAAAGAATAGGTCAGGCACGGTAGTTCACACCTGTAATCTCAGCACTTTGGGAGGCTAAGGAGGGTGGATCACTTGAGCTGAGGAGTTCAAGACCAGCCTGGCCAACATAGTGAAACTGCACCTCTACTAAGAATACAAAAACTAGCCGGGCATGGTAGTGTGCACCTGTGGTCCCAGCTACTCGGAAGGCCTGAGGCATGAGAATCACTTGAATCTGGGAGGCAGAGGCTGCAGTAAGCTGAGATTGTGTCACTGCACTCCAGTCTGGGTGACAGAGGGAGACTCTCAAAAAAAAAAAAAAAAAGGTACGTATGGTACAATTTACCATTTTAGGTGTACAATTCTGTGAGTTTTGGTGAATTGTGTACACCTGTGTAACTATCATAATCAAGCTATAGAGCCGGGCGTGGTGGCTCATGCCTGTAATCCCGGCGCTTTGGGAGGCTGAGGCAGTGGATCACTTGAGATGAGGAGTTCGAGACCGACAGGGCCAACATGGCGAAACCCTGTCTCTACTAAAAATACAAAAAATTAGACGGGCATGGTGGCTCACGCCTGTAATCCCAGCTACTCAGGAGGCTGGGCCAGGGAGAATCACTTGAACCCAGGAGGCGGAGGTTACAGTGAGCCAAGATTGCACCATTACATTCCAGCCTGTGTGACAGAGTGAGACTCCATCTCAGGAAAAAAAAAAAAAAAGAAAATTTCCATTTCCCTCTAAACTACATCATAACCTTTTGTAGTCATTCTCCCACTGTCTGCAATCCCTGGTAACCACTGATGTGATTACTGTCCCTATAATTTTGCCTTTTCCTGAATGTCAAGCATTTGGAATTAAATGATATGTAGCCTTTTGTTTCTGGCTTCTTTTACCTGGTGTAACACTTAAGATTCATTCATGCTATTGCACGTATTTGTAATTTGTTTCAGTTACCACTGACTGAACAGGTACCTTATACTAGGCACTATCTTGAGTGTGCTTTATATACATCATTAAGCCTTATAACAGCCTAGAAAATGAGTAATGTTATTGCGTTTAACAGGTGAAAAAACTGAGGCAAAGAGAGGTTTATGATGTTGCTCAAGGACATAGATGGCAGAACAAGAATTTACACCAGGATTTGTCTGACTCCAAAGCCCCTGCTCTTAATCATTTAAATATATTGAGTATGCCAGGTTTCATTTGTATATATTGGTCTTTTTGTGGGGTGTGAAGGTTGTGATGCCTTTAGTATATTAATTTATTATTAGTTTATAATACTTGTTTTTAAAACTAAAAATCAGCAATTCATGATTCAACAGTTAGAATTGTGGTTATCCCCTCTTAGTTGACAGGAAGATTTATTTTTTATTCTTTATATGCATGAGTCCTAAACCCAAAGTGATTGCATTGTGGATTACATGTGATTAAAAACTTAATAACATGCTCACGATATAGCTGGGCGTGGTGGTGCGCACCTGTAATCTTAGCTACTTGGGAGGCTGAGGCAGGAGAATCACTTGAAGCTGGGAGGAGGAGATTGCAGTGAGCCGAGATTGTGCCATTGCACTGCAGACTGGGCAACAGAATGAGACTTCGTCCCAAAAAAAAAAAAAAAATGCTCATGATAAAATATTTACAGTAACTCAGATATAAAAGTAAATCTGTCTGTCCTTCATTTGCATTATCCACAAGTAACCATTGTTGCGTATCTTGAGTATGCTTCCACAAAGTATACCTGTGCTTACAAAGCATATAGTTACACATTTTTTTCTCCTCTTCTTTATCCTAATGGCTTCATACTAATATACATAGCCTTTTGCAACTCTTTTCACTTAATAGTATATCTTGGACAGTTAATGCTATAAAACTACCTTATCGGTATTTCAAAGTAGAGGTGGACCATCATTTATTTACCCAGATCTCTCTTGGTGGATATTTATGTTGCTTCTTATTGCTATTATAAGCAGTCTTGCAGCAGACATTGTTACGGATCTCTTAGTGAAATTCTGGGTCCAAAAGTATAAGCATTAATGATTTTGATAGATGTAGCCTGATTAACTGTCAAAAAATGTATATATTTACTCCTCTACTAAGAGTAGGTGAGCATTCAGCTGTGTATCTTGGACTTGGTTGGCAAAGTTACTTTGCATATTAAAATATAATTTCAATTGGGTAGAATTCAGATTCAGTTCTTTTCCTGTTAAGTTTCACAGGGTAGATCTGGAACTGGGGTTTATTGGGTTTGAGAGATTTGGGATGTAGCCCTGACATGGGTAGATGGGCCATTTAGTTGTAGACACAGCTGATCAGTGCCTTTGTTTCCTTTTTTTTTTTTTTTTAAATTTTCAGTTGGATAGAAAGAATAAGTTCTAATGTTCAGTAGCAGAATAGGGTAACTATAGTTAACAACAGTGTATTGTATATTTTAAAATACCCAGAAGAGAGGACTTGAAATGTTCCCAGCACATAGAAATGATAAATATTCAAGGCAATGGACACCCCAAATACCCTGACTGTGTTTCCATTATGTCTTGTGCATCTGATGGGGATGATGAGAGGATAAATGAGGTTATTTGGGTAAAGTGTTTTATAACCCTTTTACCAAAGAATTTATGTTTTGGCTTTCTTTTTTTTTTTTTTTTTTTTTGAGACGGAGTCTCACTCTGTCGCCCAGGCTGGAGTGCAGTGGCGCAGATCTCCACTCACTACAAGCTCCGCCTCCCAAGTTTATGCTATTCTCCTGCCTCAGCCTCCCATGTAGCTGGGACTACAGGCGCCTGCCACCATGCCCGGCTAATTTTTGTATTTTTTGTAGAGACGGGGTTTCACCGTGTTAGCTAGGATGGTCTCGATCTCCTGACCTCATGATCCACCCGTCTCGGCCTCCCAAAGTGCTGGGATTACAGGCTTGAGCCACCGCGCCTGGCTGTTTTGGCTTTCTTTGCAAGAAGAGTGTGATACAAGCTGATTGTTACTTATATTCTTAGGTGTATAGAAATGAAAGAAGTAGCTTTTCCTCCTTCGACTTCTTGTCAGAAGATGCCTCCACTTTGATAGTAGGACACTGGGATGGAAATATGTCACTGGTGGATAGACGGACACCTGGAACTTCTTATGAGAAACTTACCAGTTCTTCTATGGGAAAAATAAGAACTGTTCATGTCCACCCAGTGCATAAACAGTATTTTATCACTGCCGGATTGAGGTATGGTCTTTATAAGACTTTATGACTTAGACCTTTTAATGTCAAAATTACATGGGTTAGTTTGGTTGTCAAAGATACTGTAATAAAATATTACAAAAGGTATTACTTTCATAATACCCAAAGGCCAAGTAATTTTCCTTTCTACACTGATTGAGACTTGAGTGATTTTTTTTTTAAATAAATACTTTTAGATTTAATAAATAGTGAAAATGCTGAAATAAATTTTTTTTCTTGGTGTTATATGTATTTGCTTCTGATCTTACGAGAAGAAAGTTTCAATTTTAAGGAAAAAAAGTTATATGTGACCTTTAACTTGTTGGCCTGTGTTAGCTTTTTTCTTGGAAGGATTGAAAAACCAACTAGAAACTTGACAGCCGGGCGTGGTAGCTCATGCCTGTAATCCCAGCACTTTGGGAGGCTGAGGCAGGCAGATCACTTGAGGTCAGGAGTTTGAGACCAGCCTGGCCAATATGGTGAGACCCTGTCTCTACTAAAAATACAAAAAATTGCCAGGTGTGGTGGCATGCACATGTAATCCCAGCTACTTCGGAGGCTGAGGCAGGAGAATCACTTGAACACAGGAGGCAGAAGTTGCAGTGAGCCAAGATTGCACCACTGCACTCCAGCCTGGATGACAGAGTGAGACTCCATCTCAAAAAAGACAAAACAAAACAAAATAAAAAACTTGTCTTTCTATATGCACTGGATCCATGTATCTGCTATAGTTTTGGAACATGTCTAGTATTGTACTTGTTATCTATACCAGTTTTGGGAAAACTAATAGAGTATTAGAGGGTGCTGTCTTTTTTTTTTTTTTTTTTTTTGAGATGGAGTCTTGCTCTTTTGCCCAGGCTGGAGTGAAGTGGTGCAATCTCACCTGACTGCAACTGCTGCCTCCCATGTTCAAGCGATTCTTCTGCCTCACCTTCCCGAGTAGAGTTCTGTCTTTTTTTTTTTTTTTGAGACGGAGTTTTGCTCTCGTTGCCCAGGCTGGAGTGCAATGGCGTGATCTTGGCTCACTGCAACCTCTGCCTCCCAGGTTCAAGCAATTCTCCTGCCTCAGCCTCCTGAGTAGCTGGGATTACAGGCATGCACCACCATGCCCAGCTAATTTTGTATTTTTAGTAGAGACGGGGTTTCTCCATGTTGAGGCTGGTCTCGAACTCCTGACTTCAGGTGATCCGCTTGCCTCGGCCTTCCAAAGTGCTGGGATTACAAACGACCCACCGCGCCCAGCCGAGAGTTGTGTCTTAAATGTTCCTCAGTATAGCAAGTATGTGAGTGTCTAACTTATGTTTAGCCCTGTTGTAGAGGCTCATTACATGTACTATGGCAACATTGATCATTGTTTCTCCCATTACAGGGATACTCATATTTATGATGCAAGGCAACTGAAGTCCAGGGGAAGTCAGCCTTTGATTTCTTTGACTGAACATACAAAGAGCATTGCTTCTGCCTATTTTTCACCTCTTACTGGTAACAGAGTGGTGACCACATGTGCCGATTGTAATCTGAGGTAAATTGGGAAGGCAGAAATGTTTTTAAGGAATGTAAAGATTCTATAGCTATTGTGTCAGTAAACCAAAAGCTTTGTTTACTGCTGTTCCCTATTAAATTGCTAACGTTATTGTTTAGTAGTGATATCTAGGTTCCTAAAGACTGATGACCTGTATTTAATGGCTTTTCAGCAGTTTTTGGGTCCTGGAAATTTCCTTGAGACTGGCAAAGGTCCGTAGGTACCCTGAGGGGTTTATGGTCCAGCTTTCCTTTAAACACTGAAGAATCCCCGAAACCAGGCTGTGAGAAGGAGATAATTTTAGCATACTTTGGGGTCAGTGTGATCTATACTGCAAGTGAAGTGCTGAATGGAAATTGCAGAGCCCCAGACCGTGAGCAGACAGAAAATAGCAAAAACTGGGGTTCTATACAAGCTATTGGATATGGTTTTATAGTTCTAGGGTTTTAGCTTTAGTACTTTTCTATAGCTACTTCCCAAAAATGGATTTAAAGTGTAATATAAACCAATTGAACAAAAAACAAAACTGTGTCAATAAAGATGTCGGGAACATTAGTGTAATCACAAAGGAAAATTATTTTGTTCTCTTTTAGAATCCCTGATTTTGCTTAAAATTGCAAGCCCTTTTCAGTTTCTAAGAGTTTTACCTTAAGCTATTTTGGAATTCCTACATTATTCAGTTGAGTGTATACTGTGCACCAGGCTCCAGAATGGCACCCAGTTTCTGTTTAAACCCACCTGTTGGGAAGAGTGTGGTCTGCAGTGTGTGACAGTTGTCCAGTTAGTTTCTAGCCAAGTCTGTGAGTATTACCAGATGGTGCAGAAAGAGAGTCACCAGGGAATGGTAGGCCAGCATCCCCTTTCCACTCATTCAGTTTCCTTTGTCTCGAAAGCTACCTGTTCTGTTCCTGTTCATTTACACTGCAGTTTAGTCTTGTTACATTAACTATTAGTGGTTTGGCTTTCTACTAATCTATTTAGGCAATAAGCTCTAGTGCCAAGCAACCATACTAGAAAAGCTAGGCACAAGGAGAAGAGAAGAAGGAGGTGGTGATGCTGTTAGTTTCCTTCTGCTGAAGTGCTCAGTGGAGGCTTCTAGACTGTTCTCTAACTGCTGTATAAAATCTCCTCTCTTTGGCCAGGTGTAGTGGCTTATGCCTATAATCCCAGCGTTTCGGGAGGCTGAGGTGGGAGGATCACTTGAGCCCAGGAGTTCGAGACCAGCCTGGGCAACAGAAAGAGACCCTGTCTTTACATAAAAAATTAGCCAGACATGGTATTGTGTGCTTATAGTCCCAGCTACTTGGGAGGCTGAGGTGGAAGGATCACTTGAACCTGGGAGGTTGAGGGTTCGGTGACCTGTGACAGTGCCATTGCACTTCATCCTGGGCATCAACTGAGATGCTGTCTCTTGAAAACCAAAACACAACTCCTCCTTGGTTGCTGGTTGATCTTAGTCTGGAAATGACAGTATCAGGCCTTCAACTGATGAGTCTCAGGGAAACTGCTCTTGATACACAGATGTACTTTTAGGTGATTTGTACATTTTCAGAACATATCCTTTATGTCCCATATTATTGTGAATTGTGGATATAATTTTACAGTTCAGATTATCACTTTAGAATGTGCATTTTATTTCTATTCATTTATCATTATTAATGTTTTTTTTAGAGACAAGATCTCTTTGTTGCCCAGGCTAGAGTGCAGTGGCATGATCATGGCTCACTGCAACCCTGACTGGCTGGGCTCCAGCAATCTTACTGCCTTAGCTTCCAAGTAGCTGGGACTAGAGGTATGCGCCACCATACCTAGCTATTATTATTATTTTTTATTTTTTTTGTAGAGTTAGGGTCTCACTATATTGCCCAGGCTGGTCTGAAACTCCTGGCCTCAAGTGATCCTCCCACCTTGGCCTCAAAGTGCTGAGATTACAGGCATGAGCCACAACAGCCAGCCAAATGATTTCTACACTAAACTGTAAGCACTGACTTATTTTATAAAACATCTTGCAACTTTTGTTTAGTATTTTAGCCAAGATTTGTTGGAGCCGGATCCTACCCCCTATGTTTTTTTTTGTAGACAGGGTCTTGCTCTGTTGCTCATGCTGGAGTGCAGTAGTGTGATCATAGCTCAGTGTAATCTCAAACTCCTGGGCTTAAGTGATCTTCTCACCTCAGCCTCCTGAGTAGCTTGGACTACAGGCATGTGCCCCACGCCCAGCTAATTTTTAAATTTTTTGCACAGATGGGTCTCACTGTATTGCCCAGGCTGGTCTCATAATCTTGGCCTCAGGTGATCCGCCTGTGGATTACAGGCATAGGCCTCTAAACCTGGCCTGATCTTACATATTTTTAAATGACAATTATGTATTTCATACCGTGAATTAATGAGAAGCTTGTTAAATACACTGATATTTATTTCAGAAAGTTTTTAAGAAACAAAATAATGTCTTACTCTCTCTATTTTGCAGAATTTTTGACAGCAGCTGTGTATCTTCTAAGATTCCTCTCCTCACCACCATCAGGTAGGCTTCTATATGCCAAATAATGTAGATGTGGATTACATGAACCGTTTGTTGCAGTGCATACATTAGACATCTGATTGTCAAAGATATGTAGTAGTCCTGATTTTTGAATACAAAAATTATAAGTGTCACAGTTTGCTAGTTCCTATCCGGAAGGGTTCTTGCTTCTAGGTTCTCTGTGTCTGTAGAGGTTCAGTCTCTTGTAGTCAGTAGCTGTTCTCTGCAGGTGGGAGGTTATTGTTGGTTAAGGTTAATGACTTTATTCTGAACTAAATTACTCATGTTATCTTATTGAAGAAGACTGTAATTATTCACTTGCTGATGAGGCTGTCTGAAGCTCTGTTTATTTGTGTCTGTTTATTCTGGGCCTAGAGGGTTTCCCCGTCTTCCCACTTCATTTCTTTGATTATACTCTTATATCAACTACTTTGAATGTGTATATATATATATATATATATATATATATATTTTTTTTTTTTTTTTTTTTTTTTTTTTGGAGACTGAGTCTCTGTTGCCCAGGCTGGAGTGCAGTGGTGTGATCTCTGCTCACTGCAATCTCCACCTCTTAGGTTCAGGTGATTTTCTTGCCTCAACCTCCTGAGTAGCTGGGATTACAGGCACGTACCACTACGCCCGGCTAATTTTTTGTATTTTTAGTAGAGATGGGGTTTCACCATGTTGGTCAGGCTGGTCTCGAACTCCTGACCTTGTGATTCACCCACCTCGGCCTCCCAAAGTGCTGGGATTACAGGCGTGAGCCACAGTGCTCGGCCTTGTATGTGTGTATTTAACATCAAACTTTACTCAATGCCTTCTCCTGATATCTCTCTTTGTCAGTATTTATGAAGTTGGGAATAGTGTGTGATATATATTGATTGTTGCTTCATACATTTTGTTCCATTTTATCAGTTTCTTTTTTTTTTCAGGTCCACAATTTTTATTTATTTATTTATTTTTATTTTTTTATTTTTGAGACAGAGTCTCGCTGTGTCGCCCAGGCTGGAGTGCAGTAGCCGGATCTCAGCTCACTGCAAGCTCCGCCTCCTGGGTTTATGCCATTCTCCTGCCTTAGCCTCCCGAGTAGCTGGGACTACGGGCACCCGCCACCTTGCCCGGCTAGTTTTTTGTATTTTTTAGTGGAGACGGGGTTTCACCATGTTAGCCCATGTTGGGATGGTCTCGATCTCCTGACCTCATGATCCGCCCGTCTCGGCCTCCCAAAGTGCTGGGATTACAGGCTTGAGCCACCGCGCCCGGCCTATTTATTTTTATTTTTTTTAAAGACAGAGTCTCACTTTGTAGCCTAGGCTGGAGTGCAGTGTCATGATCTCGGATCACTGCAACCTCCACCTCCTGGGTTCAAGCAATTCTGCCTCAGCCTTCCAAGAAGCTGGGATTACAGGTTCACACCACTCTGGCTAATTTCTGCATTTTTAGTAGAGATGAGGTTTCTCCACGTTGGTCAGACTGGTCTTGGACTTTTGACCTCAAGCGACCACCCACCTTGGCCTCCCAAAGTGCTGGGATTACAAGTGTGAGCCCCCATGCCCAACCTATGTTATGTTATGTTATGTTATTTTTTATTTTTTATTTTTGTTTTATTTTATTTTGAGACAGAGTCTCGCTCTGTTGCCCAGGCTGGAGTGCATTGGCATGATCTCGGCTCATTGCAGCCTCTGCTTCCTGGGTTCAAGCAATTCTCCTGCCTCAGCCTCTTGAGTAGCTGGGACTACAGGCACGCGCCACTATGCCCAGCTAATTTTTGTACTTTTTTTTAGTAGAGATGGGGTTTCCCATGTTGGCCAGGCTGGTTTTGAACTTCTGGACTCAAGTGATCCACCTGCCTCGGCCTCCTAAAGTGCTGAGATTACGGGCATGAGCCACTGCACCCAGTCTTATTTTTTAATTGACTAATAAAATTGTATATATCATGTACAACATGTTTTGAAATATATACATTGTGGAATGGCTAAATCAAGCTGATTAACGTATGTATTACCTCACGTACTTACCATTTTTTTGTGGTGAGAACACTTAAAATCTGTCAGCAATCTTCAAGAATATAAATATTGTTATTGACTATGGTCATCCTGATATACAATTGACCTCTTGAATGTATTTCTCCTATTAACTGAAATTTCATAGTTTTTGACCAACATCTCCCCAACCCTTTCCCTCTCTGCCCAGCAGTTTCTTAAGTTCTCTCTCTTTTTTTTTTTCTTTTTTTTTGAAAAAGAAACAGGGTCTCGCTCTCTTGCCCAGTATGGAGTGCAGTGGCATGATCATGGCTCACTTCAGCCTCAATCTCTTGGACTTGAGCAGTTCTCTTGCCTCAGCCTCCCAAGTAGCTGGGACTACAGACACACAGAACCATGTCCCTCTAATTTTAAAAATTTTTTGTAGAGATGGGGACTTGCTGTTGCCCAGGCTGGTCTGGAACCCCTGGCCTCAACTGATCCTCCTATGTGGGCCTCCTGAAGTGTTGGCATTATAGGCATGAGACATCATGCCCGGCCTTACAACTTTGTTATTTTTTATTTATTATTATTTTTTAGACTAGTCAAGTGCAGTAGTGAGAAGGTGGGAAAGAGTAGAACAAAGAGTATTATCTGTAACTGACTGTGAACAATCAATTAAAATAAGTCACTACCTTTGAACTAGCCTCAGCTTTTTAAAATTCCCCATATGAGTGAGATCATGTGGTATTTGTCTTTCTGTGCCTGGCTTATTTTACTTAACATAATGTCTCCAGGTTCATCCATGATAGGGTTTTCTTAAGTGGAATAGTATTCCATTATGTGTATATACTATGTTTTCTTTATTCATTTATCCATTGATTGATTGATTCCATATCTTAGATGTGACAGTGAATGTGGGAGTACAGGTATCTCACAGATAGTTCATTTCCTTTGGATATATTCCCGGTAGTGGGATTGCTGGATCATATGGTAGTTCTATTGTTAATTTTTTGAGGAACCTCCATACTGTTTTCCATTATGGGTGCACCAATTTACATTTCCACCAACAACATACTAGGGGTCCTCCTTCTCTGTATTCTATATCTTTACCAATACTTGCTATCTCTTCTTGTTTTGATAATGGCCATTCTACTAGATGTAAGGTGATATCTCATTGTGGTTTTAACTTGCATTTCACTGATGATTAGTGATATTGAACATATTTTCATATAATTGGCCATTTGTATGTCATCTTTTGAGAAGTGTGTATTCAGATTCTTTGCCTATTTTTTAATTGGGTAATTTGTTTTCTTTTCTTTTTTTTTTTTTTTTTGAGAAGGAGTCTCGCTCTGTTGCCCAGGCTGGAGTACAGTGGCACATCTCAGCTCACTGCAAGCTCCACCTCCCGGGTTCACGCCATTCTCCTGCTTCAGCCTCCCCAGTAGCTGAGACTACAGGCGCCTGCCACCACACCCAGCTAATTTTTTTTGTATTTTTTTTTTTTTTTTTTTTAGTAGAGACGGGGTTTCACCATGTTAGCCAGGATGGTCTCGATCTCCTGACCTCGTGATCTGCCCGCCTCGGCCTCCCAAAGTGCTGGGATTACAGGCGTGAGCCACCGCGCCTGGCCTTTTGTTTTTTTAACGGAGTCTTGCTCTTGTTGCCCAAGCTGAACTGCAATGGCACGATCTCAGGTCACTGCAACCTCTGCCTCCCAGGTTCAAGCAATTCTCGTGCCTCAGTCTCCTGAGTAGCTGGGATTACAGGCCTGAGCCACAATGCCTGGCTAACTTTCCTATTTTTAGTAGAGATGGGGTTTTACCATGTTGGTCAGGCTGGTCTCGAACTCCTGACCTCAGGTGATCCGCCTGCCTCGGCCCCCCAAAGTGCTCGGATTATAGGCATGAGCCACTGTGCCCAGCCAGTATTTTGTTTTTTAATTTTTTAATTTTTATTTTTTGAAATGGAGTCTCCCTCTGTCACCCAGGCTGGAGTGCAGTGGCGTGATCTCAGCTCACTGCAACCTCCACCTCCTGGGTTCAAGCAATTCTCCTGCCTCAGCCTCCCCAGTAGCTGGGATTACAGGCACGCGCCACCATGCCTGGCTAATTTTTGTATTTTTATTTTTTTTGAGACAGAGTCTCACTCTGTTGCCCAGGCTGGAATGCAGTGGCGCAGTCTTGGCTCACTGTAGCCTCCATCTCCTGGGTTCAAGCGATTCTCCAGCCTTAGCCTCCCTAGGAGCAGGGATTACAGGCGCCCGCCACCATGCCCAGCTAATTTTCCTATTTTTAGTAGAGACAGGGTTTCACCATGTTGGCCAGGCTGGTCTCAAACTCCTGATCTTGAATGATCCACACCCTTGGCCTCCCAAAGTGCTGGGATTACAGGGGTGAGCCACTGTGCCCAGCCAATTTTTGTATTTTTAGTAGACTGGGTTTCGCCATGTTGGCCAGGCTGGTCTCGAACTCCTGACCTCAGGTGACCAACCTGCCTCAGCCTCCCAAAGTGCTGGGATTACAGGCATGGGCCACTGTGCCCACCTATATTTTGTATATGTTTAAAAAATTTATGTAGGGTGATTATTCTAGGGGCTAAGAATTTTCATTAATGATAGGATCATTTAAGTAGCAGTGGGAAATGTGTTTCTCTATAGTCCATACTTTAATGAAAAAGGATTGTTAGTGATATTAAGGCAAAGAGACTAAAAGGGCAGTACTTGTGTTTCCGCTTTTGAGTACTATAAAGGACTCCATATGTTTTATTTTGGGAGATTTTTGGATGAGGAGGATATCGTCTCTGTCCAGAGGTTCAGTCCTGTAGAGAGGATGAGATAAGGTTGGTGGTAACTCAGTAACTTAATGAGAAGAAACTTAGCAGAAAAAACTAGCATTTAGGAGCAATGCCATCTTTACCCTCTGCCCAGTGCTACCTTATTTAACCTTACTTCATTTAAAAAATATATTGTTTTCCTCACTAGGCACAACACTTTCACTGGGCGATGGCTGACCAGGTTCCAAGCCATGTGGGATCCTAAACAAGAAGACTGTGTCATAGTTGGCAGCATGGCCCATCCACGACGGGTAGAAATCTTCCATGAGACAGGAAAGAGGGTGCATTCGTTTGGTGGAGAATGCCTTGTCTCTGTGTGTTCCATCAATGCCATGCACCCAACTCGGTATATTTTGGCTGGAGGTAATTCCAGCGGGAAGATACATGTTTTTATGAATGAAAAAAGCTGCTGAGTTTTTGGTTCAAGAACATCAATTTGTTCAAATAGACCACTGTCCAAGGAACCTAGTAATTGGCGTGCCTTAGTGTGTTTACTTGGTAATGTGTTACATTTAGCAAATATTAACATTGTTTTATTAATAAGACTATAAGAAGAGTGTAATTTTAGTAAGGGAGAAGTCTTGGAGGGTTGCTTCTGCAGGATGGGGAGGGAATTTGAGGGGAGGCTCAGGTGCCTTCAGGACTTTTTAAAAATTTTTTTTTTTTTTTTTTTTTTTTTTGAGACCGAGTCTTGCTCTGTCGCCCGGGCTGGAGTGCAGTGGCTGGATCTCAGCTCGCTGCAAGCTCCGCCTCCCAGGTTCAAGCGATTCTTCTGCTTCAGCCTCCCAAGTAGCTGAGATTACAGGCACCTGCCACCATGCCTGGCTATTTTTTGTAGTTTTAGTAGACATGGGGTTTCATCATGTTGGCCAGGCTGGTCTCAAACTCCTGACCTCAGGTGATCTGCCTGCCTCGGCCTCCCAAAGTGCTGGGATTACAGGCATGAGCCACTGCACCTGGCCATGAGCACTTTTAATTGAGACAGTATGCTGAGAAATTCTAACATTATAACTTATAAAGCTTTGACTATTAAAGTTTTTGTGATCTAATGATATGGTTTTGATTCTATAGTGATTTGTGGTTTATTTTATAGTTTGGAATGAATGCTTATCTCTAGGCTCACACATTGGAAGGGGACCCGGAAAGGTAATCTAACTCAGTGATTTGAAACTTGATTTTTTTTAACTGAGAACTTTTTTTGCCCCCTGCCTGTAGGTTAAATCTTATGTGAAATGCCAAGATAATTGCCGAGCAGCTTTGGTTTACCCAGGGCAGGGTCTGGGTCTGTCTGTATTTTCCTTTCCCCTTCCTCTAGATGACTCCTGAGACACAGGCAGGACTCCCAAGCACAGGGTTTGGATCTGCCCTGGTCCCGGCATTCCAGGATAAGATTGCCTCAGACCTGTGTTTTTCAGACTGGGTTTTTGCTCTTCACATGAAATCAGTTAAATGACAATGACTGGTGTTGAAAAAAATGAAAAGGAAAGAATTTGTAAAGAACAGAAAACATATTTGAGTAAGTATTATTTGGTAAAACTTAGTTACATATGCATATATATTGGTAGGTATATATGTTTATGTATATTTTGATGTAAAATAAATTATATATATATATTTTATCACTGTAGTACCATGGGTAATGGATAAAGAAGTGAAAGCTACTGCTTAGAATGAAGAATGCCCCAGTCTTACCTGTCCCGATCTTTAAACTGTCCAAAGGAAATTCAATAGCCTGTTAAGTGAATACTTTCATTCTTACTCATATTTAGGTGAAATATTATGAAATACTCACCACTTTTGGTATTTTATCAAAAATGTTTTCTTTTCAGAAGTTATGGTAATTTCAATGTGTTTATTGTTGGGAGGGGAGCTGCCAAATCAGTTATTCATATTACTGTGTGACATCTATCCAACTTTTTTCATTCTTCATTGCCAAATACTGAAAGACTTGTAAACAGCTTTGGCAATATGTTTGAATTCTAAGAGGAAATATTTTCGCATAATTCTATATCAGAGAAATATAGTGATATATAATTTCCTTGAAAACAAATTTCTAAATAATTTTCTTCTCTGTAATCTAAGTGTAAAAAGTTTTTCAATAGGTTTAGGTGTTTATGAACAATAGTTCTCTATTTTCTAGTTGGTATAAACAGAGGAATTGACAAGTGAGATGGAAATGTTAATTTATAAAGGGAAAGTAAAGCTAGGTGAGGTTGAGTTATAATTAAACTGTTCAGGAAACATTGTAAAGGCTTTAGGCTCCCTTTTTCATTTCTACACCAATTAATCTCATGGGTTCTAGAGTGGTTAGTTCTATGGGAATTGTTTTTGTTTTTGTTTTTAAAGATGCTGAAAACTACTCTCAATCAAATTAGTACTATCATTTAAGCTTTGAATACTTGGCGATAATTGCCTGGCCTCTTCAATAAATGTTAGCAAATTCTTGATGTTCCTCACTTTTGTGGTTTCTTTTGCCATAGTAGCTTCATAAACAGTGCTATTTATATTCACTTACACTTAATAGAGTTGTATCTGGAGGCAATGCAGGAAGAAAGTAAAATAATTAGGGACTTTTTTTTTTTTTTTTGGTGATAAGCTTTCTAATGGAGTAATTGTTTAAATCTACACAGCACATAAAAGAAAATTGTCCCCCTTGGGACCTTCTTACACTGTAATCTGTAGTGAAAGGTACTTCTCCCACAGACTTGCCTACAGCCGGCTTCAGTAATTATGTGTGTATTATTGCTTCCTTCAGGATAAGCCTTTTCTGTAAGTTTGGCCTTTATGATATCTCTTAAGCTCTGAATTCCACTTTTTATTCTTTTTTTTTTTTTTTTTTAAACATACCCAGCCTTTTGTTATGTAACTTTTAAGTAAGGAGCAGACAATTCTCATTTTCGGTTGTCAGAGACTTGGTCAGACTAGGAGAGACCACAAATGATTAGGAATTAATCGAATCTGAGTTGCTCAAGTCCTATTTTAGTATTCTGGCCTTTTTTTTTTTTTTTTTTTTTTTTTTGAGACGGAGTCTTGCTCTGTTGCCCAGGCTGGAGTGCAGTGGCCGGATCTCAGCTCACTGCAAGCTCCGCCTCCCGGGTTTACGCCATTCTCCTGCCTCAGCCTCCCGAGTAGCTGGGACTACAGGCGCCCGCCACCTCGCCCAGCTAGTTTTTTACGTATTTTTAGTAGAGACGGGGTTTCACCGTGTTAGCCAGGATGGTCTCGATCTCCTGACCTTGTGATCCACCCGTCTCGGCCTCCCAAAGTGCTGGGATTACAGGCTTGAGCCACCGCGCCCAGCCTATTCTGGCCTTTTGAAAAGCTTCCTTTTCACCAAGATTTTAGAAAGGGAGTTCTCTAGGAAAGCAGGGATCCTTAGGGCTGTGGATACAAGGATTTAAATCCTTTCAGCCAATGTACAGTAAATGGGGTAGAGTTGGGGAGAAGACACACATGCCTTCTGTATCAAACTGAGAAGAGGAAATCTATGCCCTGTAACTTCAGATTCCAAAAACTTCCATGTCCCATTGGGTTGTCCTTTCTGACTTAGTACATTTCCCCCTGCTTTTTAGTAGGGTGTTGATGGCTAGAAATACCAAGATAGCAGATTGTATTTTGACTCATTTGGCTGTAAATATTTGGATTTCAAATGAAAAAGTGGAATTTATGAGGAAGATAACATTTAGTACAATTACACAGAGCTGAAGAACAAAACATTTTATGATACGTTTTCCCCAAAATGGAAGCTGAGCAAGAGGAAATTTATTAAAAGTGTGCTTTGCTTGTTTTACTCCATTCCAGCAGGTTGTAGGGGTCTGAAGAGGAAGCCTGTTCATGAGCTAAAACTAAGTGTGTTCAGGTGCAGAGGAGCTA
Source organism: Macaca mulatta (assembly GCF_049350105.2). NCBI lineage: Eukaryota > Metazoa > Chordata > Mammalia > Primates > Cercopithecidae > Macaca > Macaca mulatta. The sequence goes on from NC_133412.1 coordinate 21,254,675, forward strand.
GATTGTGCTAGAGGAATCCAAAGCAGAGGGAGTAGGGACTAGAGTCCTACCAGGGTGTGTGCACAGGCTGTTCTTGATAAGCTGTCAGCAGAAGGGAGGCTGCTGTGAATCGGCAGGGCCATGGGAAGCCACCCAGGTCCAGTGTTTCTTGTGCTTTTTACTCTTTGGATCACTTCAAGCAAAATCTTATGTCATAAAAACATACAAAAAATTCCACTGGGAATAGTGTGCTGGATAGCATTTTATAGGTAGTGGGTACCTCTGAAATTTGGAGGTAACATAGCCTGATTGGTGTTTAGGAAGATGATCTGGAAACAGAAATGGGAGAGTGGAGGGCAGGCAGAATTGAGAAGACAAAGATTAGGTAAGAAGCTAGCACAGTGGACCAAGCCCCCAGTGTCACCTCTTATCCTCATAGAATTTGGAAGACCATTTCCAATTCTGTAGCCACAGAGTGATGGTTACGTAATCAGATAAGATAATGCTATAGGGATATATTTTGTAAATATGTGGTGGTGGTATCATTGTAGTTCCTTTTTAGAAAGTATTTTCTGTGCTCCCACTTACTCCAGGCTTGAGTAAGAACACCAGACCAGAAGCTGGACCATCTGGGTTCTAGTTTGGGCTCTACCACTATGTAATCTTGGGAAAATCACTTAGCCTTCTTGGTTTTCCTCATCAGAAAAATGATGTCCAATTCACTTTAAAATTATTACATTTTATAGCTTCTCAGTTTCTCTTTTTTTTTTTTTTTTTGAGATGGTCTTACTCTGTCACCCAGGCTGGAGTGTAGTGGTGCGATCTCGGCTCACTGCAACCTCCGCCTCCCAGGTTCAAGTGATTCTCTCCTGCCTCAGCCTTCTGAGTAGCTGGGATTATGGGCATGCGCTGCCATGCTCGGCTAATTTTTGTATTTTTAGTAGAGATGGGGGTTTCACCATGTTGGTCAGGCTGGTCTTGAACTCCTAACCTCGTGATCTGCCCGACTCGGCCTCCCAAAGTGCTGGGATTACAGGCGTGAGCCACTGCGCCTGGCCACTTCTCAGTTTCTAACAGTATGTATTTGGGGGTATGGGACAAGGATAATAGGTGGATACAAGCAAAATGATTATTTTATATGATCCAAGTGAATAGTAGTCAGCTGTGTAAATCCCACCGGTATTCTTTTATCTATGTGTAACTTTAAGGGAGGAAAATAAGACAGGCTGTTATTAAAGAAAAAGCCCACTCTTCCATGATATTTAAATATTTATTTAAGTTTAAAAATAATCTTCATGGCACCAATGATTTTATGCTAACTACATACTGCATATGTAGAAAAAAGTACATTGCTTTGAAGGAAAATGTAACTTAAGAGTTTTTGGCACACGGAAGGTTAACAACTATATATATTTTAAATGAAACTAAGAAATTCACATTTGCAGGTAGTTTACCCTCTACTGCTTAAAGATGCAGTACACTATTCTTTAGTAAGAGTTTTATTTCCTCTGATAGATGAAGCTATGAAAACCAGTGCTTTTTCTACAATGAGATAAAATAATTTTGAGAGAAAATGAGACATGTTAGAACACAGTATAACCAGGTTAAAAACTTGAACAATTTTTAATGGTGGAGATATACCAAAAAAGACTAATCACCAAAGGAGGTTTATTATTCAAGCACTATTTGAAAAGCAAACTGAAGGAAACTTTTCTATCCATATTTTCTGGGATGAGCCCTGGAAAAAAACAACCCTAAAGTTTCTGTTTAGAGAGCAAAATTTAGCTGTTAGAAATGGCATAGACTACTGTACTGTTAGAACTCTAGACACAAGGAACATACTAGGATATGGAATTGCATCTGTCTCTAATGTGAATATGAAAGGTCGGAGTTGAGGCTATCACTCACTGCATAGAAACACCAGATTCTACAAACTGAGGTAGGAGCACTACACTAAAAGGTAATCTTCTATGTTGCATAAGACAGTAGATATCCAGGTTGACACCAGCCCCCTGTCTCCTGACAGCCTTTTAATCTCTGGGTCTACTTTTCACATTAGTCCTGTGCTAAATAAAGCCTTTGCTATGTAGATGACAAGTGGCAGTGGCTAGTTGGTTTTAACTGACCCCTAATCTCTACTAGGATCTCTTTCGGTTTATATTGTCACTCGATAAACAGATGTTTATAATTCTGCCTAAATTGTTGCTGGTATGAAAATGGTCAGAGAGGCCCTCTTCCCTTCTTAGATTCCAGCTGTGTTTCAGCATTCCAGTACTTGGCCATTTGGCATCAGACATCTTTTTGCTGGTTAGTTGTTCAAGCACCCTTTAAACAAGCAACCCTGGTGCCTCCACTGGGAAGAGGTCCCAGATCTTTAATACATGTCAGGCATGGAAACAGAGCTGACTGACCCTCTTCTGCTAACATATTGGTAAGGATCAGTTTTACTGTCTAGATCAGGATTGGCATATTATGGCCTGTAGGCCAAATTCAGCTCACTGTTTTCATAAAGTTTTATTGGAACACAGCCATGTTCCTTCATTTACAAATTATGGCTGTTTTTGTGCTGTGATGGCAGACTTGAGTGGTTGTGACAGAGCAAGGCGTGCTAAGCCAAAATAATTACTGTGTAGCATTTTACAGAAGTTTATTGACCTCTGGTCCAGATGAAAGGATGTCTTTAAAATTATGCAAATCTCTCCCTAAGAGCCCCGATTATTCCACAGTTGTTGTATTCTAAACATGGACATGGTTCTACCATCTCAGGGGACAAAATAGGGGAGGTCAAATCTACAAGTGACTCATTCTGTTCTGTGTTTGGGGCTGTCCAATTAGGGAATCAGCAGCTGCTCTACTTTTGTGTGGGTCCAGGAATATGTCCATTGACCATCCTTAAATAAGCCCTCAAGCCCCAGATGACTTAGAAATCTCTCCCTGAGATGAAAACAGGATCTTGTGTGTGATTGGTTTTAGAGTTGAAGAGCTTGGGCCTAGGACCCCACACTCACCCTTCCTATGCCTGTGCTTCTGTGTGCTTCCAGGACTTCCCTCTGCAAGGATGGTGATGCTTTCCTAGAACTTATGCAGAGGATGACCCTAGGGGGCAGCATTTCTACATCTAAGTGTTGGTCTCTGCTACGGTCACCTTCTGTGTTTTGTAGGCATCTCTTAGAAATCCTATTTTAAAAGATTATTTTCCTGGTCCCTTCTAAGGCTGTTGATCTTGGAATTCTATTTTCTGAAGCTTTTCATTCTCAGGATCAGTTTCTTTCTTGCATCGTTTAGTTCATCAGGGTCTATTTTCTTAATCCATAAAGTAAAAACAAAATATGAATTGTTAAGAAAATAACATTTTGTTGTTAAAATATAAATTGAAATAGTCTTTGGGTCGGGGGGTGTATATAAAATAAGGACTGCTCTCCAAATCTCAACAGTCTCTCAGGTAACTTAACTCTTTCTCTTAACCACACTTTGTCCAACATTTCTGACAGAACTATCTCTGGCACCACTGAATTCATTTAACGCCCCGGAGCACTATAAAAGTCTTGAGGTTCTTCAGAAAAAAAAATCACGTTAAGTCTAGTTTCATTATACAAAACTGTGGTGATGCCCACTAGGCTCTAGACTAAGGGGACAGACTTACCCCACCCCTGCTGCTGCTGCTGCTGTAGCGGTGGTCCCTTCAGATGCCCACTCTGCTCAGATTTGAAAAAACAAAAGGAAAAGAAAATCCAACTCAGACCATCATAAGAAGCAACTTTCCATTTAATCATTCTACATGGATGTTTACCTTTTTAAAAGTTCTGTCTGGCAAAAAAAACTAAACAGTCCTCATTGTCCAGATCCCTGGCCTGCCCTGCTGAGGCTGCAGTGACTAATCTACTGGAACCCAGTGGCACCAGCAGGAAAGCTCCTGCAGAATACAGAGGACAGCAGCTCTCTAGTCTTCAACTAGTGTCCCCTCTGCTAGGTGACACTACTGCAATAATCAGTAATAGTAAAATAAATTATTTTTATTTGATACTTCAAAATAATACACATCTATGAAAAATCAAAATTCATAAACCAAAAATTATCCTGCAAATTGGAAAGATGAGAAACAGAGTCGCTGAGCCTTTCTTGAAATAACTTCTGAAGAAAATGAGTTTTCCCAGTTTGTTTAGACAGGGCGTGAGCCTATCCCTTTCTTCTTCTGGGAAACACCCTCCTAGGCTGCAGTGGACTTTGAGTCATGAGAGGAGGACTTGGTATATGTGCCGATGGTTCCGCGATGGGTCCCATTGCTGGGAATGGGTAGCCGGGCTCCTTGGTCCACCTGGCTAGTTTTTGGGAGGAGTCATGCCTTCTCAGGTGTCAATGAGCAGGCTCACCACTGAGCGGATTTTGCAGGCAAACCATCGCCTGAGGGGACAAAAGTATTGATAGTGGAATTGTTCAAACTCGGGGGTCTGGCGGATATCGCGGAAAAAGGCAATGTCAAGGTCAGACTCGGTAAGGATGATCAGGAGGAGGAGCAAAACAAAGAGGAGTCCCATGGTCACAAGGAGCAAACGGAGGACACTTAGAACAAACTTATTCACCTGTTCCTCCTCGGGCCCGCCGTGCCCCTGACACAGGGCCCTCAGCTCTCCCCCAAGGGCCTCCACCTCTGTAGCAGTTGGGGTGCTGGCTTCAGATTCCTTCTCCTCCTCGATGCTGCAGGTGGCTCCATTGATCTGCCGGGAAAGCAACATCAGCTCCAGGCTGTGCTCAGCCACAGGGGTGGGCAGCACGCTGTCTGCAGGGCTGTAGGCCTCGTCTGCAATCACAGCTACTCGCTCATTGCTATCTGTCCGGCTGCTTCTCACGTGAGGCAGGAAGGTGTCCCCATGGGAAGAGGAACGCACTGGCGTGGAATGGGCACTGTCCCGTAGGGACTCTAGGCCTAGAAAGGCAAAAGGAACATGACTAGGCTGTGTCCCAATGCACCCTTTGCTTTCCAGTGGCACCCACTGTGTTTTATTGGGTACCATTCTGCACACCCACATGACCAGCAGCAGTAGCCGCTGCACTCTATTTCGATATATCAAGAAGATGACAGCCTGGGCGTGATGGCTCACGCCTGTAATCTCAGCACTTTGGGAGGCCAAGGTGGGTGGACTGCTTGAGATCAGGAGTTCCAGACCAGCCTGGCCAACGTGGTGAAACCCCATCTCAAGTAAAAATACAAAATTAGGTGTGGTGGCACATGCCTGTAATCCCAGCTACTTGGGAGGCTGAGGCAGGAGAATCGCTTGAACCTGGGAGGCGGAGGTTGCAGCAGTGAGCTGAGATTGCACCATTACACTCCATCCTCGGCAACAGAGTGAGACTCCATGTTTAAAAAAAAAAAAAAAAAAAAAGGCTGGGCACCGTGGCTCACGCCTGTAATCCCAGCACTTTAGGAGGCCGAGGCAGGCGGATCACGAGGTAAGGAGTTCGAGACCAGCCTGGCCAACATGGTGAAACCCCATCTCTACTAAAAATACAAAACTTTGTATTTGTGTGGTGGCGGGCGCCTGTAATCCCAGCTACTCGGGAGGCTGAGGCAGAAGAACTTCTTGAACTCGGGAGGCAGAGGTTGCAGTGAGCAGAGATCGTGCCACTGCACTCCAGCCTGGGCAACAGAGCAAGATTCTGCCTTGGGGTGGGGAGGAAGCCAGGTGTGGTAGTGCATGCCTGTTGTCCCAGTTACTTTGTAGGTGGGTGGGTTGCTTGAGGCTGGGAGGTCAAAGCTGCAGTGAACCAAGATCACACCACTGCATTCCAGCCTAAGCAACAGAGCAAGACTGTCTCATATATATATATAATATATATATAATATATAATATATATATTACTATATATAGCACATATAAAATATATATCATGTATATATGATATATATGATATATATAAAATATATGTATGAAACAAGAGGAGCCATAGAAATCACAGTGGCCATTTTAGAAAAGTATTTCTTTGCTTTTTGCTTATGGTTTTGGCCTAATTTGTGTGTGCGTGGTTTTTTTTTTGAGACGGAGTCTTACTCTGTCGCCCAGGTTGGAATGCAGTGGTGCAATCTTGGCTCACTACAGCCTCTGCCTCCTGGGTTCAAGCGATTCTCGTGTTTCAGCCTTCTGAGTGGCTGGGATTACAGGTGTCTGCCACCACGCCTGGCTAATTTTTTGTATTTTGAGTAGAGATGGGGTTTGGCATTTTGGCCATGCTGGTCTAGAATGCCTGGCCTCCAAAAGTGCTAGGATTATAGGCGTGAGCCACCACACCCAGCCCCTAATTTCTTAAAGATTCTGCCTTCCTTGCCTTTAGTGTCCTAGGCCTGGTTTTTACCCCAATTTGAAAGAATCTGAATTCCAAACTACCCGATGCAGAGCTGGCACCACGGTTTGAGTCTCAAGTCTGCCTATTGGGTGGAAGGCTTTAAGAGGCAGGAATGGGCCAGACGCGATGGCTCCCATCTGTAATCCCAGCACTTTGGGAGGCCAAGGCGGGTGGATCACTTGAGCCAAAGGGTTCAAGACCAGGCTGGGCAACATAGCGAGACACTAAAATCTTAAATTTGTATAATGCTTTCAACTTTTTAAAGCACTTTCATTTTATCTTTCAGTAACTCCACAAGGTAGTGTGGGCAAGGGGTTACCTGAAGTCATGTGGTTAGACACTGTAACTATAAACTTTTTAACAAAAGAGAAGTAGGAATGGGGAGAAGGAGAATGTCTTGCCTAACTGGGTTCCATCAAATACTGAGTATCCTTGTAAAAATCCAGCATCAGCATACAGCATCTTGAGCTCATAAGGTCAAAATTTTTGGATTTCTGCAGCTGCTCTCAGTCTCTTCAGCCTCCGTTCTAGCTGTTCTGACCTTGTGGAATGATGGGGTAGAAACTCTCTCTGCTCTTCTTGAGGGGGCGTGGGAGTAGTCCCTGGCCAGCTCCCTCTTTTCCCCTGAGAAGGAGCTGGGTCTAGGATAGGCTGAAAAGCTCCCCTATCTTTAGGCCCTTCAGAGCACAAAACGGTTTCTGAGAAGATCTTGTTGGGTCGGTGAGGGGTGGGTGGGTGGATTTCTTTTACATTTGGTAGGAGAAAGGGGTATTCTATCCCCTAAAACTACCCATTATCTCTTCTCTCTTTCCAAGGTTCTCACAGGACTCAAGCCCTGGCAGGGAAAACTAGCTGGTTACACTCTCAACTGAACAGCAGCTACCCAGGCCAGAGGCTTTGGGCATACAGTGAGTGAGTGTGGCCCACATCACAGTGCTCCCAAGGACATGGCTTCTTGTTTTAGGCTCAACGTCTACATTTTCCACTCCTGGCCATCTTGGTAGTGCTGGTGTGGTTCTCTCTGCCTTTGTGACCTATGACAAGAAAAGCCAGTCCCTTTCTGTTGCCCTGAAATAGTCCCTGACAATCCCAGACTGAACCAGATTCCTAGCTCAGTAAAGGTTTTACCTAAGTCAGGCTGATTAGGGAGTTTTTTGGTTCAGGGCTAGCTCCAGATGCCCAAAGCTGTCTTTTTTCCCCTTCTCCCAGGACACAAAGCAGTCCAAAGGTCTCTCTTAAAAAGGTGTTAGTAACCTTTCAGAAGCAGTGTGTCCATCTTCCTTGGCTCCCTCATGGCTTGACCATTTGCACCCAGGCAGCCTGCTTGACCAGCCTGGTGGAGCCTGTCTTGGCACAGGCACAGTTAAGGATTCTCCAGAGGAATAAGCCCTGGAATCTGGGCTATGAATGAGTAGGACAAGGGAGAGAGGGGGTGGGGGCAAAGGCAGGGCACCTGCCATCCAGTTACGCCTTCCATTGCCTCACGGCTCATACATTTGCCACAGTTCTCAATCTCTGCTTTCAGAAGCTCCTCATAGTCCTAGCTGTCCCTGTGCTAAAATCTTAAATTTGTATAATGCTTTCAACTTTTTAAAGCACTTTCATTTTATCTTTCAGTAACTCCACAAGGTAGTGTGGGCAAGGGGTTACCTGAAGTCATGTGGTTGGTGGTTAATGGCAAAACCAAGGATAGAATCCAAGGCACTTTCTAGTTCATGATCCTGCTGATCATGTCCATTAAGTCCTCACGTTGTCAACAGGCTCCTGGAAACCATGACTTTAAGTCAAATGTTACAGCAGGTCCTCCAATGTTTTCTTCAGCATCATTTTTTTATAATTTTGAAAAAGTTTTTTAGTTTTTTGAGACAGTCTTACTCCATTGCCTAGACTGGAGTGCAGTAGTGCAATCATAGCTCACTGCAGCCTCGACCTCCCAGGCTCAGGTGATCCTCCCACCTCAGCCTCCTGAGTAGCTGGGACTACAGGCATGTGCCACCATGCCTAGCTAATTTTTGTATCTTTTTGTAGAGACAGGTTTTTGTGCTGGGATTATAGATGTGAGCCACCACGCCCAGCCCCATTTTGTTATAATGTTGATGAGGAAAACAGAAGTTTCATTGTACATCATTTTGCTTAAAGTTGCAGTTTCTAAGACCCTATCAACGATGTTAAGTGACGACTTAACTGTAGTCGGATTCCATGGAATGGAACCATGGGCCAGGATGGATTAAATCAACAGCCAGCATCTACCTTAGATTTAGGTCTTAATTGCCCAAGAAACTTTTTTGAAATAACCTGAAATTAGGAGCCTCTGTCCCTTGTTCTAGAGCTCTTGCTGTTCCTTTGACCTCTCTCTTACCCAGTATTCCTCCCTGATGTCCCCATTTGCACATGCAGCTTGAGGAAGAGGTACCTTGGAACAGGTTATGGGTCACTGATAAGGCAGAAACCTTAAGGCCCTGGTTGCAGCATATTGCTGGCTTGGCTCCTTTCCCAGGCAGTCCTCTGCCCCCCTTTTCCTGGAACCTCGGCCCCATTGCACAGGGCACCTGCCACCCTTTCAAAGGCCTGCCCCTTCACGAGGACAGCTCTGACTGCAAGATCTTTCAAAGTAGAAAAGCTTAGCTTAACCTACGATTACGTGCCCTCAGCTTGTGGGGAAGGAGAGAGGCGGATGCTGTGACATCAGAAGAGAAAAAGTCAGAGGACCACCTGGAGCCACATCATACTGGGAGCTGTTGGTGCTCTCATTAAACAAGGTAATGGATAGATAGGCATTTCTTTTTCTTTTTTTTGAGATGGAATCTCACGCCATCGTCCAGGCTGGAGTGCAATGGCGCAATCTCCGCTCACTGCAGCCTCCACCTCCTGGGTTCAAGCGATTCTCCCACCTCAGCCCCGCGAATATCTGGGATTACAGGCACCCGCCACCACGCCCGGCTGATTTTTGTATTTTTAGTAGAGACGGGGTTTCACCACGTTGGCCAGGCTGGTCTCATCTCCTGACCTCAAGTGATCTGCCCACCTCGGCCTCCCAAAGTGCTGGGATTACAGGCATGAGCCACTGCATCCAATTAAATATGCATTTCTAGTCGAAATGTCTGACAAATACAGTTGCTCAGTAAATATCAGTTGGTCTCCTCCCTCAATAGATCTCACCTGTAAGGTGACCCTCCCACATCAGGTTAGTCCTATATTAGAAACTGTTTTCACTGCTGTAAAAGCCACCGCCTGTCCTGCCGTTTCGCCGGCGCTGTGATTTTGGGGTAGATGGGATGGGCGCTGTGGGAAGGACCTGTGCTAAGTGGCACAGCAAAGCAGGAGAGTCTTTTTTACCTTGGAAGTGCTCCAGCTGGTTCCCTTGCCCGGGGGTCACAGCAGTCAGGACCCTACCCTGGAGCCGGGGCCCCATCCTCAGGATGCGCACACGTAGGGGCCGAAAGCAGTGATTAGTCAGCCGGAGCTGAACCCGGACTCTGGTGTGAATCTTAATCAGACTCTTCCCCATGGCGGCCCAGGAAGGCAAATACTTCTTCAGTGGAAACCAGCTGATTACTTCAGAGAAACCAGCCAGGCAGGGAAAGATACAGAGGGAAAGACGGAACGCCAACTAGGAACAAAGGATTTCCGCAGATCCCACACCATAGCAGCCCCTTAGCAGTGCCTCGCGTGCTGCAGGAAGAAGGTCACCTCCCCAAGCTTCAGATCAGGCTGAACTGCAGGGAAAGAGCAGCTCTGAGAGGCCACCGTTATCAGGGGACTGGATTTAGTCAGAAGCACTTACAGCCATAAAAAGTAATGCTTCCTTGGCCTGCAGCTCTTTCCCTGAGGCCTGGATAAGGGCTCCAACCTCTCAGAGGGCCAGGGACAGAGGGGGCAGAGAACAATCCCAGAGGGTAAGGGGAATCAAGACTGTCCCAGAAAATCCAGGATGTAAAGTTACAACACCATTGGGCTTTATCCAGGCCATATATAATCCAGGCCTGCCCTGGTGCCAGCCAAGTTGCATGGTCAGCGCTACCTTTGGGGCTGGGTGGCTCTGAAGTGGGAGGACGTGGTCTCTGTGATACTAAATGGGCCAAATGGACTATAGAAAAGACAGTCTTTGGTGGAGCATGAACCAATTTCAAATGCCCATAAATTCCTTGGGGTTTTTGTTGGTTGTGCCCTTCTTCTGAGGCCCTCATCACATCCCTCGCAGCCCCTTCCTCCCTGGTTGGGGTGGGCAGTTAGGGTCAGCTGTGCTTGTCAGGACCTTTAAAGGCAAGCCCTCTTGAAAGATGTTGCATCTGAACTCTTGCCTCCTAGAAACTAATCCATTCTTCCACAGGCTTGGTAACCCCTGTACTGATAAAGCCATTTAATTGCTACAATCTTTTATTTCCACATCCAAACCGGATGTCATCTCCCTCTCCTCACTCTGAGCGTGTAAGGTTCATTTGGGCCAGGTCAGTTGTACTTGCCCTGTCCTGCATCAAATGGGTCCTGGGCTGGGGGCCATGACCAGGGCCACAGGCTGTGTTTGTCCACTGGCAGCCTTGGGCACAGGGTGTGAGAAGCACTTGGAAGTCTGCTAAGCTATAACCTACCAAGTGTGCCATTCTATGAGGCTGGTTTCGAGGAAGTGCCCCGGCCCTAGAGGGCCTATACTCCTCAGCAGCCTCTCCCCACTGTACCTCTCCTTGCATTTGACAACAAGGGGGAATAGTTTGGACAAGGAACCTGCTCCTGCAATGGGAGAAGAGAGGCTCTGGGAGGAGGAGGAGGCTGGAGGTAAAGCCAGAGCTGAATGGGGAACTTAGGCAGCCTCAGCATGTCTCAGGATCACAAGGACTGTTTTCCCTGCCTCTTGAGTTGTTCTACTAACCCTACTTGGCAGCAGCTCTCAATGAGTTTTGTCTACACAGAGAGCCTCCGCCCTCCCTCTTTTGGGAATGCTGGTTTCCTGGACATTCTTCCCTGTTCTGGGAAGTCGGCTTGCACAAGGCTCCTCCTGTTTTAATCCTGCATGGTGCTGGCTTCCCTAGGGTAAGCCTTCTGTTCGGGAGGACAGCTGTCCCAGCTCTGTGGAAGACTTGGGATGGACCGTCTAGCTTCAGCCTCAGGAGGGATGGAAAGAAAGGCCACAGAGGGGAGAAAGTTATGTTTCCTCAAAGAGAAGTTCATTCTACTTCCTGAGATGTACACCCCAAAAGAGGGACAGTGAGAGCCAAGCTCAGTTCTCCAGGTCAGCCTAAGATGGGAGGAAACACCAGGAGGCTGTGTCTGATGATGGTCATGTATCCATAATTCCATTCTTTGCATAATGATTCTACTTGGTAGTCCACACTCTCCCGCACTCAGCTCTGTTCTGCAGTGGGGGCACTAGGCTCAGAAAGAAAACAACCTGTTTCAGAAGGTGCATGGCAGAGCTCCTAGTCACACCTTGGCTTCCTGACCAGGATTCTGCACTGTGCTTGCTGCCTGCCTGTAAACGCTTTAGTCTCTTTAAAGTACTTCTGCACATATTAGCTTCCTTGCAACCAATGGAGTGGGCAAGGAAGATGTCCCTGTTTTACAAATGGAGCATTGAAGGTACTCAAGTAACTTGACAGTGTTTGTCTAGCCGGGGTTCTCAACCTCTAGACCGTAGGGAGTTACATACCAGACTCTGGTAACATGGAATCTCACACAGTGACACGTCCTAAAATCCTAAACACAAATTAGATCTCAGGGAAACAGCAGAGTGATATCCTTCCTAACCTGAGCATTTTCATTCCCAAGCAGCATTCTTACAGAAAAGGCAAAGGGCTGTCCCCACCAGCTTCTACACCGTTAATCCCAGGAGAGAGACAGGTATGAACCAATCCTTCTGTCTCCTGTGTGAGATCTTCTGAGGTCCCCAAAAAACACCATCTTTGGGAATGAAAGCACTCAACTTTACACCTGTATCCAGCCTGCGGGTGACCTGGGCCAGTGACAACAGCTAGAGGGCAGTATTCTGGGAGCACCTCCTAACAGCATTAACTACCCAGAGAACAGATTGTTGGCCTCAGCTACTGGGGTATCTAGTTCAGTGGAGAGACATAGAATTTCTCTCTCTCCCCACCTCTGCTGCCTCCAAAGGAAGGGAGTCTGGAGGGAGATGGGTCATATTGGATTTCCTGAGACAGTGGTAAGATATGCAGATAGCAACAGGACAAATTGCTTTTTTTTTGAGATGGAGTCTTAACTCTGTTGCCCAGGCTGGAGTGCAGTGGCACAATCTTGGCTCACTGTAACCTCTGCCTCCTGGGTTCAAGCGATCCTCTTGCCTCAACCTCCCAAGTAGCTGGGATTACAGGCGTGCATCACCACACCCAATTTTTGTATTTTTAGTAGAGACGGGGTTTCACCATGTTGGCCAGGCTGGTCTCAAACTACTGACCTCAGGTGATCCACCTGTCTCGGCCTCCCAGAATGCTGGGATTACGGGCATGAACCACTGTGCCCAGCCAACAGGACAGATTTCTATAGCTGAAGCAAAACATGGTGGGTGACAGCTACTAGAAATGCTTCAGATTCAAGAATTTTCACTTACTGGTTAATAGTCTCAGCCATCCTGATAATTTAAGCTGTGGAGATTGGTCAGATTTAGCAAACAAGTGAAAACCCTCTTTTTTTTTTTTCTTGAGATGGAGTCTCTGTCACCCAGGCTGGAGTGCAGTGGTGCAATCTGGGCTCACTGCAGCCTCCACCTCTGCCTTCTGGGTTCAAGCAATTCTCCCACCTCAGCCTCCCTAGTAGCTGGGATTACAGGCTTGTACTACCACGCCCAACTAATTTTTTGTATTTTTAGTAGAGAAGGGGTTTCACCATGTTGGCCAGGCTGTTCTCAAACTCCTGACCTGAAGTGAGCCTCCCAAAGTGCTGGGATTACAGGTGTGAGCCACTGCGCCAGCCCCCTTTTAAAACTTTTTTTTTTTTTGACAGTCTCCTTTACCCAGGCTGGAGAGCAGTGGCGTGAACTCAGCTCACTGTAACCTCTGCCTCCCAGGCTCAAGCGAGTCTCCTACCTTAGCCTCACGAGTAGCTGGGATTACAGTCATGCGCCAGCACACCCAGCTAATTTTTGTATTTTTAGTAGACAGGGTTTCACCATTTGGGCCAGGCTAGTCTTGAACTCCGGACCTCAAGTGATCCACCCATCTAGGCCTCCCAAAAGTACTGAGACTACAGGCATGAGCCACCATGCCAGGCGTGAAAAGCCTCTTGATGGAAAGCAATTTCATAACTGCATGGAACCTTTAGATCCCACATATGCAGGTCCTCCAAAGGGCTAACCCAGCACCCTCAAATCCACAACCCCCCTGCCTAGATACCCACACCCCTTCACCCTGTACCCAGCTAGTATTCCCATCCGCTGGATAAAACCTCCTACTTGCCACTGGAGACCCTTCTCCCCAAGAGACATGCTGCTGTCACTAATGTAAATTAGCCTCTTTTCAAAGTCCTTTTCAAGGTCCCAGATCACAATTTGGAGGACCCCAGTGGTCACCTCAAGGAGCTCATGCTCACCTTCCATGATGGAGATGTGAACAGCTCTCCTGCGGGTCCTGGGGACGCTGCTCAGCCTTGGACCATGGGTTATGGAGGGACAGCTCCGGCTGGGAACCATCCCTGCTCTGAGATTAAAGAACCTTGTTAATTCAATGCATGGACACATTTAGTAGGCACTTAAGAGCTGAGTACTGGCTACTAGAATTGCCTGGCTGTATTAAGTTTTAGTCTCTTTTTAAAAATCTTTAATACCTTCTCTTTGCCTTTGGTCCCTGGATTCCAGTCAGAGATAGTGCTTCAAACTCCTCCACTTCCTTGTAAGCCTAGACCAATCTGAACCTTTTTCTTTTAGTGTGGCAGCGGTGCCACTGGTCTCAGGGGTGGGGGCAAGACGGTCAGAGAGTAGAGCCCCAGGATGAGCAGTACTCCTGAAAATATGCCTGGACCAATACTGGCAGCCTCCCCTGACTTCCAGTACAGGCTGCGGATGACAGGGCTCCATGTGAAGGGGTAGGCAGTCATGCTCCCATGCCCAGAGGCAAAGGCTGGTTGGCAAGTCCTACCCTTCTTGGTCAGTCATATTCTTTCTGGGTCTTAGATTCTAGGAAATAGGCTTCTGGAAACATGATTTGTGGATCTACAGGAAGCATGGATCCTGAAACTATTTTAGAGCCAGTGTGGCAGGGCTGTGGGACTATCCTTGGCTTCATGTAATCGACTGGTTCCAGAACCACTGAAATTGTGTGACACATCTATCATCAATGTCAAGACTTGGGAGGGCAGAAGAGAACTGCCAAGTGAAGTGGCACCTGGATCTGATGTACTATCTGCAGTAGCCCTCCCTCCCTGCTGTCTTATTAAGGGTCAAAGACTTTTCCCCATCCCTTCTGAGAAATTTCTTCAGCCTTCTGCCTTATTTTGGACCTTTTGGTAGCCACTGGAGCCAGGGGCTTCACAGTACTCAAACTGCTGGATTGAGATTCTGGGATCTGAGATAGAATTGTTTTGGGGGAAGCCCCTGGCAGCCTACCTGTGTATTTCCGGTGGCTCCCGTTTGATCTTAGCACTTGACTCCATGACTTCCTTTGCAACTCGGCCGCTGTAAGTAGTATAATAAAAACAAGTGGCAAGAAATGAGACTGTGTTCCAGGACAGCTCCTCTCCAAGATCTCAGGTGCTTTCCCTGAATCAGGAAATGGCATCTATGGCCCACCCTTTCCGTGATGTTTTGGTCACGGAGAAAGGCTTGCTTGCTGGGGTACAGAGTTCCTAAGTGTCATGACAGCCTATCTGAGAGAGCTCTCTCCATCTCTAGAGTCTTTAGGATCTTCCATTCTATTTAGGAATAATTCCTCAATTTCCAGCATGTTCCAATTACATCACAAAAAATACATAAGAACAATCTTTAGACAGTGAGACATGAAAAGAATCACTGTTACAGTTCTTATTTTGCTGCTATTGTAAGGGAAAGAGAAGATACACATTTATTTTTCATTTTCTTGGAGTCAAGGTCTTGTTCTGTCTCCCAGGCTGGTGTGCGGTGGTGCAATCATGGCTCACTGCAGCCTCGACCTCCTGAGCTCAAGCGATTCTCCCACCTCAGCCTCCCAAGTAGCTGGGACTATAGGCACATGCCACCACACCCAGCTAATTTTTTTTTTTTTTTTTTTTTGGTATTTTTAGTAGAGATAGGGTTTCATCATGTTGCCCAGGCTGGTTTCAAACTCCTGGCCTGAAGTAATCCACCTGCCTCAGCCTCCCAAAGTGCTGGGATTATAGGCGTGAGCCACTGTGGCCGGCCGATATACATTTAAAACCCTATAGACAAATAGCTGTAGAGAAGGAAGGAAATAAAGGGTCATAAGACAGGAGAATTGGATGGAGACCTCAGACTTTTCTGAGTCCTCCCCAGTTTCTCTGTTCTAAAGGATAAGGACTACTGAGTGTTCTCCAGAGAAGGGTCTGAAAATAGATCCATAATGGTTACTTACTGTCACTATTTACCTGTATCGGAACCGGCTCCCTTTAAAGAATAAATTGCTGCTGGACACTGTGCGGACTTGGCTTGACTTCTCCAGCCTGCAGCAAGGCAAAGTCCAGTGTGATAGACAGCCTGAACTGCCTCACACAGGCTAAGGCAGCACATCCCCAGCTTCTTCCAAAGGCTACTTGAAACTTCAGGAAAAAAGCCCTTCATAGTCCACACTTGTCTCTGACTGTCACCATCCTAGGATCTGGGGGCTGTGCTCACAGCCAGCTGCCTTCCTGCCTCAGTGCCCAGGACTGTTGCATGGAAACCCATTTTTGTGTCAGGAGAGTGAAGGCTCCCCCAAAATGCTTCATAGGTTTTACCAGGGGGACTGAGAGAATACATGCTAGGGTGGATGGTCTGGGGGAATAATAGAATGCCACCCGTCTAATCTCAGCCAGGTCACTTATTAGCAGTGTGACCTCGGGCAAATTTCCTTCTCTCTTAGCCTCACCCTTCTTATAAAATGATAGAGCTGGGACTACTGGACCTTAGGGGTCTCCTTTCTAGTCCCAGTATTTGATTTTGTGTCCATGTCTGGGTAATTGTGGGTAGAGAAGAGGATGGGGGCTGTCCTTCCTGTCCCATCTCCCTTTTGGAGGGTCCTAAAATACATGACCATGGTAAAGACTGAGAAATCCTGCGATGAAGAAACTAGCTTAACTTTCATAAAAGTTCTGTCATGTATTTGAATGTGGAGCCTTCCTCCCTCCCCCGGGATGTCTATTTAATATCTCGTTTGAAGCTGCAGACAGCTGATGTGGAGCTCTGTACTACTTTCTCCTGGGTGACTTCACTGAGCCCATTAGCTCTCTCAGCCTGGGCACAGCAGCTCAGAGAGAAGCCTCCTAAGATGGGATTCACCTGTAAGATGCCCAGGTGCCTATGATACTGATCCAACCAGGAACCCATGTGGGTCTGAAACCTGTGCTATGAGCAGTGAGTAGGAGCTGTCTCCACAATCCATGAACAGTTCTTGGGAGACACCATCTCTGCCCGTCTCAGGGCTCCAGGACATCCGAGCTGCTTACTCTCCTGCCTGGGCATGCTGTTGTATCTGACTGGGCGCCCGCCAAGGCACTAGGCCAAAGGCAGGACTAGGGATCTGTATGTGAGAGACACTGAGGGCAAGGCCAAAGCGCTGCTGCCAGAGACTTGGCATACCTGGGGATCTGACCCAGGCTAGAGGCTTTTATCATTTAACGAGAACATCAAGGAGGCAATGGAAAACTGAAAAATGACCTCCGTTTCCAGTGTGGGTGCAGGCAGGGCTGGGTGGGTATGGAGATCTACTCGTGGGAAGACTCAGAAACCGGCTGTGGTCACAGGTTCAGAAGCACACGTCTGTTTCCATGACACAGATGGGAAAACCAAGCCCTTTAGAAATGGTGCTGAAGGCATGAAAAGACAAGAGGCAAGGAGACTGCTTCCATTTGCATTAGACCCTTTGGCAGAGAGAAAGGGAACGCTTCCACATACGCCATTCCCAGGGCAGGGATCGCTCAGTGTGGAGTAGGCCCCTGTCTGCTAGTGCCTTCCTCTCTCTGCTGGGGAGACCCATGGAACCCCCATCCTTCCTGGGCTGCTCCTCAGTCCCACAAGCAGGAGCTTGCATCTCAGATTGCTTCTCTCCAGGTTCAGGTAGCTGGCCAAACCTGGATTACATCCTCACAGGCAAAGGGATAGTGGTAGCAAAAGAAAATAAATGTTTTCTTGACTTTCTATGGATAGTAGGGACTGAACAGGAGGGAAGTGTGACCATGCCAAAGTCTTCCCTGAGTGTATTCAGGAGAAGAACTCACTGCCGATTCAGTGAATCCTTGATTCTGGTATAAACACATAACGAGTATTAAGCAATTCAGAATGCCTGTCTAAGAAACAGCCTCTGGGGCTGTGGCCCTGGCAACTGGGAGGACCCAGTTCTGCCAACCAGCATCCCATAGCAGCCAGCAGGCAGCAGAATCTTCCCTGGAGAGGAGCATGGTGCCACTCAGTCCAGAGCAGTTCTCATCTCTCCAGGATCCTTCAGGTTACTGGAACCGAGACCTGGCCCGTCAGGGGCATTTGATGAGAGCAGGGCTCACCCCAGGTAGAATATACCACACTCTGTCTTGCCTTGACCTCATTCAGATACGTCTTAGTAAAGCATAAATTATTATGGTATATTTTAAAAACAAGACCAAGGGGTTTAGTGAGACATACTTTACCTGGCATCACTCCCTCGATAGGCCATTTCTTCACTATCTCATGCTTTTATAACCACTTTCTTAATCGAATCGAAGAAAACAATACACAAGCCCCACATTCTTTACAAAATCCCTTTGGTAGGCAAAGCTCTGGCCTTTGGCCTCAACCTGGCTTCTCGGTAACTGTCAAGCTCTTGACCACTTCCAGCTACGCTGCCCCAGGCTCCTGGGCACTTGGCCTCCTGTCACTGACTCTCTGTGACTCTGGCTTTAAGAAAGACAGTCCCCATCACATGTATCCACTCACTTGTAGAAGGCTTGGTTCTCGATTCCACATTTCCAGAGGTGCTTACATGCTTCAGGAGTTGGAGCAAAATATGTAAGAATAATCTTCTTTTCCTGCAAAAAATTCCACATTGATATGGCTGAGTGTAGATGGAGAAGCAAAGGGTGAAGTAGGCAAGGACCCTGACCCCAGAGCTGTTAGAGGCCCTGGCAGCTGGCTAGTTAGAGGGGAGGGCCCGCAGGACCCACTGAGGCAGAGCTCAGTTCAGTGCATCACATCATACTTAGCAAGTCCAATCAGGGTAAGTCTCAGCTGGCACAAAAGTGGCACAAATTGAACCAGGAGAGCTCTTGGTGAGAAAGTAGCCCTTGCCTCTGGAATTCCCATATACATGAAAGAAAAAGAGCCTTCCTTTGCACTTCCTGGAGGTAAAGATCTCTTGAGTGAAAGCTCTGGGTGTCAACAGCATCCCCGAGGAAGTCCTGTGCCCCAGGGCCTTCCCACTCCTTCATATTGTACCTGCAGGCCCTGACCTTGCTCTTGGCTTAGCATGTGGGTGGCTTGGCTCTACTGGGGTCCCTCAAGCTTGGCTCTGGCCACCAGGAAGCATCCCATCACCCCAGCCCTCCCTGAAGAGAAGGAAGCCAGCACTCACCTCTTTCTGACTTACGTATAAATAGAAAGTCTTTCCTTCAAATTTCAGCTTGGTCACCTCATTCCTAGAAGTACAAAGATAGTGCCTGTCACCTCATTGCGGGCTGCCTGTTCACAGCTAAATCTTGTAGATGCACAGCCCACCCCAACTGGAAGGGGCTCCAGGCACAGACACAATTTTAGCCAAAATCAGAACTGAAACAAGACAGCAGCGCAGTGGCCTTAGAGAACGTTGTTGAAACAGTTCAATCCACAGTTTTCTGGTCAATCACACTATAGTAATAGGGTGACAGGAGGATTTCGGGCTTATCAACAGTGGCTGTAAAAGGGAAACATTTGCATGGAAAGTGAGTCTAGGCAGAGTATCCGGGGCCATTTCAGGATTGGGTTCATAACACAGGTGCATTATCTGGATGGGACTGTCAAACGTAAGATGCCACAGGTAGCTGATGAGGCCAAAGTTCAAGATACAGCAAATAATGAGAAACAATGCAACCAGGTTCTGAGGGAGTTGAGTCTTTCAGGTGACTGTGCCACTGGATGGAAAATGCAGTTTAATGCAGACAAATGTCAAACAATCTCAGGGAGCGGGGCAGGGCAACATACCAAAGAGAGAGAACAGATTACATGGAACAGTCATGCAGCGTACTGACCAGGAAAGGGGCTTAGGGGTTATTGTAGAAAAATCCTTGAAGCCACCAGCCCAGTGAATGGCTGCAGTAAAAGAGGCAAACAGGATACTGGGGTACATCACCCGTGGGACAGACACAAATCAGAAGAAGTGACATGGTTACTGTACATGGCACGGCCTAGATCTCACCTCCACATCCACCTCCTGCTCTCAGCCTTGGTTACATTTGCAAAATGGAAAAACTACCAGGTCTTAGGCGAATGTCCCTGAGAGCCATGGAATTAGGCCTCCAGTACTGGTTGCTCCTCACTTCCCTTGTACCTGCCCAACATAGCTGCCCTCTGGAGCCTCTCAGCCCTCTCCATGTCACTGCCCCATTTTTCTACCCAACTGGGACCCCCAAGGTGGTCTTGTCATGCACATTCACCTCCACTGGCTGCTGCTTTTTTTGTGACTTCTAAGGAGATTTCCTTAATCTCCTAGGAAATAGTAGAAAGGTAGTGAGAATCATGTACCCAACTTACTGCTGGAAAAAGTTCAGGGGACAGAGGAAAATCACTTGTTCTCTGTGCTCCTGAAATCATGGCTGGTTCAGGATGAGATTTCACAACTTCTGACCACCAGTTCTGAGCTAACACAAGCCACACGGTAATCCTTCCCTTCTGATTCCCTCTCAGACTCCCTCTCAATCAACCATCAATCTCACACACACACAATACAATCAATGCCAATTGGCTAATATGTAGACAAGCACACAGATCACCTAGGTTCCAACAAGCAGGCTAGGAAAGGAAGGAGTTTTATTTTGAGAGTGAGATTGGGCTTACATCTATTATTACAGAGTTGACACATGGTGACGAGGAGACTTCCAGAAGAAGTGGTGCATGAGAGAAGCCGTGGAAAGAAAAGCGTCTGTGAGAACCAAGAGCCATCATGGTTTCTGGAGGGGTGGGCATAATTTAGGGACTGCAGGTGTCTGTGACAGGTGTGTCCTACTTGTTTCTAGCCAAACACTTCCCCTGACAGGGACCTCACCCAGCAGCTACTCTGGTTGGAATGTGGATCTGGGCCCTGTAAGGAACATCAATAGCCCAGACGTATCCAGGCAGCAGAGACCCCACACTAAGAGGGCTGTGGCCTGATCCTGCTCATTGTCTTTTTCTGAAAAGCATTTTGTTGGACAGGAGATTCCAAATCCTCACATCTTCACCCAGAGAGCACAGTGAAGTGAGCCGACTTGAGGATGCCTAGGAAACAGCTATGTTGGGGTGTATTCTGCCAACTCCAGGGCAGCAGCTGCCTTGTGGCGCGGCTGTTGTCCTGGGGAGTCGAGGCCCCCCTGCATGTGTGACGAGCAGTTTCACCAGCACTCTGGCTGACGACTGTAATGCCCTCCCCTTCACAAAATCAAGATGGGCTGGAAAGGCGGTATCTGTCCTCAAGCTCAAGCTCAGTGGCCCAGCTGAAGAGGGCACAGTGGGATAGATGGCCTGCAGTGTCCCCAGCAGAACGCTGACTAGGAAGCAACTGTACCCAAGATTCCTCATGAGCTCTCCTGGAGAAAACAAACCAAACAGACTTCCCCCCACTGAGCTCTGCTGGACCAAGGGAAGCCACTTATCTAAGCCCCTCGGAGGAGCTGGTCAGCTTAGACTTGGCAGTCTGAGGCCCAGGAAGGTACAGAAATCACAGGAGCTTAGTAGAATATGCAAAATGTTTTGATGACGCTGACAGATGTTTGTATGGACTGGCCAGCTAAAGGGTCTCCAGGAGAACCAAACGTCAATCAACAAACCAGAGTCTGCCCAGAGGCATGCAGCAGAACAGACCCCAAACAAAACAGAGAGGGGCAGGAGAGGAAGCAGTTCAGAGTAGCTGCAGCTGAGGCAGTGGCTCTTGCCTGTTAGATGGGAATGGAGAGGGGAGGGAAGGAAGGAAGAGTGGGAATGTGACTCCTGGAGGCTGAGGACACTTAAATGCCCAAGAGGGATAGGAGTGAGACAGCAGCGACTAAGCTTTTGCAGACACAATGCCCGCAGTGAGGGCTGGTCTGAGGAGGGTGTTTTGCCAAAGTAACAGGGGACTTATATCTGCCCCAGAGGTCACTGTCTGTGAGCCCCTCCCTTGTTAGTAGAGCAGGTAAGGGCACTAAGCCAACCACAGAGATGCTCCAGAACAGCCGGCTCAACAGGGCTGATTACGACCCTTAGTGGGTGACGGCCCCAAGGACTCAGTTCTCACAGGAACTTGGCTCCACTTACACTGGCTCCAGCCCCAGGCCTCTCACCCTCCCCAGAAATCAAACCATTGTATCCCTTTTCCTTTCTGGAGAGGCTGCTGGCTCTCAGGGACACCCCTTTAGAAGAACAGGATCCCTAGGAAGAGGCCACTCCCTGCATCAGTTACCACACTATCAACACAAGGCTTTGGGGAGGGCTCCGAACCAGAACTGCCCAATCACGGACAAAGGACATGGGAACCATCGCCCCTCCCCAGCTGGTGAGATACAAAGAGCCTGTTTTGGAAATGAAGACGCTCACCATTTAATGAAGTGGACCCTCTTGTTTCCTTGAAGAACAACAAACCCAAAAGGAGTGAAGGCCAGAAATGCAGCATTTCCTGACACGTCCTGCAACACAGAAAGACTTCTCATCGGGTGATGCAGGCACAGAGGTCAAAGGGTAAGAAACACAGCTGTTCACAGGTGATGCAGGGTTCATACTTGGCAGTAGGTCACAGAGGGAAAAGCATGTCCTCTGGAATCACAAGACCATAGTCTGAGTCTCAGCCTTGCCACTTGCCAGTCCCACGACTACAAGCAAGTTACCTGCTGAGCCTCAGTGTCCTGATCTGTAAGTTGTAGATTATAATGATACCAACCTTAGAAGGCTGCTGTGAACATCCAAAGAGAATGGCAACACCTCATGCATTGCTGATGGGGTTGTAAAATGGTACAGTCACTTTGAGAGAGTTTGAAAGTCATTTAAATTGTTAAAAATCGAGTTACCACATGACCCAGCAATTCCACTCCTCAGTGTGTGCTCAGAGAATTAAAACTGTATGTCCACACAGAAATTGGTGCATGGATGTTAATAGCAGCAATATGTGTTAAGAGCTAAATAGTAGAAACAATCCGATCCATCTTTCAGTGTAAAGTTTCCATTAACTGATACATGAATAAACAAGTAGTATATTGTGATACAGTAGAATCTCATTCACCAGTAAAAAGGAATGAAGTACGGACAGATGCTACAATACAGGCGAACCTTGAAAACACTGTGCCAAGTGAAAGAAGCCAGTCACAAAAAATCAGGTGATCTTTTAACTCTGAATATACTAAAAACCACTGAATTGTACACTTTAAAAGGGCACATCTGGCCGGGTGCGGTGGCTCACGCCTATAATCCCAGCACTTTGGGAGGCTGAGGCGGGTGGATCACCTGAGGTCAGGAGTTTGAGATCAGCCTGGCCAGCATGGTGAAACTCCGTCTCTACTAAAAAGACAAAAATTAGCCAGGCGTGGTGGCGGGCACCTGTAATCCCAGCTACTCAGGAGGCTGAGACAGGAGAATTGCTTGAACCCAGGAGGTGGAGGTTGCAGTGAGCCAAGATTGCAGCAGTACACTCCAGCCTGGGCGACAGAGTGAGACTCCATCTGAAAAGAACAAAACAAACAAACAAAAACGTTTTATGATATGTGAATTGTATCTTAAAAGGCTGTTATTAAAGAGTCGGGGAGTTGTTATCTACATTCATAACAGTCCCATAACACTGGGCCCCTCAGGAAAGTTTAGCTGAAGAAAAAAATAAGAAGCAACTGGCAAAATAGAACAGTCGCCATCAGCCCTGAGGTGCCTGAACCAACAGAGAGGGCCTCCTGGTCACTGGCACCATCAGTCGGTAAACACCAGGCTTGAGGCTCTGTTGAGCACAGTGGGGAGGGGATGGAGCAGAAGCTGCGGGTCTCACTTCCTCACGGGGGAGTGACTCTGTGAGGACTAGGCTGGGTGGAGGATTTTGCCCTCCCAGAGGGGCTTCCTTTGTGACAGGGGCGTCAGGTGACATTTGGCGCTGTCAAGCTGCATGAATGGCAATGGAGAGAGTGTAAGTGTGTGGAGGTGACCAGAAACTTATGCCGTGATGCTGGTCAAATATGCCTGCAGGAGAGTCTTCTGGGCCACAGCTCAAGTGGTGCCATGGAGTCAGGGCACGAGTCACCGAGCGTGAGGCATGGGTGTCGGGGCTGAGGCTGCCAGGCCAGGTCGGCCTGGGGTTTGGCTCTCCTGGCCTCTCCACGTTCAGGGCTCACCTCTCTGGCACAGATTCTCTGCCTGATTGGTCCTAAGAACAGTGGGGCCTCTGCAGGGCCTCATGAGTCCTGTCTCAAGAAGAAGTCCAGTTCTGCCTTAAAACTCTCTCTCAGAGTCAGGGTTACAAGTATGAGCATCTGGGTCCAGGGAATAAACTAAGTATATGTTTGGCAAACACTTGCAATTAATGTAATGTTGTTATTGTCCTTTCCTTAGGGTCTGTCATGATCCAGACACTTGGCTACAAGCACAATGTCATGGGCACAACAAAAAGCTGTTTAAAAATAACTGGAATGCAGACACTGTGAAGCCACAGGGCTAGATTTCCTCCTGCTTGTCATCAGTGCCTGGTGGTGGTTATTAATATCTGAGTACCAGGCACTGCACACAAACACTGTTCCTACCAGGAGGCACCAGGGCTAACCTGGCAGGCTTGGCAGAGGTATGGGTCAGGGAAGGGTGGCCTTGAGGGGAGAATGACTGGGAGAAGTCGGGGAGGGAGGCAGCCTGCCTGCTCTGCCTCTTCTGCTCCCTGTGGAAGCAGGACCCAGGGAAGTCCTACAACTGCAGGCTTCGAAAGACGAGACGGGGAGTGGAGACCTTACTGTGTGAATGGTGGTGGAGAAAGGGCCTGCAGAAAATTTTGAGCAGATGAAGGTGTGAGACAGTGGGGTGGGTCAGAGGGGCCAGTCTGGCTGCAGTGGGGAATGTCCGTATGTGCGTAAAAATGAGAGGGGGGCAGAGGTGGGGCAGAGGCACGGAGGGGGTCATAATGCTTGCTGAGATAGAGGAAAGACCTACAAAGGAGAGGTGGAGGGATGGAAATGAAGCCTTGGGCCTGCAGGAGGCTACTGGACAGTTTGAAATAACAGGGAAAGAAGTAGGGAAGGGAGGTGGGGGGAAGGCAGGGGAGGGAGGCAGCAGAGGGCCCCCCTCTGCTTCTTTCACTCTGGCTCATATGGGCAGTGACAGGCGGAAGAGCACCCCCACTAGAACCAGTGGTGCGGGCTCTGGGTCAAACCGCTTGGGTCCAGGTCCGGCTCTGCCACTCACTGTGTGACTGTGGCCAGGTCCTTAGTTTCTCCATGGTCAGACTCCTTGTCTTAGAATGAGGGTTGATCATATTACCTACCTCATAGGTTATGTTTAGGAGGTACCCCACAAATGCTAGTGGCCATGTCTTTTGTTTGTTTTAGAGACAAGGTCTCACCATGTTGCCCAGGTGAGTCTTGAACTCCTGGGCTCAAGTGATCCGCCCACCTCAGCCTCCCAAAGTGCTGGCATTACAGACATGAGCCACCACGCCCGGCATGTGTTTGTTATTATTATTATTATACCTGCTACTAGTTAGCTGAGTTTGTTGAACTTAATACAAATCCTTTTTAAAAAGAAATCTAACATTTTACCATTTTTCCTGATGTTGACAGATTTAAATTTTGCTAGTTAGGAAACAAAAAGTGGGAAGTTAGAATGAAAAAAGTAGAAGTAATTCCCTGTTAGGGGACCATGGAGGAGTGGGGTGATCCATGAATCTGAAGTGAGAATGGGAAGGGAACAGAGGCCACGACACAGTCAGAGATCCACCAGAGTCCTCTCAGTGACCTGTGTCCCTCTGGCCAGAGCAAAGGGAAGATGCAGTCCCACAAGATGGGCGGTGCTGGCCAGGTTGCCCTGCATCCTGCAGATACCTCAGAGCTGGCCTCTGAGTGAAGGCAGGTATTAGAGTTAGAGAAGCACAGCCTCTCCTAACCAGACTGGCTGCTTTGGAGCAGAGAGCTGGGAATAAACCGCAATGAGATGCCACATCATTTCATAAGCAATAATAGCACCTTGGACAATCCCAATTGTTCCCAATCTCATATGAAGAGAGCAGTTCTCCAAACTGCTTCAAATGCAATAGATGCAGATGAAGGCCAATGCAAGACCCTGGCACCTGGTGTCCGCAGGGGTAGGTGACAGCTGGGATGTTTGCAACTTGCCTCTGGTACATGAGGCTCAGCAATCAGCGTGGAAGGGACTTGAATTACAGGGAGAAATCTCACATGTGTGCTGGCATAAAAATACAAGCAGGCAGCCACTCTGACACCTTCCCTGGAACTTCTCCAGTTTCTTCTATCTGACTTGTCATTCTTGTTGTGAGCCTGTCCTTGGAGTTTGTGTGTAAAATAACAAGTTGCATGATAAAAACAGGAGGGAATGTGGACAAGGTGAGAAGTGGAGTCAACAGTCGCCTGTTCTTCAGATCTCCCATTTTATCAAGCTGAACTCTCTTCCCTGTCCCCTTCCCATCCCTATGAAATCAGTGCCCACAGGACTGAGCCATTAACAGAGTCGGGAGGTGGAATACGAACTAGGGTCCTGATAGCTCTGCTGTGGATATTGCCAGCTACACTCTGCAGCAGGTAATAGTCGAAATAATCTAGTTCACTTCTTCAGTTGTGTGGTTAAAAAATTGTTTTCAATTTCTCATCCTTGTGAAAGGAGCTTCTGTCTCAGTTTAGGATCCCAGCTCTGCTTCTTCTTTGCTGTGACTTTACTTCTCCAAACCTCAGTTTCCTCATTTGTAAAATGAGGACAATAATATATACCTGGAGAAATACTACTTCCATCTGATTTTAGGGAGATAGATCAAATATCTTACTGCTAGGACGTGGCCAACGGTATTCTCCTTGGAGAGGGGATGAACATGCATTCCTTGTCATTCATGTGTTTACATGGCCCTCGCCATCAAACTTGACCTGTGTCAGTCAACACCAGCAAAGTTCACCCTAAGATTATCACTCTGCCCAGGAAAGGATTTTTGGAAATCAAAGCACTGACTGGTTCAGAAGCAGGAACATCTGGCCACCATTTCTAGTCCCCACCAGTTCCACTTCCGGATTAAAAGTAGCCATCTGTCTCCTGCCACCCTAGAGGACACACTAGGTATGACTGAGTAGGCAAAACCTTCTTGGTTTTTAGGCCTCTAGGGTCATCCTGTCCCCTCTCTGGGGCGTGACTCAAACTAATGCAATTTTGATGAATGAAGCCACTGTTTCTTATAAAACCCTCTGGAAGATGATTCCACATGCTCTACCAGATACCTATGCCCATTTCTGAAAGAGCTCACAGGTGGGACGCTGAAGTCAGTCATGAAAATCACCTAGTCTGAATATACTACACTTAAACTTGGCCACAGGAAACTAGAACGGAAATGAAGAGGAGGAGGAGGAGGCACCCTGTAAGAGACTTGGGGTTACTCCATGACAGCTCAGAAATGGAATTCCTGGTGGAAACTGCACCAGGTGCCTTTGGTGAAGTTCTTCAGTTCAGCAGTAAATCTAACATCCTACCTGCCGCACAGCCAAGAGGGGCCCACCCAAGGGTGGGAGAGCCATCATTGATCCTTCTTGTTCTGTTTCTCAGAAGTGAGGGGTGCTGGGCATGGTGGCTCATTCCTGTAATCCCAGCACTTTGGGAGGCCGAGGCGGGCAGATCACCTGAGATCAGGAGTTTGAGACAAGCCTGGCCAACATGGTAAAATCCCATTTCTACTAAAAATACAAAATTAGCTGGGCGTGGTAGCACGCACCTGTAATCTCAGTTACTTGGGAGGCTGAGGCAGGAGAATCACTTGAACCTGGGAGGCAGAGGTTGCAGTGAGCCGAGATCGGGCCATTGCACTCCAGCCTGGGCAATAAGAGTGACACTCCATCTCAAAAAAAAAAAAAAAAAAAAAAAAAAAAAAAAAAAAGAAAAAAAAAGTGAGGAGAAACTCGTCAAGATGAGGGAAGGGGTTCTTCTTTAGACAGCTGGCTCGGTGGCTGGATTATGAAAGTAATGATTCCACTTTAAGGGCAGAGGGACAGTGTAATTTTATTTTTGTGGTTGATCTAACCTAGATCCTGTTGAAATCAATTTTATCCTGGTCTATACAAAGCAGACATAAAGACACTGGTGAACTTACATTAAATCTTTATAGGATGATGATATGGTTTGGCTCTGTGTCCCTACCCAAATCTGATGTGCAATTTTAATCCCCACGTGACAGGAGAGGGGCCTGGTGGGAGGTGACTGGACCATGGGGGCAGTTTCCCCATGCTGTTCTCGTGATAGTGAGGGAGTTCTCACAAGATCTGATGGTTTAAAAGTGTGGCATTTCCCCGGCGTCCTCTCTTTCCTGCTGCCATGCAAGACATGCCTTGCTTCCCCTTCCGCTATGACTGTAAGTTTCCTGAGGCCTCCCCAGCCATGCGGAGCTATGAGTCAATTAAACCTCTTTTCTTTATGAATTACTCAGTCTGAGGTAGTTCTTTATAGCAGAGTGAAAATGGACTAAGACAGAGGATATCAATATTCTTGTAGATCAGTGTCCTTTCTGTGTCAGAATTGGCAATGAGTTGTGCTTAGTTCCTAAATTCCATCTCTCCAGAAGGAAGACCATGAATAGTAATTGAAAAAGCCCAGCATTGAGACTCAGATAACCCTGGGTTCCAGTCTCAGTACTGTATTACCCAGTACCTTTGGACATGTTAGTTGGCCCCTTAGAGGGGACTTATCTCCCTCATACCACTTCTCGTCTGCATCTTCAGAGGCTCAGTATTCTTATCCTCAAATAAGGACAAGAATATCTTCTTGGCAGTGATGTTGTAAAGATTCAATGAGATAATGTATGAGCCTGGTACAGACAGACTCTCAATAAATGGTACCTTCAAGACTCTTAACAACAAGGCTGGGTATCTGTAACAGGCCTAACTACTCCATGAGCCTTAACAGGACATCTCCATAAGTTGGGCCCAGGAGGCCAAAGTACAGTGCTGCAGGAGACCCAGGCCAAACCAGCAGTCTCAGGGCTACCTGGATGGAGCAAGATGGTGGCTCCTGAAGTTGGAGTGCTGTCAGGGCCAGGGAACAGATGAAGGAATGGACTGCCAGTGGTTTGCTTCATTCTCTTCCTCCAGCAGCTGTAGGCTTGGGCTGCTGGGGCTCTTGCCAGGAGTTGGGGGCTGAGGATCAGGGCAGAGAATGCAGGACGGCCTTGTCCTGCACTTTTGGAATTTGGGTGTTAGCTAATAGGGCTCTCTGGCTGTCCTATTCAGCATTTGTAGAATCTCCTCTTCCTGGTCCCAGGGCCAGACAAGGACATTCTGGGCAGAAAGAAACCATCAGTGTGCATAGGAAGAACAGCAGCTTCTTAATCAGTCCAGGGGACAGAGCCTAAGCTAGAGCGTTATTCTGCTCTCATTTAATTATCAAAATGATTCCTCTTCTTCTGTCCTCCCTGGGGCTGCATGCCCCAGATTCCCTGGGCCCAGTAATTGCCTCTCTGTTAATAGAAATCATCAGTATTTATTACACCAAGTGTGCCAGGTTTTTTCAGCTCTTCTTGTAGCAGCATTAAGGCGAACACTTGATAGCATATCACTCAAGCGACTCTACTTAATAACAAGAGTAAAGGCCCCTGAACCGTTCTCTTTGCTGGGAGAGCTGAGGAGTCATGGTCAGAGCCTAATGAGAGGAGCTGAGGGGCTTTGTGTGGGGTCTGCAACAGGGCCCTGGCATGGCCCTGGGTGAGGAACAGGCACAGGGCTCAGGAACAAGAGACCTGAGCACTCCCACCTTCCCCCAGCGGAAGTCTCCTGGGGGTTTCTGTTCTTCCGTAGGGTACATGACAATGGGTAGTGACTTGAGTTCAAATTCTTGCTCTACCGCTCAGGGCTTGTGAACTTTGGCCTCCTGGAATGCCAGTCTTCTTATCTACAAAACAAGGAGAATAACATCTACCTCCCAGAGCTGGTGTGAGGATTAAATGAGAAAATAATGTGAAAAGACTCCACTGAGGCTGCCATGGGAGGCATGCTACAAGCATCTCTTCTTCCCTCCCTCCCTCTTTCTTTCCAGGAGTTGCTGCTGTGGGATTGAGAGGGCACGACATAAGTAACTGGGCCGCAACAGTGCCTGGTACGAATGCTGGTTCCTCCCTGCAGCCTCTTCAGCCTCTCTGCATCCAATGATGGACGAACTCACCCAAGACAAGGCTGAGACAGGAGTCTCACAGTCCTGGGGTGCTTGTATTTGGGTTGGAAACCAGGCTGGCTGCCACTAGAGCTTCCAGACTCCCATGGGCAACGGTGGAGAATCCCTTTTCCCCCTTTAGTCAGTGTAGTGCTCGGGCTCGCTGTTTGCCCATCTGTGTCTTTTCAACCCTGCTCAGGGACCCATCTCTGAAGAGGTGGATGCTATGTGTGGCCTCAAGGGGACTGGGCAGGTTTGGAGTCAAATGCAGAGGTAACCTGGCCCCTTCTGATGACCATATCTTCAGGCAGCTGTCTTTAAGGTCCTGGAGTGACTCAGCAGTTCAGGGAGCACAGTTATTGAACACATACTGTGTACTTTCAAGTGAGGCTCAGAGAAGCTCCCAAAGGCCCCAGTCAACATGGGATGGGAACTGGAGCCCAGGGCCAGCTTATCCAAAGCTCTCTTCACTCCTGTGTGGGTGCCCCGCGAACAGTATCGGAGCAATTTATGGAGGGGTTTAAACTGCATCTGTTACACAGAGGGCATTGTTTAGGAAGTTTTGCTAATGTGTAAATATCCAAATGTCGATTCTCTGGTATAACAGGCATGAATGTGTTTTCTGACAGTGTGGCCCCAAGAACACAGGGGTTACTTTGCAGCAGGCTGTGCTAGTGGATAGGGAACTGTGGGGTAGGGAAGATGACCAGGGTTTCTGAATGTCAGGATGTTCTCAAGGTTCATAACTCCTAGGCAAGACTAAATCACCATCTTCTCACCAAGGGACCAAAGGACACTGCTCTGTCCCTGTGTCACTGTGCCTGTTCATTCCTGTTTTGTTTTTTTTGATACAGACTCTCGCTCTGTCACCCAGGCTGGAGTGCAATGGTGCAGTCTCAGCTCACTGCAACCTCTACTTCCCGAGTTCATGCGATTCTCCTGCCTCAGCCTCCTGAGTAGCTGGGATTACAGTCATGTGCCACCATGCCCGGCTAATTTTTATATTTTTAGTAGAGACAGGGTTTCACCATGTTGTCCAGGCTGGTCTTGAACTCCTGACCTCGTGATCCACCCACCTTGGCTTCCCAAAGTGCTGGGATTATAGGCGTGAGCCACCGTGCTCGGCATTCCTGTTTGTTATGGGCTATTCACTGTGCCCTCAAAAATTCATATGTTGACATCGTAACCCCCAGTACCTCAGAATGTGACCTTCTTTGGAGACAGGATCTTTATAGAGGTAATTAAGTTAAACTGAGGTCGTCAGCGTGGGCCCTAATCCAATATGACTGGTGTCTTTGGAGAAATCTGGACAGAGACATGTACAGAGGGAAGACAGCGTGAAGACACAGGCCGATGACAGCCATCCACAGGCCAAGGAGAGGGGCCTGGAAAGGATCCTTCTCTCAAAGCCCACAGGAGGAACCCACCCTGCCGACACCTTATCTCAGACCTGCAGCCTCCAAAACTGTGAGACAAGAAACTTCTGTTCTTTCTTTTTTTTTTTTTTTTGAGACTGAGTCTGGCTCTGTCGCCCAGGCTGGAGTGCAGTGGCCGGATCTCAGCTCACTGCAAGCTCCGCCTCCCGGGTTCCCGCCATTCTCCTGCCTCAGCCTCCGGAGTAGCTGGGACCACAGGCGCCCGCCACCTCGCCCGGCTAGTTTTTTCTATTTTTTAGTAGAGACGGGGTTTCACCGTGTTAGCCAGGATGGTCTCGATCTCCTGACCTTGTGATCCGCCCGTCTCAGCCTCCCAAAGTGCTGGGATTACAGGCTTGAGCCACGTGCCCGGCTGAAACTTCTGTTCTTTAAGCCACCCAGTCTGTGATACTTGTTACAGCAGCCCTAGGAAACTAACAGACTATTCTTTTAATTTTTGCTTGAAACTTAGTATCCCCTCTCCAGTTAGGAAGAAAACGTTGATGTCTTCCTATTCCTGACTGATACTGTTTCCTTCAGATCAGCTTGACAGTTGGTTTTACTGGTGATACTGGACACCCTCCAGTAATGGAAAGAGAGAGGCAGAAATGTGGAGAAACTGAGGTAGAGACCAGCAGTGTCAAAGCAACAGGGACAGGAGGTGACATGAAGGGCCACAGCCGCAGAGAGAGACCGGAAGGGGCCATGGGTCTGCACAGGCCTTGGCAGCCACTGGCTGCCCCCGCTCGTCTCCAAAATGCCAGATGTGTGTGAGTAATTACAGAGGTTTCCTCTGGGCAGCCTCCCTGGTTGGTTCCCGTCTATCCCTCACAGGCGCATAATGGAATTAAATGTGACTCCACTGCAGTTCTGTGCAGTGACTTATGCCACTGCAGTCAATAAAACCCACTCTTGGAAAGAAACTAGATTACAGGTCAGGAAAGGGTGGGCAGTCGCTGAGCCGCCTCTGATCGTTCCCTGTGGGGGGCCTTCCACATCCCTTCTCTCTTCATTTCTACCAAATTACCCACTAGCTTTGGATTTGTTATTTAGATTGACTTTGCCTCGGTTCCTCTGACATTGATGTGGCACCACAAAATTATGCAGCATGGGATCCAGAGGAGTTTTCAAAGGAGGCATTTTCTCTGACATCTCACTGAAAGTGCCAGCCATGTAAACGTTGAAGGGGGCCTCTGAGCGCAGGCATGGGGGCCCTTGCTCCTGACACCTTCTAGAGGAGGAAAGGTCACGGAGTCTTCAACCAGGGGGTCTTACCTTACATGGGTGAGGATCCACTCCATATGTTTCCAATGTCTGTGCTTTTCTTAAGAAGTTCAGCTCTGATGTTGCTGGTGTCTGACCACTGGAATAAAGAAAATGAGATGGTTTCAAGGTGTCTTGTTCCCACAGGTTCCCCTGAGGTAACTATGAAGACGTGCTCAGGGTGAGCCACATATCTCAATGTTTCTAGGGTGTGCTCCCTGCTTGGTTCTAGGACCAACTTCAGAGACTCCTGCTAGAGTCTCTGACTGTCTTCAAACATTTTCAGAGTGAGGCAGGCTACATAATGAGTTACTTGGGCTGAGTGTGAACAATGGGGAGTGGTGGGGACTGTGCCAGCAGCACCTTAGCTCTGAGATTCCCATTACTGAGAATGCAGGGCCCACTACTTGGGAGGCTGAGGTGGGAGGTGGGAGGATCGCTTGAGCCCAGGAGTGCAAGGTTGCAGTGAGCTATGGTCACAGCCCTGCACTCCACCCTGAGTGACAGAATGAGACTGTGTCTCAAAAAAAACAAAAACAAAAACAAAACAAAACAAAAAACTGATTTTTATGTGGTATTTCACAATTTAAAATACTATGGGGTAAAACAAAATACATCTGTAGGCTGGAGGCAGGTCATAGGCTTCTCATATGTGATCTGATCTAGACTGAAATATAAAGAAGGGGCTCATAAAGCTGGCTGGTGCCACCCAGCCCTCTTCCTTTGCCAAAAGGAAACACAGGAAAGTAGGGTGAGGAGAGGCAGAAGGAGACAGTACTGAGGTCCCATGCTTCACAACAGCTGTCTGTCCATAGGGTGATGACCATGAAAAGGAAAGACACTGAAAAAGGCAGAGATCAGCTCCGGCTCCAGACCATCTGAAGGGGCCTTTGGCATCACCCCTTCCCACTGCCTCTTTAGCAGGTGTGTTGATGGGCTCATTGCAGACCCAGTGGCAGAATCACCATCAGGCTCTTGCCTGGGTCCAGAGCCCTGCAAAGCAGATGTACTTCTACAGATCCAGGGTTGGCTCTGGTGAGGAGGGGCGGGCAGCTTGTGAAGTCAACATCTCTGATGGCTGGTGGGCAGGACTGCATGTTGCTCGTTTCTAAGCTTATCATTTGCCTCAGGTGATACGGCCAGGCAGGAAGATAAGCTGGCCCCAAGGAGAAGCAGGCCGGATTCCCCTAGCATCCCTCTGGAGAGGCATCAGTCAGGCAGCATCTTTATGCGCCAGTCTCGTGCTACTTGCTGGAAAATATACGAAGAAACACAGTATACAGTTTGTGCCCTCAAGAGCCCCTATCACATTGCATAAAGGAAGCATGGATGTGTTTTTACATTATGCAGACGAGGCAGGACCTGTGGAAGAAGTACCTGTGGAAGGGGGTATTACTATGAATAAAGACTTCTGCATACACTAGCGTACCTGAGGCACAGGGAAGGTAAGTTTGGAACATATTTGTGTGGCAAGCAAAGGGCTGGCTAGAGCACCGCTTCCCTTTCCAGGGAGTGTCCTTGTTTGCAGGGGAGTGGGCCCTGGGGGCTCCATTTACCCCTGGAGTTGGCCTAAACCTTCAGGGTCCTCAAAGCGGGCATCATTTCCTGGGGGATCCCCTGCTTTGAACAGCTTTCTGGAAGGCTGTCCCTACTATTCTGATGTCTCCTAAAGCCCTCCAGGCAGTTCCAGCACATCCCTGATCTCTTAGAAGGAACCCTGAGGACACGGCCCCCAACACCACAAGCCCGTGTTTATTCTGATTTTTACCACAAGGGGTCGCTATTCCCTAACAGAGTGACTGGAGGAGCCGCGGGGTCTTGCACCCGGGAAGGCACACCCAGGGAGAGGGGCGGAAAGCATGCAAGATTCCATTTATTTGGTGTTGCCATTCCGCTGGGAGGGTCAGGAACCCCTCCTGTCACAGAGCGTGGGCAGAGGGGTCTGTTTACAAAGGCGAAGGAGGCTTTGGGTTATATTTGTTGGTAAAATCATTGAGTGAAGGGTTTCTAGGGGCCTGTGGTTAGGGAA
Source organism: Macaca mulatta (assembly GCF_049350105.2). Lineage (NCBI taxonomy): Eukaryota > Metazoa > Chordata > Mammalia > Primates > Cercopithecidae > Macaca > Macaca mulatta. Next base: position 21,289,308 of record NC_133412.1, read on the forward strand.
GGAACAAGTTGAAGCTTAGTATTAGCATTAGAAATGTCCGGCTCTGCTCCCTGTTGCCAGGCATACTCTTTCCTCAGAACAGTAGATACACAAACCTTCTAAAATATTTTTTTAAAGCTGTAATGTATTATAATGACAACATAACTTTATTTTTATTTTTATTTTTTTGAGACAGGGTCTCGCTCTGTGGCCCAAGCTGGCATGCAGTGGCACGATTCCAGCTCACTGCAACCTCCGCCTCCTGGTTCAAGCGATTCTCATGCCTTAGCCTCCTGAGTAGCTGGTATTACAAGCGTGTGCCACCACATCTGGCTTTATTTATTTACTTTCATTTTTAGCAGAGACAGGGTTTCTGCCATGTTGCCCAGGCTGGTCTCTCGAACTTCTGGCCTCAGGTGATCTGCCCTCCTCCACCTCCCAAAGTGCTGGGATTACAGGTGTGAGCCACTGTGCTTGGCCAACGCTGCATTCTATATCCCTTTTTTTCCTCAGTTTGTCAGTTTGGGGAATCTGTGTTGTACACCAAGTGGAGCCCAGACACCCTATTGCTGCTTTTAAAAATCAGGCTTTGTAGAAAATCCTACTTCATGTGTGTGAAAGGCTGCATTAATGCTGTTTTATGGTATTCAGCATATTCTGGGCAAGGTGAGAGATGCTGAGAAAGATGAGGCACCACACTTGAAGCCACGTCTCCTCCACTTCCCTCTGTGCAAAGTCAGGGACTCCAGGTAGGGTATGGTGGGGGGCCTGAGTTAGGCGGGGCTGAGGACATAGTCCTGAACCAGAGTGCTCCCAAGGCACCCTCAGCATTTATGAATCAGTCCTGCGCACTCCATCCTCTGCTGAGAAGCCACCTGTCACACTGTCACAGACTGAGAGCAGAGGCCTGCCCTTTTTCACATTCTCACTCAACCTCTCCTTTTCCTTTCTTTTTTTTTTTTTGAGATGGAGTCTCACTCTGTCACCCAGGCTGGAGCGCAGTGGCGCAACCTCTGCTCACTGCAACCTCTGCCTCCCGGGTTCAAGCTATTCTCCCGCCTCAGCCTCCGGAGTAGCTGGGATTACAGGCACCTGCCATCATGCCCAACTAATTTTTGTATTTTTAGTAGAGATGGGTTTTCACCATGTTGGCCAGGCTGGTCTTGAACTCCCGGCCTCAGGTGATCCACCTGCCTCAACCTCTCAAAGTGCTGGGATTACAGACATGAGGATATATGATAAAGCACCTGGCCTTTTTCTTTCATCTTTTTTCTCTTATGCAGTTTCCTTTGTGTTTATCTTTTCCTTTTCCCCAGTTCATGCTTTCCTCTGTATCTTCATTAAATATCTTAGTGAGGTAAATGCCTTTCAAAGGCCAATCCCTCTCTGTTTCCCCTATAACACAATTCTCCCTTGTCTTTAAAGCTTCAGCCTATATCGCTCTTCTTGGAGTGGGAGCCCACAGGGCTTGTGGCTGTGACTTGTGCTGTCAGTGTATCACTGACAATGGTACATCCTGGGGTCAGGAAGGCTGGGGAGCATCACTCTGTGTCAGTAAACAGTCTGCGAGAGCAGAGGACACGTCGTGGAGCCTGTGCGCTCAGGCTGTGGAGAAGCCACAGTGTTCTGGGCCTAAGTGCCACGTACCTGAGTTCTGTCTTGTGAATCTCGGCAATTTTCCTTTCCAGCTTCTCTGAATGTTTAGGGAAAAACTGGAACTTGGAGCTGTAGCCTTCAGGGTGTTTCCCTGAGTCATAATCCCCAATCTCCGCTTTCAAAAGGAAGGTGGAAGAAAACAATTACGGAGACAGGTAAATCATCATTGACAAAGCAACAAGAGATTAGCACACAGAGCAAAAGCCAAAACACACATCAGATTTACAGGAAACAGTGGATTCTGAGCATGGCTGTCAGCTGGGCAGAGGGCAGGCCCTTCAGGAGCATGTCCACCTTTGTTTTCCCAGGTGCACACATTGGGTTGGCATTCAAGTCTATGCAGAGAGACAGAGAGCTGGCCTTGTGTTCTGAGGTCACAAGTAAATTTACAATGAAAGAGCAGAGGCCTGCACTATGGTCCTCATCCATTCCGCCATGAGAAGAGGGTCTAGGAACAACGTTCTTTGTGGCAGCCCAGGAAATGGTGAGCTTGATCAGAAAGGGAGATCCTCTTGGGCCTCAGCCAGATCAGAGGTCTACATCCTAGTTTGAGGATGTTAGCAGGGACACAGTAAATTGATGAATGAGTTGCGATCCAAATTCAGAACTCAACCCTCAGTTCAAATCAAATCAAATGAATAAATTTGAATAAATATTCATTAAGGGCTGACCAGGTGCCAGGTTCCTTCGAGCGGCCTGCAGAGTGGGAAGCCTGGCTGTAACCAGAAAGTGTCGTTGAGTTCAGAAGCAGCAAGTTCTAAGGCTCATTTCTCAAGTCCCTGCCAGGTGTGAGCCTTTCTCCTCCAGCTATTCACAGAGAGAGTTTATCTAAACCTGATGAGATCTCAGAGCAGTAAACTTTAGGAGGGCAGAAGACCCACGGTACTTTCCACACCCAGGTCAGAATCCAGCTTTTTCCACGTGAAGCTCTCCACAGGGAGGATGGTGGCTATGACAAAAGAAAGAGGAGGGGCCAGCTACTCTGTGGGTGCCCTTTTTCCTTCCCAGGTGAGAGCCACAACCACTTCAGATGTGAAGTCTTGAGAGAGAAGTAAATATTAAGAGGAAAACGTACCCTCCTCCCATGGCTGAATATTATACTTGTGGCTTGTACTTTCTCACTACAAACCTACTCACTGTGTCTTCCAAATTACTTGGGAACTTCTACTGTTAGCAAGAGACCCAAATCTGAAGTCTGGGGTGACCTTGAGCCTTGGAGTCTTTTTTCTTTTGAGACAGAGTCTCATGGCACCCAGACTGGAGTGCAGTGGCATGATCATAGCTCACTGCAGCCTCAACCTCCTGGGCTCAAGTGATCCGCCCACCTCAGCCTATAGCTGAGACTACAGGTGCCCACCCCAGGCATGGCTAATTTTTTTTTTTTTGGAGACAGAGTCTCGTTCTGTCACCAGGCTGGAGTGCAGTGGCGCGATCTCAGGTTGAAGCGATTCTCCTGCCTCAGCCTCCTGAGTAGCTGGGACTACAGGTGCGCGCCACCACACCCAGCTAACTTTTGTATTTTTAGTAGAGACGGGGTTTCACCATGATGGCCAGGATGGTTTCGATCTCTTGACCTCGTGATCTGCCTGCCTCAGCCTCCCAAAGTTCTGGGGTTACAGGTGTGAGCCACTGCGCCAGGCCTAATTTTTAAATTTTTTGTAGAGATGGGGTTTCACTCTGTTGCCCAGGCTGGTCTCAAACTCCTGGGCTCAAGTGATCTTCCCACCTCAGCCTTCCAAAGTGCTGGAGTAACAGTTGTGAGGCACTGTGCCTGGCCCAGAGTCATTTATATTGATTTTATTTAGAAAGTTCCAAGTGGAAAACATCAATGTTGGACATAAAGTACTTTTTTGAAGAAAAACGAATGATTGGGTAAAACTATAGAAAAGACTAGAGTTTAAGACTCGACTTAGGTCAGGCTAGGCTTTCTCTTTAAAAACAAAAGGGGCATTCAGGAGTTTGAGATCAGCCTGGGCAATGTGGCGAAACCCTATCTCTACAAAAAAATAAAAAATTTAGTTGAGTGTGATGGTGCACACTTGTGGTTCCAGCTACTTGGGAGGTTGAGGTGGGAGGATCACTTGAGCCCAGGAGGTGGAGGTAAGCCAAGATTACGCCACTGCACTCTGGCCTAGGGGACAGAGCCAGATCCTGTCAAAAAAAAAAAAAAAAAATATATATATATATATATATATGTATGTATATATATATCTCTCTCTCTCTCAAAGGGGCATCTTTGGGTATCTTAAGATTATTAAGTACCTGCTGGATTCCCCATGTAGATGATTTTAAAAACAGGAGTCTCAGAAGTCAAAGTGGCAATGGGCTAAATTTTACATTCTTTTTTTTTTTTTTTTTTTTTTTGAGACAGAGTCTCGCTCTGTCACCCAGGCTGGAGTGCAGTGGCGTGACCTCAGCTCACTGCAAGCTCCGCCTCCCGGGTTCCCGCCATTCTCCTGCCTCAGCCTCCCGAGTAGCTGGGACTACAGGCGCTGCCACCACGCCCAGCTAATTTTTTGTATTTTTTAGTAGAGACGGAGTTTCACCGTGTTCGCCAGGATGGTCTCGATCTCCTGACCTCATGATCCTCCCGTCTTGGCCTCCCAAAGTGCTGGGATAAATTTTACATTCTTAACACAGGCAACCAGCCATGATATTTCTAGTGCCAGAAGGACTTTAGTTGCTTATTGGCAAGCACTTTCCAAGTTCTCTTCACAAAGTTGCTTCTGGGATTTCCAATTAAGAGTTCAGATTCTTTGGGGGAAACTTCATCATTTTAGTGCTATGGTCCAAAATGATCCAGTAGTAATGGCAGTTTCAGGCCTAGGGTCTAAGAGAAATCTAGGAAGTGGCACTTAAGTGTCTGCATCTCAGAAGGGGATGTGTGTGAAGAGTGTGTATGTCTCCTACTGTTTTGCAAAAAAAGCCAATCTGGGCATCAGCTGGGTAAGCCTCAACTCTTACTTATTAGCCTGTTAGGAAATGTGCTTGTTACTTGGAAACACTTTCAACTTTGAGCACACTGAACTAAAAGGTTTCTGAAATAGATACTAGAATTCTAAGATGCTTCTTATCTTGGAGATTTGCCTGAGAGGATGGGACAAAAAATCAAGCCTAATTACGCTCCAGAGTCTCAGGGACTTTCTCAACCAGGGGCCCAAGGCAAATCCCTAAAACAGAGTCAGAATGACTTTAAGGGACTGGTAGTAAGATCTTAGGCACACTTTAGGGTTGAGCGTTCAGTGTTTTCTGGCTCTAGGAAATCCAAGCAAAATCCTCTAACTTGACTGGGTGTGGCAGCTCACACCTGTAATACCAGCACTTCAGGAGGCTTAGGCAGCTGGATCACCTGAGGTCAGGGGTTCGAGACCAGCCTGGCCAACATGGTGCTACTCCGTTTCTACTAAAAACAAAAAAACAATTAGCCAGGCATGGTGGCATGCACCTGTAGTCCCAGCTACTCAGGAGGCTGAGACAGGAGAACAGCTTGAACCTGGGGGGTGGAGGTTGCAGTGAGCCGAGATTGCACCTCTGCACTCCAGACTAGGCGACACAGCGAGACTCTGTCTCAAAAAACAAAACAAAACAAAACAAAAAACAACAACAAAAAACCCCTCTAACTTGAACTCTGTTTCAAGTTAGATGTTTGTTTGTTTATGTATTTATTTATTTGGAGATGGAGTCTTGGTCTGTTGCACAGGCTGGAGTGCAGTGGTGTGATCTCGGCTCACTGCAACCGCCACCTCCTGGGTTCAAGCAATTCTTGCACCTCGGCCTCCCAAGTAGCTGGGACTACAGGTGTGTGCCACCACACTGGCTAACTTTTGTATTTTTAGTAGAGACGGGGTTTCACCATGTTGGCCAGGCTGGTCTCGAACTCCTAACCTCAGGTGATCTGCCCACCTCAGCCTCCCAAAGTGCTACGATTACAAGCGTGAGCCATAGCACCTGGCCTAGATACTGTTTAGATTCAAGAAGGAGTCATCAGTGGTAACTGAAAATAATGTAATCAGTACTTGGCATGAAAAGCAAAATTATCCTGTCAAAAGTCATTACCTTGAAGGATGTAAGCTGCTAACAAGGCAGCATCTGATGTTTTACAGAGGAGACGGCCGTGGTAGAGATCCCTTTTGATCTGAAGGAAGACTAAATACCTGGAGAGAAAACAGAGAATAAACTATAAAAAGATTTCTTTGATTGCTTTAAAGATAAAAATACGTGATGTAAGCCTATCAAAATCTTTGTCAGAATACTTTTACTACATTAAAAAAAAATCTTAAAACATATTGTAGAACAAATACATTCTCCATTTCCCTGGAAACTCTTTCAAGTACTTTGCCCTAAACTGACTTGAGGTTCAGTTCAAAATATGTCAGTTTCCTCCTGTAGCTCAAAACAGAAATGGCTGTTTCCTGGTAAAACCATCACCCCCCAGTGCTGGGCTTTGGAAGGAGCCAGCCCCAGTTGGTCCGGTGCCGAAAAAGAAAACTATGCCATCAGAGACTGGCGAACTGGGCCCTTCTCTGCCTTGGATGCTGGCTGATGTTCCTTCTTAAGTAGAAAGGCTGGTGAAGGAACTAGCCCAGGAAGAGTTCAGTCCCAACTTGCCAAGAGAATCTGTCCATATGTGGAAACAGCCTGCAGTTACCAAGGTCAACCAGACCTTTGAAATGGAATAAAGTGTAAAAAGACTAAGTCGGCCAGGCGCTGTGGGTCACGCCTGTAATCCCAGCACCTTGGGAGGCCGAGGCGGGCAGATCACGAGGTCAGGAGATCAAGGCCGTCCTGGCTAACCAGTGAAACCCAGTCTCTACTAAAATATATAAAAAATTAGCCGGGCGTGGTGGCAGGTGCCTATAGTCCCAGCTACTCGGGAGGCTGAGGCAGGAGAATGGCCTGAACCCAGAAGGTGGAGCTTGCAGTGAGCCGAGATCGCACCACTGCACTCCAGCCTGGAGGACAGAGTGAGATTGTCTCAAAAAACAAAACAAAACAAAACAGTAAAAAAAAAAAAAAAAAAAAGACTGAGCCAAGATTGTGCCACTGCACTCTAGCTTGAGCAATTGGAGAGACCCGGTCTCAAAAAAGATGCAACAAGGGGCACTGGTGAAGGAAGCATACAAATGAAGCAGAAACCTGGGACCAGCACCTCTTTAAATACAGAAAGCTGTTGCCTCAGGTGGAAGCAGGATATCAAAAACAAGAGCAAACAGTAGCTGACATGTATTGAGGGCTTACGATCTGCCAGTCTGGGTGTTACACACTTTACATGCAATATCTTATTTAATGCTCACATAACACTTTGAGATAGGTATATTATCCCCATTATTCCAGATAGAGAAGCTGAGGCTTTAGTGATTTTCTCATGGATATACAACTAAGTGGAAGAGCCAGGATTCAACTTCAGCACTGTGAGACCCCTGAACTTGGCTCTTCATCACTATGATATTCTGCCCTCCTTGTGTGTCCGGAATTGGTGGGTTCTTGGTCTCGCTGACTTCAAGAATGAAGCCGCGGACTCTCACGGTGAGCGTTACAGTTCTTAAAGATGGTCTGTCCCCAGTTTGTTCCTTCAGACCTTCAGATGTGTCTGGAGCTTCTTCCTTCTGATGGGTTGGTGGTCTCGGTGGCTTCAGGAGTGAAGCTGCAGACCTTCGTGGTGAGTGTTACAACTCATAAAGGCAGCATGGACCCAAAGAGTGAGCAGCAGCACGATTTAGTGCAAAGAGCGAAAGAACAAAGCTTCCCCGGTGTGGAAGGGGACCGAGCCAGTTGCCCCTGCGGGCTCAGGCAGCCTGCTTTTATTCCCTTATCTGACCCCACCCACATCCTGCTGATTGGTCCATTTTACAGGAGCTGATTGATCTATTTTACAGAGAGCTGATTGGTCCGTTTTGACAGTGTGCTGATTGGTGCGTTTACAATCCTTGAGCTAGACACAGAGTGCTAGAGGGAAAAGTTCTCCAAGTCCCCACTAGGTTAGCTAGACACAGAGTATTGATTGGTGTATTTACAAACCCTAAGCTAGACAGAGTGCTAATTGGTGTATTTATGATCCTCTAGCTAGACATAGAAGTTCTCCAAGTCCCCACCAGATTAGCTAGATACAGAGTGCTGATTGGTGCACATACAATCCTCTGGCTAGATATAAAAGTTCTCCAAGTCCCCATGTGCTCAGGAGCCCAGCTGGCTTCACCTAGTGGATCCTGCACCCGGGCTGCAGGTGGAGCTGCCCGCCAGTCCCAAGCTGCACTTGCACTCCTCACCTCTTGGGCTGTTGATGGGACCGGGCACCACGGAGCAGGGGGTGGTGCTTGTCGGGGAGGCTTGGTCCGCTCAGGAGCCCACCGCAGTGGGGGAGCTGGGACATGGCCGGCTGCAGGTCCCCAGCCCTGCCCCGTGGGGAGGCAGCTAAGAATTTGAGCGCAGCGCCAGTGGGCCAGCACTGCTGGGGGACCCGGCCCAACCTCCGCAGCTGCTGGCCCGGGTGCTAAGCCCCTCACTGCCCTAGGCCGGCAGTGTCGGCCGGCCACTCCTTGTGTGGGGGCCCGCTGCGCTGGAGCCCGTGCCCGCCGGAACTCGCAATGGCCCAGGAGCACCGCGTGGAGCCCCGGTTCCTGCCCGCGCCTCTGCCTCCACACCTCCCCGCAAGCAGAGGGAGGCAGCTCCGGCCTCAGCCAGCCCAGAGAGGGGCTCCCACAGTGCCGTGGCAGGCTGAAGGGCTTGTCAAGTGCCGCCAGAGTGGAGGCCGAGGCCGAGGCGGCGCTGAGAGTGAGGGCTGTTAGCACATTGTCATCTCTCACTTGCACTATAAATGCTTTGCAGTTTCACTAGTTGGATGGACCCTGTCACAGTGGAATGGAATTGATGACTTTCCATTTTGAAATGTCTTCACAAGGAGTGTGGTCTTCATTGCTCTTCTTAGAAGACCTGTAAGATTATTAGGAGCATCAATCCCTTGAGTGGGTCACCTACCATGGTGGTTCCTTGGCCAGGGAGCATTTCTGGTGATTTAAAAATATTTCCACAGATTCTTTGATAATCCTAATTTCATGAGGTAGAGCTTAATTCCTTCTCTTTGAGTGTGGCTTAGACTTGGTGACTCACTTCTATCAACAGAATAAAGCATGAGTGAGTGTCTGACTTCTAAGGTCATAAAGTCATTGCAGCTTCCTCCTTGTTCTCTTGCCCTTGGATCACTCGTTCTTCTTGAGGTTGCTTCAGCATTCCTATAGAAAGGTCCATGTGGTGAGGAACTGGGGCCTTTGCCAACAGCCAGCAAGGAACTGAGGCTTTCGGCCAACAGCCATTTGAGTGCCCCATCGTGGAAATGAAGTCCCCAGCTCCAGTCAAGCCTGTGGATCACTGTAGCCCCAGCCAACCTCCTGACTGCAACCTCGTGACTGACCCTGAGCCAGAACCACCCAGCTAAGCTGCTCTTGAATTCCTGACCCACAGACAATACTCTGAGACACTTAAATGCTTGCTATTTTAAGTTAACTTTTATGATGCAACATCCCTAGGGGAGTAATGAAAATGTAGTAAAATTCCTTTAAATTCTAACAGTCTGAACCAAAAAGAAATTGACCCCTCCCTGGATAATTGGAGGTTTCCATTGTTTCCGTTTTCAGGCTGAAGAATAAAATAGAGGATTCCGTGTCCACTTGACCATGTAAAAATGCTCAAGAGGAAGAGGGCTGTTGATGGTGCAACTTCCAGGAGGTGGTAGGAAGGGGTCCTAGCAGGTAACTCTGAGAGGCTCAGGCTTGGAGATTCATGCAGTTAACAGAAATGAGGGAGCAACCAAGCCTTCTTCTCTCTTCAGGGCTTACTACTCAAAGTGTAGCCCACATATCAGGGGTATCAGTATCACTTGAGAGCTTATTGGAGATGAAGAATATAGGCCCATCCTACACTTACACCTACACCTTTTAACAAGATCCCCAGGTGATTTGTGTATAGATTAAAATTTAAGAAGCTGTCCTAAGAAAATTCAAAAGCAACCTTCTAACCACAGCAGGATGGACTGCCTTCCTCAGACCAAAGGGAAGGTGAGTCTTAGTCTGGAAGTTAATAAGAACCCATCCTCTCACTCCCATCAACCCTACTCTGCCCAAATGTTTGCCAAGAAAAACTAAAGGAAAAAAGACATGTAGAGTGAATAATTAAGATGGATCTACCAAATCAAGCTCATCTTCACTCTGCTTCCCACAGTGAAATGCCACACGGTGTGTGGGAGACAGTGAGTGAGCACTTCTCTGCCTCTCACTGTTCCAACTCCCACCTTCCACAGGCTTCAGCAGGATGTGGATGCAAACCTTTTGCCCCTTACTGATCACTCCCTGGACCTGGATTCATGCATCATGTCTTCCATGTTTCTGCTTGTCTGTGTCCAAAATTCAGGGACTGTACATATTGGACTAAAGGAGATATTGCAAAGGGATAATATGGATAATATGGCTCTGGGCAGTGATTCTCAACGTGGCAGAGAGGGGAACATCTTCCAGGGGGAGCCCGTCAGAATCCATATTCTGGGGTGCTCCTGTGGTTTGAAAAGGCCCCTTTGGGCCGGGCGCGGTGGCTCACACCTGTAATCCCAGCACTTTGGGAGGTCGAGGTGGGTGGATCACCTGAGGTCAGGAATTCGAGACCACCGTGGCCAACATGGTGAAACCCTATCTCTACTAAAAAAAAAAAAAAAAAATTAGCCAGGCATGGTGGTGTAAGCCTGTAATCCCAATTACTTGGGAGAGGCTGAGGCTATAGAATCACTTGAACCCGGGAGGCAGAGGTGGCAGTGAGCCAAAATCGCACCACTGCACTCCAGCCTGGGCGACAAGAGCAAAACTCCATCTCAAATAAAAAAAAAAAAAGAAAGAAAAAAGAAAAGTCCTGTTTAAAGTTTCTGATTTGCTCCCCTTCTCCTCCCACCCAAAGGAACATGATCCTGCTCACAGTGAGAACCACTGTCTTTCCAAGGCATCATTATCGATGGCAGGTAATGGCCTCAGGTGAACTGGAATGGACACAAGGCTTTCCACTGCTGGGCCGGGTTCCTTTTGATTTCTGGTGATAAAAACAGCTGCAGGGAGGTTAAAGGCAAGGCCACGGGGCATTCTCAGACAATGTCATAGAACTAGATGGGAAGAGGGAAAAGGGTACACCAGCATCCTTAAGAAACAAACCATAGTTGAGGACAAGAGGAGATGAGCTCATGAAAGAATCAACTGACAGCTTCAAGAGAGCGAGCGAGCTGCACCGGGGCTCCCCCTCCCCTTTCTGCCACAGTGGCTTCCATCAAGCTTTGTGTTTGGTTCATTTAAGGAGATAACCAGTGACTCAGTGTTGTTGGTGGAAATATATTCCACATGACTCATAGCATCTTTAGACCCATTCACAAGAGACCCTGGTATGTTCTCCCCGGCCACACAAGGGGCCTAAGGAAGACTATCTTGTTGCCTGAGGCACTATCTCCAGGGCCACTGTGTGTTGCCAGGCAAGGGATCAGCCTGCTAGAGCTGCCCAGTGCAGCCCTCCTGAATCTCTGAACCTCAGAACATTTCATAGCCAAGGAAATAGAAGTCTAGAGATGGAGAGTGACTTATTTGAGGTAACACAGCAATCAGAATCCAGGCCTTCTGCCTCAGCCCAGTGCCTTTTCTAGCCCCATGGTAATTCACTCAGTTATCAGATTAGTCCTCATCCAAGTCAGGAGAACCCTTTGTCATCAGAGAGAAATTCTTACTGGGACCAAGGGAGAAATCAGTTCTAGACCAGATTTAGGAGAACAAGCTTGCTTCTGAGGAAACTGGGTTTTTGGTTGTTAAACTCTGCTGATCTCTTTCTGGCCTCAGAGAGGCTTTACCTCACCTCCATTTTTGTTTGAATGCTAGTGTTGTCCTAAATTGATTGGAGTGTGAATCAGGACAGAAGGAGCAAAAGCCTGCAAGATGCCAGGGAAAACCTGAGCTTTTGTGTAACGCGAACATCTCTCCAGGGTGTTGGCTTTGGCGTAAGGCTGTCTGATCTCCCAGGGTGGGGATGAGCCCACAGGTATTTCCAGAGTTTAAGGCTGTGAACTGTGGAAAGCACTGGAGGCTCCTGGAGAGTTTTTTCCAGAAGATCTTTGGCCTCACCTTCCCTTCAAATAGATTCTTTTTCAAAGGGATTCTTTCCTTCAAATAGCTTCCTCTATTTACTGTTTCCTTTTTCCTGACTATAATTATAGTCAGGTTTTAGTATGTCTTCCTCCCCCATATTAGACTATAAGCTCCTTGAAGTCAGAGACTATGTTGTATTTACTTTTAATATTCTTCAAGAGAGCCTAAACATCCTGTGCCTAGCTTATCCATCCGTCCATCCATCCATCCATCTGTCCATCATCCATCCATCTGACACTTACTATATGTGCCAGGCACTGTCACAGGTGCTGGGAATGCAGTAGGGAACAATCCAGAGTCCTGTTAATGGAGCTTACATTTCAATGGGGGAGATGACAAAATAATAACACAACAAAATAACAATAAAGACTCACATTTACTGAGTGCATGCTGTGTGCCCTGTTTCACATGCCCTCTTTCATTCAGTCCTCCCAGCAACTCTATGAGGTGACTACCTTTTTTTTTTTTTTTTTTTTTGAGACGGAATCTTGCTTTGTTGCCAAGCTGGAATACAGTGGTGCGATCTTGGCTCACCGCAACCTCCCCCTCCTGGGTTCAAGTGATTCTCCTGCTTCAGCCTCCTAAGTAGCAGGGATTACAGGCACGTGCCACCACGCCCGGCCAATTTTTTTTTGGTTTTAGTAGAGACAGGGTTTCACCATTTTGGCCAGGCTGGTCTTGAACTCCTGATCTCAGGTGATCTGCCCACCTCGGCCTCCCAAAGTGCTGGGATTACAGGTGTGAGCCACTACGCCTGGCTGGTGACTACCATTTTAATCCCTGTTTAATGGATGAGGAGACTGAGTGCTTAGAGATATTGCTGCTTGCCTTGTCACAGAGCTAGTTAAAGAACAACCTAGGATTTGAAGCCAGCTCTTTCTGATTTCTTAGCCCAGGGGTTGGCAAACTACAGCCTGCTGTCATAGTTTCCAATGAAATAAAATTTTACTGGAACACAGCCTTGCTCATTCATTTATGTATCGTCTATGGCTGCTTTCACACTACAATGACAGAATTGAGTAGTTGCGACAGAGACCATATGGCCCGACAAGCCAAAAATACTTACTATTTGGCCCTTTACAGAAAAAGTTTGCCAATCCATCTTAGCCTAAGCTAGGCTCAAATGATGTTCATTGAAGGAATAAGTGACCTGATGACTCCATTCATTCATGTATGTATTTATTCATTCTATTAACATTTTTTGGAGCACCTGTTGCGTGTCAGACATTTTGCTTCCTTGGACAGTGGGGTCCCATTTGTAGTCAGTTTGTTCTCTTACTTGATCTTTCCAAAGAGTTCATACACCTGCAATCCCTGTTAAAAGCCAAATCTGTTACCTGATTTCCCATTTTCTTTGCCTTGTCTCTAGCCTAGACAAGAAAATCTGTCTATTACTTTAAAAATGACAAAAGAAATTAATCAGGATTTGGCAACTAAATTTATCATCTGGGAAGAAGCCAAGAGATAAATTGAAGCAAATTCTGTACTTCCTACTTCATCCCCTTCTCTCAGCCTGGCTTTATGGGAATGGCTGAGACGGCAGTGAAATTTAGGACCTATATTGCCTGGAAAAAACACACTGACAGCTAAATTAGTTTGGCAGTAAGGTGGGATGGAGGGCTGTAAGCCAGGGATGAATTACGGGTGTTGAGTGAGGCTGGGGCCAGTATCTACTCTCTTAAGATTAGTTAGGATGTGAATGAGGAGAAAAATGCAGCTAATTCCACAGCCTCACAGAATGCCCCAGGGAGGGAGAGGCACAAAGACTGCAAATCAGGCCCAGGCACCTGTGGTTCACACTCCTGACAATGCTGGAAAATTGCATACTAGGTAAAGAACGCTGCTGAGGTTGAGAGAGAGGGGAAAATTGCCCAAGATGGATAGCACACATGCATGCAGATGGAGAGGAGCTCATTATCTTGCCAGTGTCCTTGAAGTCTGCTGACTTGGTGAGAGGCCTGCCCATGGTCCTAATGCTCTGCTTACCAGGACTTGGATGATTACCTGGGATAGCTTTCTCTTTCAGGACTCAGAAATTAGCTGCTTAAGTTTTAGGATTCTAGCTCGTGGGGAAAGGGGACAGAGGAGGAGTGGAGATTGTTAGAAAAGAAGTGCCTTTCACATAAACAAGGGAGAAAAGCCAGTACTAACTGTACTTGTGCATGATGCAGAGCCCCTGGGCCTATGGACTGTGTAATGAATCTGGCAATGAAATATTGAGCCTTTGCTCAGTGTAAGGCTCACTGTGGGTGTATTAAGAAGTATAAGAGGCCGGGATAGTGGTTAATCCTCCCAACAATTCTATGAGGTAGATATTATTATCCCCATTTTATAAATGAGTAATCTAAGGTCAGAGAGGTTAAGCATCTTATTTCCAAGGCTATACAGCGAACAAGTGACATAAGTAAGATCTGAGCTCCCAAGTCTATGCTGCTTCTTAGGTAGGAAGGTCTGTCCATTCATATAAGATAGTGACACTGGATTTAGAAAATTGTATTTTTTTTTTTTTTTTGAGACGGAGTTTCACCCTTATTGCCCAGGCTGGAGTGTAGTGCCATGATCTTGGCTCACTGCAACCTCCGCCTCATGGGTTCAAGTGATTCTCCTGCCTCAGCCTCTCAAGTAGCTGGGATTACAGGCGCCTGCCACCACGCCCAGCTAATTTTTGTATTTTTAGTAGAGATGGGCTTCACCAAGTTGGCGAGACTGGTCTCGAACTCCTGACCTCAGGTGATCCACCCACCTCGGCCTCCCAAAGTTCTGGGATTACAGGCGTGAGCCACCACGCCTGGCCTGAAATTTTAAACATAGTGGTTCTACCCTTACCTACCTAAAGCCTTAGGTAGGGTGTCTATGATTTGGATAGATTTGGTTTTCTGAAGCAAAGCAAGAGCCACCTCTACTTCCATGTAGATGAGCAGAGCCTGGAGCTTCTATGCCTCGTAAGAGACATGAGATTTGGTTCTAGCTATACTCACTGTCTTCAGCGCTTCAGAATAGGTGGGTGCACACTGCCCTATGCATCTGCAGGAACAAGCCTTCCTGATCCTTCTGACTCCATCAGAAGATTTCCCTCAACTCCCATGTGAAGGGCCCATGAAGAAGCCACTTTTCTCCCCGTCCCACTTCCTTGTTGCCTTTGCACTACTAATTCCTGCTTTTGCCTGCTCCTCTCCCCATTTCCTGATTTCCCCTCTTAGAGAAATTTTTGCTCCTTTCACCTGGCCTGCGCTTTAGATCGGGAAATGAAAATAATTCTGGCCTGGCACGGTGGCTCACGCCTGTAATCCCAGCACTTTGGGAGGCCGAGGCGGGCAGGTCACGAGGTCAGGAGTTCGAGACCAGCCTGGCCAACATGGTGAAACCCCATCTCTATTAAAAATACAAAAAAAAAACAGGTGGCAGGCACCTGTAATCCCAGTTACTCAGGAGGCTGAGGCAGGAGAATCGCTTGAAACCAGAAGGCAGATGTTGCAGTGAGCCGAGATCACACCACTGCACCCAGCCTGGGCAACAAGAGCGAAACTCTGTCTCAAAAAAAAAAAAAAAAAGAAAAGAAAAGAATTCCATATTCTTTCCTCCTTCTTCCTCCTCCTTTTCTGTCTTTGGAATTTTCCCAAGCAGTTCAGGATCTAGGAGTGGATCTCAAAGCCTTATAGGATAAATGGTCTATATGGCTGGCAATATCCTCATTCCCACGTTTGCTGTCTCCAAGGTCTTAGGGAAGGGGTTAGGGCTGACAGTGCTGTCTCTTCCTCAGCTCTAGGATTCCCTGGCATCACACCCTCACCTATGGTCCTGCCTTCTACAAAGTAACATCAAGGTTTTGCTTATGTCGAAATTAGGTCTTTCTAATATAAAAATTAGGGATCCCTGTTGTAGAGTTCTTGAATCTCTGAGGTGAGGCTTTCAGAGTAAATTTGGCTCAGATACACAAAATCCTGGGGAAGCTTAGAAGCTCTCACTCACTGACCCTCGTTTAGGATGGCTATAGGCAGAGAGATTCTTTCTCATCCTCAAGTGGTGCTGGATAGATAGGATGCATTCCACGCAGCTGTCTGCCTGCCACAGAACATGATTCCCACAGTAAAGAGCTGATCATGAACCTGATCCAATGGCACACCAGAGTTTACCCATTTTGATTTAAAATCTTCAGTATCTCCTAGCTTATCTTTCGGTGTGATGCCTTAGCATTTTCCAAGTATATCCATTAGACCACCTGAAACTGTTTTCAACCCCCAAAATAAGCAGCAACATAGCTCTCTCCAAAAATGTCCACAGTGGCCTCATGATAGGTAAAAGAAAAGATGCTTCTGATTAGTTACTGCAGATCCCTTTGAGAGTGACCAGTTCAAGATGTAGTCTTCACACTTCTTGAAGGAAAGAAGTCTGCTCTGTTCCAACTGCACTGAGGGGTACACAAAGAAAGCATGTGGAAATGAAATACAGAAGTCATTATATTTAGGAAGAGTTCCTTGCCTCTAAGAGTTAGGCGCTTCCAAACGAGAGGCTCTAAGAGGTCACCATCCCCCTTTCCTATGCTCTCCAACAGGTCCTAATGGCTGCGGGAAGCATGTTCACCTCACCTGGTTATTTCTTCTTTCAGAGCAGCAGGGTCTGCAGGATAAAACTTCACACGGAAGCACATGGTGAATGGAGGCTGGGCTGCAGAGAAAAAGAGGTGCCCATCAGGGAAGACCCTCACCCAGAAGAGACAGGGCTGTACTGCCCACTAGCATGAAGCATCAGAAGAGAACCCTCATATATTTATGGCCACCTTATACTGAGAACAGTGGGAAATTATATACGTAGACCAAAACTTGCGGCAAGTGGGAGGTTTCATGCCACCCTCCCCAGGGGTGTGGCTTGAGTCTTTTCATGGAGAATACTTACATCTCAATTGCTTCACCACAGACTTCGTAAATTCCAGCCAATGCTGAAACAGAGAACACAGAACATGAAAACCCTAATGAGAAGGGCTGTAAAATATAACTTGTTTTCTCCAACTTAAAAAACTAGACAGATTGTAGCCTAGGGTGAAAGCAGCCCAAAAGCTTGGAGAGATAAGTTTGGAGAGTAAAGAGTGATATGATTTTCTGAAATGAGCTCCCATGAAGCCAGCTGTGAAGGGGGGAATAGTTCCAGCTTCAGATGCCATTTCTGGGCTTCCCTGGAAATGCTGTCTTCTAAAGCAGGGTGCCAAAGTTCTCAGCCATGTTTTTGGCATGCGATTAGGCACAAGCAACTGCATGTATGTGTGGCGGGGACAGAGCCCCACCTGGGTTGAGTTGGGAAATACTGACTTTAATGGGTGGTGTGTGTGTGTGTTATGCACCAGCTTTTTTTCTCTTTTTTTGGCAGCAGAGCGGGGATAGAAGATATTGGTAGCAACTCTAGAAAGCAGCGATAAGTGGAAATTTCCTAAGTCAGGGATGGCTGGTATATATTCCATCTTTCTTTGAGTAACATAAATTGCCAACCCTTAGTGTTAGAAAACACATACTCAAGATTCCTTGGCATCCAGCAATGTTTTAAAATCTAAATCTCAAATGATAACTAACCACAACCAACGTGTAGGATAGTACCCTTTTCCCCTTGGATTTTCAAGGAGGCAGGACATAGAGGCAAAAAAAATTTTCCCATGGTACTTAAATGTTTGGGGGAAGCAATGAAACCATTCTATATGTGTTTGTTAATTCTACATGGGTCCTTTATAAAATTTATTATTGATGTTTGTTGCTTTTTGCTAACAGGATTAGGTAGGACTGCTATTAATTGGGGTTTGATTATCCAGAGGTAACTTAACATTGCCAGATATAAGCTCCATGAAGGCCCAGAACTGTCCATCTTGTTTACAACTGTATCACCAGTGCCTAGCACAGTGTTCAATAGGTAGCTGCTGAATGGCAAAGGGACTGGGCCCATACTTCCTTCTTTTCTGGCTACTTCCATTTAGTGTAATGTCTTGGCAGAGTCCTCCCTCTGGCAGGAGAGCAGCCAGGGCCCTGCAGTCAGCATCCTGGCCTCCCTTAATTCCCAGTGATCACCTTCTGGGCTGGGTCATGGGTCATGCAGTTAATGGACCCACTAAGAGCCAGTTCTTCCGTCAGCTCCACACGGATAATCTGGGCTGACATTCTGCTCTCCTGCTTCTGCTGATCTGAGTTCCCATGAGGCTGGCAACTCATTATAGCCACTCAATGTGGTTAAGAGGTCCTTCTCACATTACACGGCCCACCACGGCTCAGCTTCACAGGGAGGCAAAGGCAAGAGATGAAATTGCTCAGAAACAACTGGGGTTCCAGGGTATGCCTGTGAAGAGGGAGGAGGCCTATCTGTTCAGAGCACACCGGGGTTGTGGACAGTTAGGAGAACGTAGTCAGTGCCAGGGACTCAGTACACAGAACACCAACACCTCTAGACATTAGACTGATAGATTAAAAGAAATAAACAAAGGAAGGTAGAAATTAATGACTGTGAGATGCATTATCAGCAGAGGGAAGAGAAAGCTGAATGACAAAAGGCTATTCCCCTTGGCAATAGCTGGAAAGAAGATTTTAGTTTTATTGTAGTGAGAGCTCAAGAAAGGACTGAGGCTGGAAGAGAGTAGCAAGGGGTGAGAAGGGACTGGAGAGCTGTCACAGTCGATCCATACGATTTGGCGTCTGGCAGAGAAATCTTGAGAGGAACCCAAGAATATGGTGATGGCTAGAGTGGCTTTTTGTAAATGCCTGACCAAATCAGTCCCAGATTCACTAGCAAACAGACAACACGGGCTTAGGGAGGAGGGATTAAAAGAAGAGGAAAAGAAGATTCAGAGAGGAGGGTTTCCTCCTCTATTTGAGTGAATGGGCCAATGTGGCACAATCTTCAGACTCTAGGGACTTGAAAGGGTACAAAGCAGAGGCCAAGAGAAGGTGGAGGCCCTGGGCCTGAGTCAGGAATCCTGGGGAAGGAGAGTGAGGACAGCTCCTCCAGGAGAGACCAGGAGAGCTTCCAGATGCATGGAGGCTCCTGCAGAGCAAGCAGTGACATGGGGATGGATGTGAGTGCTGGGTTCGGACTGTCTCGAGACCCAGGGAAGGAGGTTTATTTTAGGCCCTTACACCCTGAGGGAGCAGGGGAGCTCAGCTCCTCCATCCTACCATGAATCAGTGGACTAAGGACAACTCTTTACAGGTCCCCATTTCCCTACAAACCCTCAGATACTCTCTCAAGTCTCTCTGCTCTCCTTAACCCCTCCCACAAGGCACAGAATTACACAACTTTCAGAGGCTATCAGTTATGCATTCAGCATGGAATCTCAGAAACCACATTGTCCCTGGAGTCAAACAGGTCTGAGCTTGAGGCTGGCTTTGCCACTTACCTTTGGGAAGTTACTTAACTTATCTGAGATTTTATTTACTCATCTGGAGAACAGATATTATCATTAGGGATACTCATCTCATTTCGTCAAGGATGAGATGGAATAACATACGTGAAGCTCTTAGCTTAGTGCCTGGCACAACTCAGTGAGCAGTATACATCAGCTGGAAGAACTAGGTTTGTGTGCAGTGCAGAGCCTGGCAAGCAGTAGGAACTCCATAAATGTTTATTTCTCCTCTTTCACATGTTCTTATCTCTCTCTAGCTCCTTCTCATTTTAACCTTGACCACATCCACATATTCTCTTACTCTCCTCAAGCACATTCTGACCTAACTAAAAAACCAATGAACAGGATACAATTTGACTTTTTTTCTTCATATACCACTACTCTAGGGGATGAAGAGACCTTGGAGTAACTGGCCCTCCTTTTATTTTATTTTATTATTTTTTTAAGACAGAGTATTGCTCTGTCTCGCAGGCTAGAGTGCAGTGGTGTGATCTTGGCTCACTGCAACCTCCATCTCCTGGGTTCAAGTGATTCTCATGTCTCAGCCTCCCAAGTAGCTGGGACTACAGGCACACGCCACCATTTCCAGCTAATTTTTGTATTTTTAGTGGAGACAGGGTTTTGCCATGTTGCCCAGGCTGGTCATGATCTCATGGGCTGAAACAATCTGCCTGTCTTAGCCTCCCAAAGTACCAGTATTACAGGCATGAGCCACTGCACACAGCCAGCCCTCCTTTTTAAGGATAAAAGTTTAGACCAAACAAAGAAACAACATTTGTAAAAAATAGTCCACCATTACCTCTCCACTTCAGTGGGGATGCCAGAGAGTACATCTCCACAAAGAGCAAAGGGTAGATGAAGGGAAGTTATTGAAACTGCAGGTGGGAGGCTAAGCAAATGGACGTAAGAAATACAACACTATAAGCCATTAACTCACTCACGCGTTCATTTCTTCAGAAAACGTTTATTGAACACCAACTACATTGTAGGCCTGTGCTAGTTACATGGGAGATAGTGATGAATGAGGTAAAGTCCAGGCCCTCATGGAACTTATAGTTTTGCAGGGAACACAGGTAATCACAGAATGCTGTAATAAGTGCTATACAGGGTAGCAGAGGGCACATGGGGGCCCATAGGAGGATCCCTAATACCGAGTGGGGTTAGGGAAGACTTCCCAGAGGAAGCGAAAGTCTAAGCTAAGATCTTAAGTGTGAAAAGGAGTTAGCTGGAACAAGGGTGTGGAGTGTGGAGCGGTGAGGAAAAGGAGAAGATTCGAGGCAGGGGAACTCTCTAGATGAAGGCTCTGCAAAGAAAGAAGGTAGGATGTATCTGGACAGCAAAAATATTACTGTCTGGTGGCACCACAGCAGGGAGAAGACAGGTCAGGGAGATGAAGGTGGAGAAATAGGCAGGGGCCTGAGATAATGGACTTGTTCCTGTATCTGTCTGGAATATCAGAACCCTTGTCTGTCAGAATGCCCTGTGTCTGCAGAGCTGCCTATGCTGTGTAGAGCAGAGCAAGAACTGCAAGATCTGCAAGGCCCATGCGGGTTTGGCTCTGTCTCTGTCCTGTCTAAATTGGGTTGGTATGGCACTTTTGGTGAGGCCTTTCTTAACCGGTACAATGTGGTTCAGCTGCTTACTAGAAAGGGGGCAGGAGAGGCCCACCTGTGACCTGGGCTCCGAGACCACAACTCCAGCCCAGCTGCTCTGCCTCCAACTTTGTGCAAATCACTCAAGCTTCCTAGCCTGCCATTTCAGCAACTGTAAAATGACAAGCTTCTCCAGGTGAGCTCTACCCAAGGTGCCTTCCAGGTCTAATGCTATGATCTGAAGAGACGACATCCAACTGCAGGGTCTGGTTGGTCCCTGATTCCTGAAGCTTGACTTTGAATATGAATGACAGTTCAAGACCTCAGGCTTACTGACTAGCTCTGTCCTCCTTTTGTGTTTTGAATATTGACTTACCCGCTGCTTATCTGGGTCTACAAAGCGGATACCAAAATAGTCTTTCTCAAGTAGGTTCAGGTGGTGGCAAAGAAGGTCAAACAGGTACTGGCCTTTGGCATCTCTCTGCAAAGAAAGAAAGTTCCATTGAGAAATAAGTGGGCTTCTTCAGTGTAACTTTGTTTTGTTTCTTTTTGTTTTTTGTAGCCATTAAAAGTTGTTTGCAACTGTTGCATGTGTCTATGAAAGGGGTGAGTGTCCATAACTATGTCCTCCACATTGTGATACATCACTGTCTGGAATCCAGAGGTTTTTAGCACCTGGAAGGAGCCCAAGAACCCTTCCCACCACAAAGATGTCAGAGAAGTCAAGGTAGAGTCAGGTAAGCCCAGTTCCCATCTCAAATGCACAAAGTTTTCTTAAACTGTGGGTGTAGGGAATGTCAGTGTGGAATACAGCAGTAATTACACCAGGCCCAGCTGGCTGAGCCTCTAAAGTAAATCGTGAATCCATCCACATCTCTTCCTCTCCATTTACCAACACCACAGGTCAAGCCACCACCATCCCTCAACAGGACCACTGCCGGAGCCTTCTAACTGACCCTCTGTCTCTGCTCTTGCCCTCTCCAGTCCATTCTCTGCACAGCAATGAGGGTGTCCGCAATTCAGACACCATGTCTTTCTTGCTGAATAAGTGATCAGGCACATTGTAGGATATTTAAACATACAAAAGGATATACTATGAACAGTAAGTCTCCCTTCCGCCCTGGCCACCCTGTGCCCCAGTTCCTCTCCCCAGAAGCAACTGTTATCAGCTTCTTGTATATCCTTTTTTTTTTTTTTTTTTTTTGAGAAGGAGTCTCGTTCTGTCGCCGAGGCTGGAGTGCAGTGGTGCAGTTTCGGCTCACTGCAACCTCCGCCTCCTGGGTTCAAGCGATTCTCCTGTCTCAGCCTCCCAAGTAGCTGGGATTACATGCATGTGCCACCACGTCCAGCTAATTTTTGTATTTTTAGTAGACACAGGGTTTCACCATGTTGGTCAGGCTGGTCTCTAACTTCTGACCTTAGGTGATCTGCCTGCCTCAGCCTCCCAAAGTGCTAGGATGATAGGCGTGAGCCACCATGCCCAGCCCTCTTGTATATCCTTTATGTGATGTTTTATACACAGGCAAACCTACATACATATACATCTCCTCTTTTAAAAATACATTTTGTAACATATTTTTAAGCTCTCTTCTCCCACTTAGGGTATCTTGCAAATCCTTCTATAGCAATATATATAGATATGCCTCACCGTTTTTAACTGCTGCATGTCACTGCAATGAATCTAAAATTATTTACCCAGTTCCATATTGATGACATTTGTTTCTAATTTGCTATTACAAACAATGTGGCAGTGAACATACAATGATCTTTATGTTACTCACTTCTCTTAATACTTGTTGCTCTCAGAATAAAATGAAAACTCTGATCATGGCGTCCCAGGCCCTGTATAGCCTGGCTCCTGACTTCTCTCTGCACTCACCCAAAATCATTCTCCTCACTGTACTCCAGCCATGGCCTTTCCGTTCTGAACTCCCCAAGGCTTTTCTGCCTCTCTGTCTTTGCAATCCCTCTGCCGGGAATGTTCTTCTTGCAGCTCTTTGCAGTCACTCCTGTTTTTTGAGGACTCAGCTCAAATGTCCCCTCTTCAGAGAGGCCTTTCCTTATAGTACAGCCCTTCCCAGTTACTTTCCATCTCATTTTGCCATTTATGTCCTTCATAGCACTTATACCAATCTGTAATTATCTTGTTGATTTGTTTACTTATTTATTTACTATCTGCTTCCTTTCTAGACTGTAATTTTCATGAAGTCAGAAGCCTTCCCCCAGAACTTAGCACAAGGCCTGAGGCATGGCAGGCAGGTCCTCAATAATTCTTTGTGGAATAAATTACTGAACGAATAGAAGGGAAAAGGTTGGCTGAAAGATTTCACAAAATGGTGAAAAGCTAGGCTGTTTATAACCCATAACCTTCTACTTCAGAGACCTGCCTGGGTGCCAAGGATGAAGTGGGAGGAGAATGACTTGCAGGAAACTGTCAAAACACCTGGAGCCTGCACAGCATCCATCACTGGCCTCCCTGCAGTGGTCTCTGCAGCTTAGTTCAGATGATCATCTCTGGCGGGTCTATGTCTAATTTTGCATACAATTTGAGGTTGTATGAGGAATTTCTGTAGTGTAGTGGTTATCACGTTTGCCTCACAAATTGAGGTTGTAAGATAAGATCCAAAGATCTCTCCCATGCCAAGGCCCAAGGCTGTGGGTAATTATCAAAGGGCCTGGCCCTGCCCCAAGAATGAGCATATTTTTAAGACCTTCACAAAAGGTTTACACCTCCCCTCTTCCCCTTCTGCTAGCTCACCCCATACTATCCAAGGAGAACTAGGGTAGGATGCTAATCTCGTAGCAGTTATGTTAAGAAGTTTGTCCTTGCAGGAGCTGGAAGAATGGGTGAGTAGACAGCTCAACTACAGAAGGAGGCAACATGTGGGCACACGTCCCTCCTCGTCTGAGACAGGAATAATATAGGGTGGTCACAAGAGAATAAAAATTCCAGACAGCAGTTTCACATGACTAGAGGCTATGGGCTGATAAGACCCTAAAAAACAGGGCATGGACCAAGCTAGCTAATACCTACTGAACCCAGTATGTGGCTGGATTTGACCTAGGTTTCTCCTAGGACCTCATTATAAACTCATTAACATACTAGATCACACACCTACCAGCGCCAGGACTGTTCCAAGACCACCCATATTTGCTGTAAAAATAGGTGCCACTGCGGTTATGAGAAATCTCTACCCTTTCCCAAGAATTTTCATGAATATTCCACCCCTTGGTTAAAGAAACTCATAAAGACAGAAATCCCAAACCCCACTGTGTGACTCTCTTGAGTGCGCCTACGCTCCCTTTTCTTGAATGTGTACTTTGCCCTTTGCAATAAATCTCTGTACTTTTACTATTTTCTGACTCTTCCTTGAATTCCTTGACAGAATTATTATCTTCTCAATGGTGTCAAGAGCCTGGACACCAGCTGGGGTGGAGGTCTCACCGACGTTTGGGGAGCTCCCCCAGCCCACTGGTATCACTTCTGCTGGCCTCACACTCCCTCTCACAACATAAGCCTGAACTCGCAGGCCCTATTCCCCCTGTCTTTGGTCCCCCACAGGAAAGAGTAACTCTCAGGACAGAGACTCATTATGAATCACGCTGGGACTTCTGGGTGGTGGGCCACAAACCAGGTCTTTCAAAGGACTCCGTCAGAACTTTCTTTGTGCAGGGCCTATTAACTACTTCTTCACTGATGCCCTGAGAGTGAGAAGAGCTTAAAGAGGTATTTCAGGTTCTCTGGGAGCAGAGGAAACATGTTCAACTCTATTCGTGCAGCATGTCCTACACTATTATCTCTCTCAGAGCAACTGAAATGAAACAGTGAAAGACAGTAGCATATTTTCATTGTTTTTCTCTACAAATTTTACTTTGCACAAAGCTGGCTATTGCATTATGATCAGCTGTTTTTTTTTGTTTGTTTGTTTGTTTGTTTTTAAATGAAAAAATGTTTTTCACAAACACTACTACAGTATGATGTGAGTTTTACGGGCTGAAGAAGTTTGCTTCCATACATACAACAACCAGATTAGCAATGGGATAGAGATAGCTATAGGGAAAACATGCTTCTGTGATGGAGATCATATGGACTTTTAATAAGAATCCTGCCTTCCATAAAACAACTCATTCTCATGGGCTGCGAGCTCAGATGCACTTGTAAGGCTCTTAGCTGGTGGGAACCCTGAACTTAGTAGATTCAACTTCAGATTTCTTCCACTTCACAGGAAGAAAAAGGAAGTATGGCTTTTCTCTTGGAGTAGTTAGGAAATAAGGACATATCCCATTACCCATTCCCTACAGCTACATAAAAAAAGACCTTTTTCTGGTTACTTTTCAGCACCTGGTGAATCCCCCTGCTCCCAGCTGTGAAGACATAGTTCCCTCAAGTTCCCATTTACCAGTTACCAGTATTAGACACATTGTTTTGAGCTGCAGGTATAGACTAATGAAGAGAAGCATCTTCCTTTGCTATTTCTCCAAGGCTGGGGTGGGGGTGAGGGGAAGGAGGAAAGAGGTAGAAGACAGACTTCCTTCTCGTAGCAGAATTCCATGAAATTTAAATCCCCAGCAGGTATGCAAAGGTAGAATCAACTTAGAGCACTGCTGCGAAGGCACCTTTCACAGAGGGTTGGACAAAGCCTTTCCTTTGAGGTACTCACACCTGTGGCTGGTGGAGTGGCCTGAGGCAGCATTGGGTGAAATCACAGGAGCTGAACCATCAGGATGGGCTCCCTATAAGCCAATGGCAGGGGCAAGATTTTAGGAATTTTACCACTTCCTGGGCTTGTGGATCCCCTTGCACTTCCTGATGCCAGCTGTGTCCTAGGATACCCTCTCCATGGTCTCCCAGTCCTAAGTCCAGGGGTTTCTGGAATATTCTCTGACAGCCAGTCTTTTCTTTTGATGAGGTGGCAAGGCCGTCCTCCCTTCCCTTTGCCTGCAGTTGCCCTGGCACTGTGGCTAAACCGTGCATTGAATGTTGTGCCACTGATTATACTGGAGAAACAGGCACTTGCACTGACAGGTGATTACTGTTTAGTCACAAAGTCAGAGCTCCATGCCTGAGGACATTTATCTTCAGGACAAGTGAGCTGAGGCAGAGCACCCAAATCCTCACCCTGCAGCTAAACTTCTGAGGTTATTCTCTTCCCAAAGACATTATTGGATCAAAATAACTTATTAAGCACTTGTTTAAAAAATAAATTTATATTTTATGAACCACAACAGTACCTATACATCTTTGAAAATACCAGTGCATATAGGTACAACCCATTTATTCTCTCTATATGGTGCACAGAATGATTCATGAGCCTCTTGGAATCACTGTGCAGCTCTGAGGGTGGGATAATTCCTATTTTTGCTCCTTCCTGGAACTCCTGGTTCTGGTTCTCTATGGTTTGCCTATTCTTTAGGGAAGGGACTGAGGCAGCAAGCAGTAAGCAAGCTCGGGCCAGTGACCTAAAGTATTCAAGGTTAATTGCATGTTCTCTCTCATCATCGATATCCATGGGCAGGAGAGAAACTTTATTTTAACCCATCATGGATGAGGTTATTCCCAGGCTCTCTGGCATGCAGTATCCTGATGAGAGAAGCCAATATGCAGAAAGCCCCACTCATTAGGCTCCACTTTATTCAATCCTGCTTACTTGTGAGGCACACAAGTACCTCACATGCAAGTGCAAACAAAGTGAGTCTAGCAGAGGGTAAGAGTGATTCTAACTTCCTCCTGGCCACGTGCTATGATCTTGGTTCAAAATCTGTTAAAGGGTAGCTGGCCTTGGTTTCACGGGCCCTTAGAGAAGGCAGAGTAAAATGGAGGGATTACAGAAAGTGGGCACCCATAGCCCAAAGTACAAGAGTCCAGAGGTGGAAGAAAGACACACTGAGACTAGGCACCCTGGAGGAAGGGCAAGAGTTGAACGAGTTGTCCTTGGAGACCTGCCAGGGAAGAAACAGGCACCAGGGATGGGATGGCATCTTAGCCTGCATCCTAGCTTAACTTTATATTTAAATTTCTTGTAGGCCAAATACTTCCTTGCTTTCTTTATCAGTGGTGTGAGGGCATGAGTGGCATGCCGACGTCCTTCAGGTTCCATAGCAGATGCTGTGTAGAAGCACTTTAATGTTACAGAGGAACAGCCACAGTAGGTCATCTTCTCAGGGCCATGGCATTAGTGAGCTGAGCAGAAAAGTGTGAATCAATTTCTGGGGTGCAGTCCCTGCCTCTGTGGTCACATGCTACACCCAGCCCAGCTTTCTGAGGCAGAGGGAGGGTGTGGAGCACAAGTGCTAACAGCAGAGCCCCAGATTCCCTAACTTCAGCACCTTCTTTACACTTTCTTTGAAGGGAGGGAACCCCTGCTGAGCTCTTGGCCCAGGAGCTCACTTTTCCTGCTTTTCCTGCTTAGTCGTAAACCAACAAAATCTGTCCAGAAACTGCTGAGGCTGCAGCTAGAAGAGCAGCCAGCTCACTCTGGGAGAAGATTAAGAAAGCTCATTCCAGGGGGGAAATGCAAAGACGTCCATCTGCAAGCAATACTGTCTCGAGTAGCAGGTCACCACAAATGCGGCAGGGCCATAGTTCACCCAGGTACTCCAGTACCCAGGTACTCCCTTCTGTTTCCTACTCTCAGAACTCAGCCATCAGGCTGGAAAGAATGGGGCCCAAGCAGGCTCTTGGTATCCAAACTACAGTGCCAGGAGGCTGCTGTGGGGCCAGGTAACCATGTGGCTCCTGGAGGAGTGGCCAGGACCCAAAGTGGAGGGAAATCAGAGCTCAGAAGGAGAGAGGATCAGTGCTTCTTAGCCACTGTTCTCACCAAATCCTTAAATACAGCAACTTCTTTGCCCCAACAACCCCCTTCTACATGCAAATTGAGAGCTGGGGTGATTTTCGTGACGTCACACAGATATCTGTAGGTTCAGATGCCAGGTGCAGTGCTGCAGGGAGCCCTGTTGGCAGTCCTCACTTGGGTCAGAGAACTGGCTTTGCTCATCGCCACATGGTGTGACACGCACGACGTGCACATGGGGCGGGGAAATCACATTCAATCTGGAACATGGAGGTCACTGTGTGCAAGGAAATGTCATGGGAGGGAGGACTAAGTGTTCTGTCAGCACAGATGGCCCAAAGCAGACTCAACAAGGGCAATTAAGACCCTCTGAGCAGAACTTCAAACCTGCTGTTGTACAGCTTGTAAGAGAGCCCGGCTAACGAGAGGACTAGTCTTATTGAGATATCAATGGTGATGCTTCAAGAGACAAGGTGTCTCATTTCTATATGAAATCTTTGTACCCTGTGAAGTGTCTAGAAAGAAAAACAGAGCCAGGTCTGAAGAAAAGCAGACAACTCGTTCATCTTTCCTATCTTTGGTGAAGCCACTTTTACAAGTCAGGTGACTCTTAAAAGCATCACTGCATCTTGCTATTGATTGAATAAACTTTAGTTGTATTTTTCCAACCAGTGCTGAATATCTCAGTGGACTAGTCATGTCACAGCTGCAGAATTACTGGAAACTCAGCCAGGCTTGTTAGAAAAAAACTCATTGCTTTGTATTTGTGAAGCTCATATTCTCTTTCTCTATTCTCTGTCTCTCTCTCTCTTCTCTATCTCTCACACTTACACCTCCCCCCACCCCCAACAGACACACACACACATTCTCTAATACAGCTGCACTTCTCATACAATGCTGCTTCAAATAACTTGTAAAGAAAATCCAGAATTTGGGGAAAGATTGACTTCCCATTGCTCCAACCCTAACGACAGTTTGACAGCTCATTTTATTGCTTTTTTATTTTTGCAAAGGACAAATGCATGTTTGGCAAATCTGGGAATTTCTGGGGTTTTAGGGAGTATCCTGGGTGACCAGGGTCAGGAGAAATATGATAAACTCATTGTTCCTCATAACTCTTTGGCTATTTCCCTCCTCTTCACAAAAAATTGTTTACTGGCCAGCACCAACATATGTGATGTATCCTGAGGTAGACATATTTCATTAGTAAACGGGTCAGGATCTTTGAGTCCTGAGTGCAGTCTGAGTGCAGTTTCCTTTTCAACTCCCCTATCAGGTTACTCATGTTCCTTAGAAGATGAGGCACAGGGAGCAGAAAGGGGAAGAGCTCTGGGAAGGCAAAGGCTTTGAGAACGAGCACTAAGTAGACTTAGAATCAAGGCCCTGATCTGCCACTTCTCAGCTTGTGATTTCAGACCCATCCCTTAATCTACCTGAACTTCAGCTTCCTTATCTATAAAACAGAGTTAATCCTACATCTCTCTAAGGATGTCTGTAGGGCTCAAATCAAGACACAAAATATACATAAAAACCCTGTGAGTTTTCCTGCCAACTTTCTCAGCCTCTTGTGACCTATTCTTCCTCCAGGATGGATGGACTTGAACACACAAGGCCTCAGCAATGAGTCAATGCACTCAAGGAACAGAAGCCTGTCCCCCCTGGATAAGAATGCATGAATGGATGATGGCTACATGTCCACCTTGTAGTGTCCCCAAGATTTGGGAGTGGCTACCATTTTGGAAATATGCCCAAAGCGGCTCTTAAAGTACACATCTGCATCTTCTTCTTACCCAAGGCTATTTTTTTCCCTGATCAGATCAGAAGAATAGAAAATATCAAATATATGTAATCAAACCAAATCCCCTCAGAAGCCTGGCAGCTTCTAGTCAGTGCCACAGAGACAAAGGCAAAGCTTCTATGACAGGCTCCAGACATGCTCCCTAGAAAGGAGGAGTTGAGTAAGGGGAATAAGATATGACACAATTCCAATAGACACTATACCTTTTAATGCCTTGGCTTTAATTAGAATAAAAAGAAAAAAGCATTTGGCAAAATATATTTCAAGAAATTAACCCAGTGCCCTGATCTCTCTCAAAAAACAGAACAGGTTCCCTCTGTAGTTAAAGCTACAGGAGCTACCTGTAGCATTAGTGTCTTCCCCCGGGATTCCCCAGGGCACTGCACAACAGGATATGGACAGATAAATGAGAGAGGGATGGGCAAGCAGGGCCCACAGCTCTCTGACTGAAGCCCCAACCTCCCCAGAGCATGCCCAGTCACACACAGCTGCTGGCATCCTATCCCAGGACCAGACAAGTCATTTTCACTGCTTCTCGGGAGAAGGACTGCCAGGGCCTCCCTTGAAAGCCCCTTGTCACAGCAAGCAGAACTCTGAAGAAAATTCCATGGTCTGCCTTGATCTGTGATCTCACTAGAGGAGCAGAAGCCAGGTTTATGCCTCCCTTCCCAGCACTAAGTAGAAACAACCTCACTGGAACAACAGTAGTGAGAGTCCCAGGAGAGGAGTGAGACAGCTGGGGCCCGGAGCCAGAGAGATGGGTGGAGAGACAGTTTCCTGTACAAATACAGGACAAACCCCAAATCTTCCACTAGTGGCTGTCCCAGTGGTGGAGAAGAGGAGAAGGAGGCAAGACAGGAGGAAGCTAGCTAGCTCACTCAGAAGGCAGACTTTCCTTAATAAACAGCAAATTAGGAGCCATACCATATTCCGGACCATTGGTTCTCACACCTGAGTCTGCCTCAGAATCACCTGGAGGGCTTGTTAAAATACAGATTTCTGGGCTCCACCCCTAGAGTTTCTAGTTCATAGGTCTGCTGTGGGGCCTGATAATTTGCATTTCTAACAAGTTCCCAGGTGATGCTGCTGTTGCTGGTCTGGGGATCACTGGCATCTGTTGGTCTTGCAGCTCTGGAAGCCAAGACTACACGGATAAGGGAAAGAGAAGCAGATATTTGACTTCTGTCACAATCCAACTGTGTCAGCACAAACCCCACTTTCATTAACCTTCCACGTTTTCATATACCAAGAGTACCAACCTCAGAGCATTAGGCTGTGAGTTAAATACTACAGAGAAACACTGCTCCTTCCTGCCAGGTTTTAAAATTCTGCCTTTCATGACAGTGGGCAGCTACCCAACTCTGTCTTGCAAGTTCGAGTCCCCAGTTACCATTTATTTTCAATGGCTAACTAGCTCAAAACTCACTGCACTTTTGCTATGAACTAGATCATCAGAAAGTAAAGCCAGCGGTTATCATCAAACTCAATCTGGGGAAAGAACTCCCCTTCTCACCCCAGATCTGCTGTCAGTGACAGGGAGTCTGTTCCAGAACATGTCCTATCCTGGCCTTTGGGTTCTCTTACCTAGGAGGTGGGGCTGGAAGGTGCCCCAGAACCTCAACCTGCTGTTTCCTCTCTACATCTGTGATCCTTGAGGCTCCTTAGTCAGAATTCTGTCTTGGCTGTCAAGACCAGCCTTCTCCTTTCTCTCCTTTTCCTGGGAGAGGATCCAGCTGCCCCTCCATGGAGGGTTGGGGTGGGTATAGGAAATATGCTGAGCATGTAGTTCCATGCCAAGGAGGCAAGTCCTCCACGTTCAACTTTGGCAGGGAGTTTGGGGCAGGAGGGAAGTGATGGGAGTAAGAAAAGGCACATTCTGATTGTGATCTCTTGGGCAGGTCATTTTCCCTTTCTGTGCCTCAGTTTCTCTATCCACAAATAATCTCATGTCCCCTTATGTGCTCAAAATCCTCTGTTATTAGTCGATCAAAGTTATGACATCCCAGGTTCATCTTCTCCTAAACAAGGATTTAGTTTTTTTTTTTTCCTTTAAAAAGGGTAATCGAGTAGATTTAACAAGTTAGATGTTTATTGCTAGTGAAATTAATCTAAAAAACTCAGGGCCATTGCTCAAAGTAAATGGAAAGAGTAACTAAACAGAATCCATTCAATTTTAGAAACTGCCTCTAGCAGGCCTGACACAGTGAACACCATTATGTGAAACTACTTTCCTGCTACAAGTCTGGTCATTTTACATTCCACTGTGAGCGCCGGAAAAGTCCCATTAGA
Organism: Macaca mulatta; assembly: GCF_049350105.2. Lineage (NCBI taxonomy): Eukaryota > Metazoa > Chordata > Mammalia > Primates > Cercopithecidae > Macaca > Macaca mulatta. The sequence continues at coordinate 21,320,948 of NC_133412.1, forward strand.
TCATCTAATGCACGCCTCCAGCCTCATAAAATGAGGATCATTGCGAGATCTTCTCAGAGTGGATCCTGAGGCTAATACCAGCCTCTGTCCTTCCCAGGCCCGCTATTTCCTAGACTATAACCCAGGCAGTAGTGGGACTGCTGGATTTCTATATGCGAGGGCTTTAGGGGTGACAGTCTGGTTGGGGTGAGGGTGGGGAATAAAGATTTATTTGTATGATCTTGTATATAAGACTGAGAACTCTTCAACTGTCCAGAAGAAGGGATAGGAACTGACAGAGATGGAAAGGGGCTAATAAAGTGTCCCCTGCAACGTCATCTCACTTAACCAGAGGCAGAGCCTCCGAAACTTGGCTGAGGCAGAAGCTGTGGATGTGCTTTGAGACAAGTACCATTGGGTCCCTCAACTCAGTTTCCTGAGGGTTCTCCCAGATGTGGTATTTCAGTGGCTGAGCAGCAACAGATGTCTCTTGGTCTATAAATAATTCTTAAGGGTCGGGCGTGGTGGCTCCCGCCTGTAATCCCAGCCCTTTGGGAGGCCAAGGAGGGCAGATCCTCTGAGGTCAGGAGTTTGAGACTAGCCTGGCCAAAATGGTGAAACCCCATTTCTACTAAAAATACTAAAAGAAATTAGCCAGGCATGGTGGCACATGCCTGTAATCCCAGCTACTTGGGAGGCTGAGGCAGGAGAACTGCTTGAACCCGAGAGGCAGAGGTTGCAGTGAGCCGAGATCGTGCCATTGCACTCCAGTCTGGGCAGCAAGAGCGAAACTCTGTCTCAAATAATAAATAAATAAATAATTCTTGGGCTTGGAAATGTATGTCTTAATGTGCACTGGGGGTAGGGTGGGAATGACCAGGTCCCCAGTGCATCAGGAAGAATCATGGTCCAGGCTTTGCAGTGTGATGGAGACAGCAGACAGAGGAGGCAAGTTTTCCGGAAGTGTGTGACTGCTCCCTCTTCAGTTTTTGGTCAAGAAGAGTAGGGGTGAGTGGAGGGGAGGCAGGAACCTTGAGCCCAGCAGGCTCCCTGAGGCCTCTGGCACATCCCTGTCATCCTCTGTGCTTCTGCACAGCAAGGTTACAAACATGAGACCTAGAGTCCACTGAGGGCTGCACAGCAACACTGGTTGGGATATTACTGCTGAAAAAATCTTAACATCTGCTGCCAACTGAATATTGTGTTATTTGAAGGCCAAAAAGTGAATGGAAAACCACTGGGAAAAACACTCAATTCAATGTGTATCTACTGAGGGTCTCATCTGAGCAAGGCACTACCTGAGCTATCTCAAGTTTGCAGAGACACGTGGTTTAGAGATATCTGAAGAAGTGACTTGGAAAAAGCCATCTTTTCTCTGATCTCATAGTATTCACTGCCTGCACAGCTTAGCTGTCCTAATGCTAACCTTTCCATGTTTAAGTCCACTCTCCTCTCCATTACTGGGAGAGATAGAAGCATGGTGTCCAGTGTTTGCATTCATGGTTCACAGCCCAGTGCTATACATGATCCTCAAGAAGTATTTGTGGGTTTTTGTTTCTCTTTTGAGACAGGGTCTTGCTCTGTTGCAGAGGCTCAGGCTGGAGTGCAGTGGCACAATCACTGCTCACTGCCGCCTTGACCTCCTGGGCTCAAGCGATCCTCCTACCTTAGCCTCGGAATAGCTGGAACCACAGGCATGCGCCACCACATCCAGTTAATTTTTAAAGTTTCTGAAGGGGGGGGGTGTCTCCCTATGTTGCCCAGGCTGGTCTTGAACTCCTGGGCTCAAGGGATCCTTCTGCCTCGGCCTCCCAATGTGATGGGATTACAGCCATGAGCCACCACACCTGGCCAAGAAGTATTTGTTGATTAATTACTAAACGACTATGACCAGGCTAATTACCTGATGAGCTCCTCCTTCCCGAGTCTTCAACTCCTAATACCCAGTGAGATCAGTGTAGGAAAGAACAGAGGATCAAACTGGCGTAAGGGTATTCCTGGAGATGGTATCCCTATCCAAATGAGAGTCTAGCTTAACTCTAGACATTCACTTCAGAATTGGTCTGCTGGGTACAGCCTTTTATCTAGTTTGCTGATTCCAACTACATAGGCTGTACCTGGGAGAGGAGGGAAGGGGAAGAAGCTGAGTGAGACAAGGGGCTCCCAGCCTCAACTCCAGAAAGATGTCGACAATGCAGCCCGGCTCTAAAGTAACTTCTTATACAACCGACACAGTCACGGGCAAGTAAAACGGCTTTGCTTCCAGGAAGGTCACTAACTGGGTCCTTGCCATTGGAAAGGGAATTAAAAGTTCAATACTGGAAAAGACTAATCATTACATTTGCTTAATTATACTGATGTGAACCTCATAGTCAAGTTATTTTCAGGAAACTGAGGCTAAAAAATACTTCCATGCTCTTGGGGTCCTGTGGAGCAGGATTTAGGATATTTTTAACTTTTGGAAATTATCAAATGCCTTTCTATAGGAAAGTGCTACATTTCTAAGATTTTTCTTTTTACAGTTTTTCTGGTGCTTTGCCTGTCTTTCTAAAATATATCCTGACACCTCGCCAAGATGTCACAGGATCGTTGGGCTTCAGATCCATGAGTGATAAATGATAACATAGAATTGGCTACCGGCCTTATCATCTGTCACAGGTCAGATTCCTTAGGAAATAAACTCTGGGACAGAGTTCAGCATGCAGGATGTTTATTCAGGAGTGCTCTTTGGCCAGGCGTGGAGGTTCACGCCTGTAATCCCAGCACTTTGGGAGGCCAAAGCAGGGGGATCACTTGAAGCCAGGAGTTCGAGACCAGCCTGGCCAACATGGCAAAACCCCATCTCTACTAAAAATACAAAAATTAGCTGGGCGTGGTGGAACATGCCTGTTAATTCCAGCTACTAGGGAGTCCGAGGCAAGAGAATCACTTGAACCTGGGAGGCTGAGGTTGCAGTGAGCTGAGATTGTGCCACTGCATTCTGCACTCCAGCTTGGGTGACAGAGTAAGACACTGTCTTAAAAAACAAAAAAAAAGTTCATGGAAGAGAGGGGGAAAAAGCTGGAGTGAGCAGAGGGAGAAGCTGAGCTGCCATGTGGGCCTAGTGTTGACTTGGTTGGACCATGGGGAGATCTGGAGCCAGAATGGCCTTTAGAGTTGTTTCAAGTTAAGCCAAGATAACCAAGTCTTTTATAAGCTTGTCTCAAGCAGTAACTGAATGTTGACCACTGCCAACAGGACCCCTAGTGGGGACCTGGGTGGAGCATTAGCATCCATCACACCACTCTTGACAGAAACCCCAAATCATAACTACCATTTCTTAAGAGCCTACCATGTGCAAAGCATTCTACAAACATTATCTCTAATGCTAACAACTTTCTATTAACCCCATTTTATAAAGAGAAACAAAGGTTTAGTGAAGTTAAGTGACATGCCTAAGATAACACAACTAGTACATGGGACTCAAATCCACGCTGCCTTGCTCCAAAGCTCACATTCTTTCTAAACGCTAGACTCTCACTTTTTGATTTTCTCATGTAGCTGCTGCAGAAGCAACCTATAGCTCCATCCTTCTATGCAGCTTTGGGTTGCCTTGATAGTCCTCTGACTAGATTTACAAATTGGTAGCTATGCACACATATACAGCCCATTGCTTGAATTCTTTTCTGAACTCTTTGGATTCCTTAGACCTGGGCACTATTGGCCTGCTTCAACCAGAACACTACTCCTGTTGAAAACAGTATAGAGGCTGGACTTCTCCAAGAAGGCACACAAAGAGGGAAACCCTCAAAATTTAACAGAAACCAGTAACTTAGCCAACAATATTTGAAGATTATGAAGTAAAAAATGACCAGCATTTAAAGCCAGATTTTAGATTTTTTTTTCGTAATGACACCACACTCATCCTTAATAGATTTATTTATTTGTTTTATTTTTGGAGACAGAATCTTGCCCTTCATCCAGGATGGAGTGCAGCGGCATGATCTCAGCTCAGCGCAACCTCTGCCTCCTAGGTTGAAGGAATTCTCCAGCCTCAGCCTCCCAAGTAGCTGGGACTACAAATGTGCGTCACCACGCCCGGCTTTTTTTTTTTTTTTTTTTTTTTTTTTTGATTTTCAGTAGAGATAAGGTTTTGTCATGTTGGCCAGGCAGGTCTTGAACCCCTGACCTCAAATGATCCACCTGCCTCGGCCTCCCAAAGTGCTAGGATTATGGGTGTGAGCCACTGCGCCCAGCCAATAGATTTTTGATTAGAACATTTCCAAATTTCTATATCCTGGAGATTAAATATCAGTGGATAACCAATCCCAAATCCCCCAGATGGGGAAGCTGATGAGGCAGGTGCCAGGGATAACATGAGAGGTTATATACACCTTCTCTGCATTCCCAAAGGCGGTTACTAATCTTGTTCTTCCTTTCCACACTCCAGATCTCCCTAATCTTCAGCATGACATGTATGGGCCAAAAGACGTCATCAGTTCAAGACAAGAAAAGCTGCTGCATCAGTAAAAAGATGCATCATTGGGAGGCCGAGATGGGCAAATCACAAGGTCAGGAGATCAAGACCATCCTGGCTAACCTGGTGAAACCCCGTCTCTACTAAAAAATACAAAAAACTAGCCGGGCGAGATGGCAGGCGCCTGTAGTCCCAGCTACTCGGGAGGCTGAGGCAGGAGAATGGCGTGAACCTGGGAGGCGGAGCTTGCAGTGAGCTGAGATTGGGCCACTGCACTCCAGCCTGGGCGACAGAGCGAGACTCCGTTTCAAAAAAAAAAAAAAAGAAAAAGAAAAAGATGCATCATTGACAAGTTTTTTTGGCTCTGTAGGTTTTTCTCCCCAGGTAGAGTGTCTTATAGTTGTTCTCTGGGGTGCTCTTTTTAATTAATTAATGTATTTATTTATTTTTATCTTTTTGAGATAGGATCTTGCTCTGTCACCCAGGCTGGAGTGTGGTGGCGCAATCATGGCTCCCTGTAGCCTTGAACACCTGACCTCAATTGATCGTCCTACCTCAGCCCCCTGGGTAGCTGCGACTACAGGTATGTGCCACCAGGCCCAGCTAATGTTTGTCTGTTTGTTCGTAGAGATGGGTTCTCAGCATGTTGTCCAGGCTGGTCTCAAAATCCTGGGCGCAAGTGATCCACCTAACTCAGCCTCCCAAAGTGCTGGGATTACAGGTGTGAGCCACTGGGCCAGGCTGGGGTGCTCTTTTTAATTTGTCAAAGATGTTTAGAAAAGTGCCAGGCATGGTGGCTCATGCCTGTAATCCCAGCACTTTGGGAGGCAAGGCAGGTGGATCACCTTAGGTCGGGAGTTTGAGACCAGCCTGGCCAACAGGGTGAAACCCTGTCTCTACTAAAAATACAACAATTAGCTGGGCGTGGTAGCGGGTGCCTGTAATTCCAGCCACCCGTGGGGCTGCAGAAGGAGAATTGCTTGAACCTGGGAGGTAGAAGTTGCGGTGAGCCCAGATCACTGCAGTTCAGAGCCTGGGCGACAGGGAGAAACTCCATCTCAAAACAAAAAATGACGACAAAAAAAGATGCTTAAAAAAGCGTGTGGCATCAGATTGTGCAAGATGCAGAGCCAATGAACAGTTTCTGGGGCAGCCTTCTCAGTGCATTCAAGTCATCCCCGTGCTCCAAGAAAGTAATGGGGCCCTATTTCTTGTGCCCATTCTTCCCACCCAGGGAGACTCTAGAGATGAGGAATGATAGAATGATTCCTTTGACTATCTATTAATTAGAAAGTGAACCTTATTTTTGGGTAGGGGAGAATATCTCCCAAATTACAATGGGATGATAGCTGTCATAACAGAGGTATGTACAAGGTATAGGGGTAGTCTGGTGGGAGTGAGACCATCATGTCTAGGGCATGTTCTAGGAATTTCAAGTAACTGCCCTGGTACAAGGACATCTGTTGCAGGAGATCAATATGGAGAGGTAAACAAGGGCCAGATGGTGAAGGGCTGTGTATACCATGCTAAGAACTAGTTGGGAAATCACTGTAACAATCCAGGTGAGCTATAATAGGCAATAAGGGCAATGAGGATAAAAATTAAATAAATATTTAGGTGGCAGAATAAATAGTATTTAAGTGACCAATTTGAAGAGCGGCGTGAATGAGAATTAGGAATGCAGGACAGTTTCCACAATTTCAGTTCAGCCAGGAGTCTGGGAGAACAGGTTGAAAGCTATCTTTAAATTGAGTATTATCACAATGACTTTGGGGAATGGGCCATTAATTCTTTCAGGGCTCTGACTGCTGAATTAATTAAGGAAATAATTAAGATTTCTTAGATCAGCCATTGCATTGATTTCTTTTTAGAGCGCACTGTTTTAGCAAATCCTGTTTTAAAAAAAATGTTTGCTAGAATACATTATCTTCTTGTAGGTACCAAGGTTGAAGTCAATATCAAAGCACAGAAATCGTGTTTGGGCCGGGCAGAGTGACTCACACCTGTAATCTCAGCACTTTGGGAGGCCAAGAAGCAGACTGCTTGAGCCCAGCAGTTGGAGACCAGCCTGAGCAACATGGTGAAACCCTATCTTTACAAAAAATACAAAAAATTAGCCAGGTGTGGTAATGTGTGCCTGTAGTCCCAGCTACCCAGGAGGCTGAGGTGGGAGGATCGCTCTGTTGCCCACGTTGGGGTGTAGTGACTGATCATAGCTTACTGCAGCCACAAACTCCTGGGCTCATGTGATCCTGCCACTCAGCCTCTTGAGTAGCTAGGACTACAGGTGCCTGGCTACTTGTACATTTCTTTAAAGCAAGTTTTAGATGCTCTTTTCTGAGCTTCCACAGCATTCTGGGCATAACCCTGTCAATATGTTGTATCTGCTTCTCAATATGTTGTAATTATCTGTAAGTTGTCATGGAGAGCTGGGTGGGTGGAATAGGGACTTTGTCTTACTTCTCCTGGTATGCTCACTTCTTGAAATATGGCAGGCACTTAAAAAATAAATCTTGACAGCATAAGAGCTGTAAAAATAAAAGTAGTAAATTATGTCATACAAATACCATTTAAGTGCTCTTTTCTCAGACTGGCCAGCAGAACTGAAACTAATTCTGCACAGAAAACTACGGTGGGGGTGCTCCTGTGAGCTCAGCTGAGCCTAAACACTAACTTCAAGTTGTATATTGGTGATCATTTTCATAAGAAAGTGGGTCAATTCCAGACATGAAATACATCTGAAGATGTAGTGCATCAGCAGGAGCCTTTGGAGGTAATATTTTCTTGCCTCTAAGATTCTTATTCAAGAAATATATTAAGAGAATTACTGATGCTCATATTTATTGTCAAATTAGCCATGACAGCTGCAAAATGTTTTCATTTTAAGTTGAATCCCCAAAGCTTCATTTGCATTTTCTCTAACTTAAGGATATTGTTAGAAAAAGTCAGGCTTGCTGGTATAGGGGTAGAGGGAGAGGAAGGAGAAGATATTCCATCTTTGGCTCTTCTGAATTGAATTAAATATTTTAAGTTAATCATCTCTGATCTGTCATTAGGGGATTTGTTCATATGCTTTTTACAAATTATGACTGCTAGGAATTCATAATTAAAGAATGTATGAAGGTCAAGAATATAGTATTTCAATTAATGTCTGAAATGATGGTCTCAAAGACAAGAGTCCCTCAGACATCTGCCCTCTCCCACTCCTAGAGCAGTCTAGTACAAGGGCTGCTGCTGAGAGGCAAGCATTTCCAAATGCAGCAACACCGAAACTCATTATAAGTTTTTAACAACTTGTTTTTCAGAGTCTATGGGACTTTGACAATCCAAATTTAGGGTTGCTTAATGGAATGGCTTTGCTTTAGAAAACAGATTGTGTGGAGGGTTTTATAACCCTCTTCTCTCCAAAAATGCATTTAACCTTACTCATCTGGAACAATGGAAGGGAGCAAAAGACAGGGAGAAGGCTGGAATTAGTATTTAGTGATATCTTAATTTTAAATGTTTACAGTGAAATGAAATTCTTGTTACTACCAATGACAACATATAAGAGTCAAAATATAAATGAGTCATGAATAATTAGGTATTAATCATAACACATAATACACTGTCATGAATAATAATGTTCCATAAAAGATAATACTTTTTTTTTTTTTGAGACAGGGTCTCGCTCTGTCACCCAGGCTGCAGTGCAGTGGTACTATCTTGGCTCACTGCAATCTCCGCCTCCCGGGCTCAAGACAGCCTCCTATCTCAGCCTCCAAAGTAACCAGGACTTCAGGCATGTGCCACCAGGCCCAGCTAATTATTGTATTTTTTTTTAGAGATGGGGTTTTGCCGGTTGGGTGTGGTGGCTCACTCCTGTAATCCCAGCACTTTGGGAGGCCGAGGTGGGTGGATCACCTGAGGTCAGGAGTTCAAGACCAGCCTGACCAACATGGAGAAACCCCTTCTCTACTAAAAATACAAAATTAGCCGGGTGTGGTGGCGTGTGCCTGTAATCCCAGCTACTTGGGAGGCTGAGGCAGAGAGAATTGCTTGAACCCGGGAGGTGGAGGTTGCAGTGAGCCGAGATCACACCATTGCACTCCAACCTGGGCAACAAGAGCGAAACTCTATCTCAAAAAAAAAAAAAAAAAAAAGAAAAAGAAAAAAAAGAGAAAGAAAAGAAAAAAGAGACAGGGTTTTGCCATGTTGCCCAGACTGGTCTCAAACTCCTTGACTCGAGTGATCCTCCTGCCTTGGTCTACTAAAGTGTTGGGATTACAGGCGAGAGCCATTGCTCCTGGCCATAAGAGAGTACTTTAATATTAAGGATTAAGTAGGCCCAGAACTGTAAGACCTTGGATATTCCATGATACTTTTAATTCACCTCTGTACTGGGTAGAATAGTGTCCCCCAAAATTCATGTTCACATAGAACCTTAGAATGTGACCTTATTTGGAAATAAGGTCTTTGCAGATGTAATTAGTTAAGATGAGGCCATACTGGATTAGGGTAGACCTAAATCCAATTATTGGTTCCTTATAAGAAGACCATGAAAAGACGTAGACACACATAGAGGGAAGACAGAGGCAGAGATCAGAATGATGTAGTAACAAGCAAGGAATGGCAAGGATTGCCAGCAACCACTAGCAGCTGGGAAGAAGCAAGGACGAATTCTTCCCTAGAGTCTCCAGAGGGAGAATATCTCTGCTGACACCTTGATTTCAAACTTCTAGTTTTCATAACTGTGACAGAATAAATTTGTTGTTTCAAGCCAGTCTGTGATTGCTATGGTAGCCCTAGAAAATGAATACAACCTCTCCTTCAGGGCAAAAGTTCCACATTGTCCATGAAATCTTTCCTTTTACCAAATCTGGCCTCTGTGACCCCTCTTTCTACTTACATCAAAGCACAGACTTTGTAATTTTGCACTTGGGGCTCTCCATGATTGATCATTTACTTTTCAGTGCTGTATCCCATCGGCCACTGCCTTAGTCCTTTTCTGTTGCTTATAACAGAATACCTGAAACTGGGTAATTTATAAACAAAGGAAATTTATTTCTTACAATTGTGGAGGCTGAGAAGTCCAAGGTTAAGGCACTGCATCTGGCAAGAGCCTTCTTGCTGGTGAGGACTCTATAGACTCCTGAGGTGCCACAGGGCATCACATGATAATGGGGTGGCGTGTGCTAATGTGCTAGGCTCAGCTCTGTCTTCCTCTTCTAAGAAAGCCACCAGTCCCATTCCCATGATAACCCATTAATCCATTAACCTTTTAATCTATTAATGTATTAAGCCATTCAGGAGGGCAAAGCCCTTACAAATCCCAACACCACTTAAAGGCCCCACCTCTTTTTTTTTGTTTTTGAGACAGAGTTTTTGCTCTTGTTGCCCAGGCTGGAGTGCAGTGGCGCAATCTCTGCTCACTGCAACCTCCGCGCCTCCCGGGTTCAAGTGATTCTCTTGCCTCAGCTTCCTGAGTAGCTGAGATTACAGGTGTGAGCCACCATGCCCAGCTAATTTTGTTTTTTTGAGATGGAGTCTCACTTGTGTTGCCCAGGCTGGAGTGCAGTAGCATGATCTCGGCTCACAGCAACTTCCACCTTCCACTTCTGGGTTCAAGCGATTCTCCTGCTTCAGCCTCCTGAGTAGCTGGGACTACAGGTACCCGCTACCACGCCCGGCTAATTTTTGTATTTTTAGTAGAGACAAAGTTTCACCACGTTGGTCAGGCCAGTCTCGAACTCCTGACCTCAAGTGATCTACCCACTTTGGCCTCCTAAAGTGCTGGTGTTACATGTGTGAGCCACTGCGCCCATCCCACCTCTTTTTTAACTATATATTTTTATTTTTAGTAGAGACGAGTTCTCAATATGCTGCTCAGGCTGGTCTCAAACTCCTGGGCTCAAGCGATCCTCCCATTCCAGCCTCCCAAAGTGCCTCCCATCTTGGCCACCACGCCCAGCTGCCACCTCTCAATAATGCCACATTTGGGACTACATTTAATTTTTTTTTTTTTTTTTTTTTTTTTAAAGACAGGGTCTCGCTCTGTAACCCAAGCTGGAGTGCAGTGGTGTGATCACAGCTCATTGTAGCCTTGAGCTCCTGGGCTCAAGAGAGCCTCTGGCTGCTGTTTCCTAAATAGTTGAGATTTCAGGGTTGTGCCACCACACCCAGCTAATGTTTAAATTTTTTGTAGAGTTGCATCTCGCTGTGTCGCTCAGGCTGGTCTTGAACTCCTGAGCTCAAGTGATCCTCCTGCCTCAGCCTCCCAAAGTGCTGGGATTATAGGCATAAGCCACTGCATCTGGCTCAGTACTAAATTTCAACATGAGTTTTGGAGGGGACAAATAGTCAAACATATAACTTCCCTCCCCATTTCCAAGCTGGCATACACTCACTGTTTTAGGCAAGTCTGGCTACATGACATTCCCCAAACAATCTCTATTTCCCACCTCTGTGCCTTTCGTCATGCTGTTTCCGCTGCTTAAAATATTCTCTTTTGTTTCTATCTGTCAAAATTCTAGACAGCCTTCCACACTTAGACCACATGGTACTGAGTCCATGAAAAAGTCTTCTATTTCCCACCAGAAGTAATTTTTCCTTTATTTGTATATTATTTCATCATTTATAATCTTCTGTTACTGTGTTGCTATATAAACTAAGCTCCACAAACTCCTTAAGCACAAGGGCTATCTTATATATCTGAGTAGTCCGTGAGCATACAGCTGATTTTTCTTAATTCCTATGGCATGAACAATGTATAGAGATCTTTTGACATTGTGTTGTTTAATTTCATATGTGTATGTGTTAACCTCCTGAAGATATTTCAATTCCCCAGCATACACAGCTGGGCACCAAGAAGGCATTCAACAAACTAGCTCTGAAATGGTACCCTCAAAGATTGGAGTTCTTGAGGGCTCTTGGCTGACAAATTCTAAAGTCCCAGGTACTTATGAAAATAATATTTTTCCAAACTAAATGCTCAATAAACCAAAAATTAATTTTCATCATTTAAAAAATGAGATGCAGCCAGGACCAGCGGTTCTTGCCTGCAGGCCAGGAGTTCCTGACCAGCCTGGGCAACATAGTGAGACCCTGTCTCTAAAAAAAAAAAAAAAAAAAAATTTGCCAGGTGTGCTGGGACATGCCTGTAGTTCCAGCTGTTCAGGAGTCTGAGGTAGGAGGGTCGCTAGAGCTTAGGAGTTCAAGTTTACAGTGAAGTACAATTGCGCCACTGTACTCCATCCTGGGCAACAGAGTAAGGCTCTGTCTCTTAATTAAAAAAAAAAAAAAAAAAAAAAAGAAAAAGGAAAAAAAAGAACTGCTATTCAGAAGTCGTAGTTCTTTTAGGCTTAGCTGGGTTCCTTGGAGTCTGTCCCATGCATATGTAGTTAACGGGTGAGCCAGATATTTGGGCAGGATTTATGCACAGAATTTAGGCTTCCCATTTGCCTCTCTCCTTTCTGGAATTTTCCTCCTCATTTTCCAGCTGCTGTGGTTATCCCAAGCTGTGGCCTCTGTGGGTTTGATAGAAACTGTGGGTTTCTATAAGTTTATTTATTTACTTATCTTTTTTTTTTTTTTTTTTTTGGTAGAGGGTGGGTTTCACCATGCTGCCCAGGCTGGTCTCCTCCTGAGCTCAAGTGATCCACCCACCTCGGCCTTCCAAAGTGCTGGGATTACAGGCGTGTGCCATAGCACCTGGCAGGTTTCTATGAGTTTATATGACACCAGATAGGACATCCCTTAATCTAAAAGCCATTAAAAAATGGGAAACTTACCCACTGCCATTTCCTTCTTCCAAGGGTAGACCCTACCCTATCCTGCCTACTTTTTATTATGCTCCAGTGGCATTAGGTGACTGCTTTTTATATTTTATTCAACATTTACACTAACCTGCTGGAGAGTTGGTTCAACAGGAAGTGCTTGGTCATTATAGGAAGTAAAGACTCCCTTCATTAAAAATGTCATTTTTTTTTTAAATAAAAAATTTTCCTGAACCCAAAGAACTAGAAAGAATACTAAACAAAAGCCAAAGTCATGGTCAGTTGTGGGCAGAGAAGAACTGATTTAAATTACTACTGAGGACATTTCAATTTATTTATTTATTTTTTTACATATGAAAGTACTTTTACTTGTTACAGTGGAATATCATTATGAACGAAGTGGGCCTTTTATATGCCTGCCATGTCCCCATCCTATGCCAACATAGGACACTCATACACAAAACACCACATGGAACTTCTTGGACACATATTGCATGCATCCCACTCTAAATGCACTCAAGTGTAACATAACCTTCGTGAAGATTTCTTAGGCATATGGACGGGAGGGCACACTGTACCACAGAAAGCAAAACTCTCCCCTCTGCCCCCCAGATCTTTTAAAAATATCTTCTCCAGGCCGGGTGCAGTGGCTCATGCCTGTAATCCTAGCACTTTGGGAGGCTGAGGCAGGTGGATCACGAGGTCAGGAGTTCAAGACCAGCCTGGCCAAGATGGTGAAACCTGTCTCTACTAAAAATGCAAGAATTAGCCGGGCATGGTGGCACGTGCCTGTAATCCCAGCTACTTGGGAGGCTGAGACAGAGAATTGCTTAAACCTGGGAGGCGGAGGTTGTAGTGACCTGAGATCGCATCACTGCACTCCAGCCTGGGCAACAGAGCGAGACTCCGTCTCAAAAAAAAAAAAAAAAAAATTCTCCAAAGTCTCACTTCCTCTGACAGCACCCAAATCTCTCCTCCTCTTGGCTTCCCTCTTCCAGTCCTATCCAGGCCCCTTGCTCTCTTATCTCTCTCTCTTCTTTTAAAGGCAAAGATCTTGACTGTTCTAAATCTGCAGCTATATCTATTTCTCTGCTCATCGCAACAAAGGCAGCATGGTTAGCCATGCAATTACAGGATTCTTCTTCCTCAGTGTGTTTGTGTGTGCGCATATATAGCATGACTGTAAATACTTATAAGTTAATAGTTTTCTCCTGTTATATTTATATATGCATATACATGAGGAAATAACAGGCCGCAAAGGGATGTGGTTCAGGCTGGCAGAGTCTGAGCACTATGTGCCATGCACTTTATTTACACGCATTATTTCTAATTTTATTTTTCAGATGAGAAAATTCAGCCTCAGAGCTACTGTTCATTCTCTTTCCACTCCAACACACAGCCTCTGGGGTATCTCTAACATAATAATGTAAAATGCATTAGAAAACATGAAGGATATGTCTGGGAGTCTTAGGGGAGGGAAAAGGAAGTGGAGGATTGGGTTGTCTTATGTTCAGAAGAGAAGGTTTAGGATCTGGGTGGTTGAGGGAAGAAGTTTAATGAAAGAGTTCTGCTAGATGGGGCAGCGGGCTCCCGGGATGGAAGGGGGTCTCCACCTTCACCTTGCTCTCTTCTGTCCCCCTCCTCCCTACATGGTGGTCACATGGCCTCCTCTGTGCTCCTCAAACACTTCAAGCTCATTTTAAAAGACAGACACATGGCCGGGCGCGGTGGCTCAAGCCTGTAATCCCAGCACTTTGGGAGGCCGAGACGGGCGGATCACAAGGTCAGGAGATCGAGACCATCCTGGCTAACACGGCGAAATCCCATCTCTACTAAAAACACAAAAAATTAGCCGGGCGAGGTGGCGGCGCCTGTAGTCCCAGCTACTCGGGAGGCTGAGGCAGGAGAATGGCGGGAACCCGGGAGGCGGAGCTTGCAGTGAGCTGAGATCTGGCCACTGCACTCCAGCCTGGGCGACAGAGCGAGACTCCGTCTAAAAAAAAAAAAAAAAAAAAAAAAAAAAGACAGACACATTCCAAATGATGTCCTGGTTAATTTATTTACTAATGTTAGTTAAAGTAGATACCTTGGAAGTCTGGTAGGCAATTTCAGTCTTTAGAACACCAGGTAACCCCATTTCTGGCATTAAACTACTTCTCTCAGTTTACTCATAAGCTGGGAAAGTACAAGCTTTTAAATTCCCATGTACCATGTCGATTTGAGGTGAACTGGTTCAAAAGAAAAAGGAACCTATAGAAATGTCTACTTTTAAAGTTATCACTTGAGTAGAATTTAATGAGCACTGGTGCTTAAGCAACTTCTGTTTCATTGTATAATATCCTTTAAAATCTAAATTTCCTGGCATAAATGTCTTGAATGGTTCACTTTTAGCCAACATTACACAGTGATGACTGCTGGATATTTACCTTGAGTGTGAGAATATGTGTGAAGAATATTAGCTAGGAAATAGACTTATTGGTAGATTACAAAAAGCTGTGCATGGCTATACAATGTCCATTTATTCTGTTTTCCAAACTCCATATATTTAAAAGCTATCATCTCTCAATTTCATGCTGATAACTTCGAGTCTGGCAAAAGTTGACAGTTAAAACTATCTTTCTACAGTGTATGGGTATGGCTTTATAAAAAGCAATTTACAAAAGAAAATCCATTTGAAATTCTAAATTTAATTTCAAAATGATGGTTTTCAAAATCCCTGGTTTTAAGGAGGTTTCAAGGAACGGAAAGGCATGAGAAACAAAAAGAAGAATGAACAAAGAAAGAAAGAGAGGGCAAGGGGATGAATAGTTGCATCATGAACCGAGGTGACGACAATCAGAAAGGCAGGGAGGAACGCCACCCCCAGGGAGACAACACAGGTGCACTTTCTATCACACAGTGTGTGTAGAGGCCTGGGAAAGCTTTAGTTTTCATAAATTCAATCTCCCTCATTGCTGAAGCAGAGGCAGCTGGGATACAGGAAGATTAACAGATAAACCCCACTACATTTCAAACCCCTCCAGTACTTAAACCGTTTACTCCAGATGTTAGTAAAAGCTAACAAGTAGCCAAGCTGGCGATTTTTAATAACTATCCTTGGGCTTATTCTCCCACAGGTGGAGATCCTGAATAGGAGGGGTAAGGAGAGAAGGATAAAGAAAGCTGATGGTGGCTGAGTGCTAAATCTGTGTCAGGTACTGTGTTAAGAATTGTACATGTATTCTTTAATCATCACAACAACCTTATGAGGCAGATACCACAATCCCGCCCATTTAAAAAAGGGAAAATGAAAGTACAGAGAAAGCAGGCAAACTTGCTTAGTAAGTGACTGAGATGGGAATTGAACCCAAACAGTTTAATTATAGAACCTGAATATATAATCATTGTGCCATATGGCATTTTCCAAAATAACAAAAAATAACCAAGTTGACAGGATAAAAGGGATTGAAAGTGTATTGTACTCTAATATATGGCTGCTGCCTGGGAAACTGTTAGGACATAGTGGTAGAAGTCTGGAGTCCTCTTCAGTGTCCATCTCTGCCACCCACCATTATTCGTAAGCAAGAGGGAAGAAAAAACCTACCTGAAACCATCCTTTCTTCTAAATTCAAATTTGAATAAGTTAAAGAATTAAAAATCTGTTTGGATTTTTGACATATTCACTCCATTATATTAAAATTTCTATTAAATGTCAAATCCTCCTTGCAGGGAACATTTCAGTAATTTGGTGGTTGAATCATGTAGCAATTATGAGCCTAACTTGTAAAGCGGTTTCCATAAAGAGGGCGTATTTTTTCCAAAGTATGTATAAATACACACACATACCAATACTCCCTCACTCTATATAAGATACCTTAAAGCCAAGTTCCCATTTTTCAGGTTCTATTTATATGCAACCAGTTCTAACAATTCTCCGAAAAGGACAGGCCTGTACTGTCCCCTAACTAACATCTGTCAGAGGAAAACTCCTCATCCATTTTTCAGGCATGACCCACTTTGAGGGTTCAGATTCTGTGATGAGTCACATGCAAATCTTCTAAGAACCTTGATGGGTTGCAAATGAGATGAAAATGCAAATTACCAAAATGTTCGGAGTCAACCACCTTAGTTTCTCTTTCCTATTTGCCATCTGTCCACAGCTCATTAGGTTCAAATCATATTTTTTGTGAATAAGAATCTAGAATTTGGGGACCTCTTCATGGGACACTTCTCCTGCTTCACAGACATACAGACCAAAAGAAGCGCTAAGTAGGCTGCAGGGCTTCATGGTTAGTAGGCAAAGCCTGCAGGGAAAGAGCTCAGCAAGGGTCACCAATGGGGACACCTCAGGCACCCAAACTTACCACTTTGGTGGCCTGTGTGGATGACCGGGAAAGGCCCTGCGAAGCCCCTGCAAGGTTCCCTGACATCCCTAGCAGTAACTGTAGGCTTCTTACTCCTTCCCTTCCCCTCAGTCCCATCCACTACCATCTATACTCACTGTTCACATGGGTTCCCCTTCACAATGGGATGGGCTTTCCATCCCCTTTAAAACTCAGTCTTAGGGCCCTCATAACTTTCCACCCAGTGATACAATTATTCACAAACATATTCTACTTCCTACTACACTGTAAGCTCAGGTAGGACCTACCTCCAGTTCCCCTTTCTGGAACTCATGGAGTCTTGCCAGATAGATGCTCAAAAAAATACTGAATTAAACAAATTGTCCTAGAAGCCAGTCTCTGAAAGTCCTGCTCTGTAGAAATTACAGGATGAGATGGGCACACCACTTGAGCCTCAAAATGTTCATTCCTTGTACGACACTAGAGTTGTTGGATCATTCCACATAGCCAATGGTGTTTTTCGTAAGTCGGCTTTGTGTACTCCCCAGTGTCCTCCAGGTGAAGCAGTCCGATTAGGCAATGACTGTTTAAACACACATTAATCATGCATTAGGAGTCTTAAATTGAATAGCACAATACCCAGGAAAATACTCTGGACACAAGGCATCCATTACAGACAGAAGTGATCTCTCACATCATGCTGTGTACATATTTGGAGAGTAAGGGCACTTCAGGGAGTTCTGCTAACTTAAAAAAAAAAGGATGAAAGAAGAAGACATTTGCATGCTGCATGGAGATTCCATGGCTTGGGAAGGGCACACGTGTCAGGTAGCCAGGAGCTCTGGAACTTGCATTGGTCATCACAATTATGCCTCAGTTTCTCGAACTGCTTCCTTCTTCCTTCTTGGAGAACAGGAAGGCTAGGGGTTGTCCTACACTGCATCTGGGCAGGCTCTGGTTACAAATTCAGGCCCACTGCTCAGTGGTCTCAGCCCTCGTTACTGGTGGAATGGTGCAGCCTTTGAAGAAACCCATTCAGACCTCTGTCCTAGAGGCCATGTGTATTAGATGTGCTTCTGTACAACCAGGAAGGTGAATGGGTGAAGGAAGGAGTAGGGTGTGACCAAGGAGAGACATGTGCCTCCTTTAATGAGATCCTAAAATCAATCTGATTTTCCTCAATAAAAAGGGGAGCAGGCCATTGTCTGGGAAGGAAAATTGGCTTCATGCTTTAAAACAC
Organism: Macaca mulatta; assembly: GCF_049350105.2. Taxonomy (NCBI): domain Eukaryota; kingdom Metazoa; phylum Chordata; class Mammalia; order Primates; family Cercopithecidae; genus Macaca; species Macaca mulatta. The sequence continues at coordinate 21,338,699 of NC_133412.1, forward strand.
GCATTCACATATACAAACAACCATGCTTAAACTACACTAGAGTGAAAGCTGATGACAAGTCCTGGGGGATGAAGATTCTATAGTCTCTCTTCAGCTACCTCAGGCATACTTGGAAATACATATGCATTCACACCCATTTCTATGGGCAGGGATGCATTAAGAGAGACATCAACTGAGCCTCTCTTAACCTCAGTTTCACCTGCAGCTCCTAAATAACGTGGGCAGAGGCCAAGCATTCCCATTCAATGGATCTGAGTCCCCCGAGTGAGCTCAGCTTGGGACCTGGCATCCTGAGATGATTAAGAGAATTTTGACAATAAGGCACAGCTGGGACATCCTTACCAGCGACAGCAAACCCCGGATTCTAAAATGGTTTACTCCAGCTGCCTTGCTCAGTGCTATTTTAATAACCGGAGAGGCTGGCTGTTTAACAGTTGAATGCTTCCCCTGCCATCATTTTGGTACTTTGATTACAGACAAAGTGACACTGACTTTTAACAACAGGGATATATAGTCTTCAATATAATGCCCCTCATATCAATGGAGGATGATTAATCTTGGTTTCTTTCCTCTAAATGTGGTGTGAGACCAGATAACAAAATTCAGGTGGGCCAGTCAGAAGATCTACAGAGGAAAAGCACTTTAAATATATATAGCACTATGATGAATGTACAAGAATGCACAAGAAAGAAAGACTGGAAGAAAATAAGAGCAAATGATAATATCAGTGTACTAAGGTGCTAAAGTTAGGTCAAGAGGGTTTTTCTCTTACTTTCTAAATGTTTTGTGATGTGATTTGTTTTATAATAAAACCTATTTTCACATTCATACAATTCATCCCTTTTGCTTTTATTTTGAATTAACTCATAATGTCCATATTTATGAATACAGTGTGATATTTCAACACAGTATACAATGTGGAATGATCAAATCAGGTAATTAGCATATGCATCACCTCAAACATTTATCATTTCTTTGTTTTGAGAACATAAAATCTGTTCTTCTACCATTAGAAAATATACAATAAATAGGGCCGGGCGCAGTGGCTCACACCTGTAATCCCAGCACTTTGGGAGGCTGAGGTGGGAGGATCACGAGGTCAAGAGATCGAGACCATCCTGGCTAACATGGTGAAACCCTGTCTTTACTAAAAATACAAAAAAAAATTAGCCAGGTGTGGTGGCATTAGCCAGGTGTGGTGGCGGGCGCCTGTAGTCCCAGCTACTCGGGAGGCTGAGGCAGCAGAATGGTGTGAACCCGGGAGGCAGAGCTTGCAGTGAGCCAAGATTGCGCCACTGCACTCCAGCCTGGGTGACAGAGTGAGACTCCATCTCAAAAAAAAAAAAAAAAAAAAAAATATATATATATATATATATATACACACACACACACACACACACACACCCCTACACACACACACAATAAATTGCTGTTGATTGTAGTTACTCTATAATACTATAGAACACTATAAGTATAATGAAAAATATTTTAGAAAGAAAATAATTCATGGTGCTCTTAGACTTCAAATACTAAACATTATGCTCTGGATAATTAAGAATGGATTGCTGAATTCCCCACACACCAGATAATATGTTGAAAGTATGTCATGCACAGTACAGTGGTATAACTGTATTAGATGTTATTGTCCTTTAATGCTTTTGAGCCTCAGACTGCTGTATTAGCAAACTACTTAGGATGGCTCTTGTTTGTTGTGATGAGTGATGGTCACTAAGGCTGAAGGGACAATTCACATGCCATCAACCAAAAACATCCTTATATTAAACAAGGACTCGCCCACTACGTTTCTGAAAATAGAGGAACAACAACACAGGACAAATTCTACCCTGACCAGGCCTCTCTTACATCTTGGGTGGAAGGCTCAACCTGCTAAGGGGACACATTCTTTTGGGCCCGAGTCTGTATGTGCATCTGTGTGTGTGTGTGTGTGTTTCAGAGTTGCCATGTGGTCAAACTGCCATAGAGTGTCCCATCCAAGCTGAACAAGTAGCTCTCCCAAGAGGGGTAAAAAACAAACAACAATCTGCTCAGCACAGTGAGCAACTTCCTCACCAGGTGGGAAAATCTGGACTTACCTCATAATGACTTTTTGTCATGTCCCACATAAGCAAATGCTGCACTAAATATACATCCTAAATACATTCTATCAGGGAGCTGGAGCAACACCAGTATTTATGCTCAGGCTAATGTTCTATTATATGGATTATACTCAACTGGAATAAAATGAATATTCTCTAGCACAACTCAATTGTTCTTTATACAGTTTTTAATGAGATTCCGCCTAGTGTCACAGCAGTACTTATGTAATTACTCTATATAACTCTGCCAGCGAGGAGGGAATGAAATCTCCTTATCGGGGTACTGCAAACCAATAACACCTCAGCATCCTGTCTCTTTCCATGCGCTGCTGCATTTTGGATAGTCTGGGAGCACAGCCATCATGCAGAGGGAACGCTAGGGTGACCAAGGCTTCAGCACTGCAGACTCGCTTCCAGGAATGAGCACTGCACTTTCTTGAGATTTCCCAAGAAAACATATGAAAAGAAAGCACGCCTGCAGCTTCTGAACTGGGTCCTCTTTACTTGGGATGGTCAAAGGGGTATGTGTGGCCAGTGTGCAGCCATGCGGAGAGCATGCAGCTTTCGTCAGAGGCTGCTGAAGGCAGCTTTGCTGGAACTCTGGAATAATCCACCCAGGAAGGGAAGTGAATAGGAGAAGAGACAGATGGAGATGAAAAATTATTTGTTTGGCTCCTTGAGGAAAACTGTAAGTCAGCAGAAAGCAGAATTAAGAAAAAAAGTGCAGCTGAGAAACAGGCTAATCTGGTCCCGATAAATTATCTAAATTAGGAAGATAGTCTCTGCCCTCCACTGCTGGAGGACGCCAGAAGCCAGGGGCAAGACCTCAAGAAGTTCCACTAAGGCTTTGCCCTGTGGTCCTAAGAATGACTTTTCCTCTACTGGCAATTCTGCTTTAGATGTGAGAGGAGCCCGGAGCTGCCCCAGGGGTTATGAAATCAAGAGCACAGCCCAGGGACTTTTCCACTACCACAATGTCCAGTGAAGGAATTCAATCAGGAGGACTTAGCAGCATAGTCTTGGTATCTGCTAAAGAGTTCTCAGGGCTTTCCCAGGGAAGCAAAACTGCACAGATTCTGCAATCACAAAGTCCTTGCTGGCTGCTCTCTGGGCTTTTCTCTAGTAGCATCCCCATCCCTCATGCAAGGCTCAGTCCTTGGTGGTGGAGATGGGTAGCAGAGGGAGCAGAATTAGGAAGAAAGCATCACTCCTACTCCACAACCAAAGAAAATCAACAATGAGAAGAAGGCTTGGTCAGATAGCAATAGGAAAACATAAATGAAGAATCACTACTCTTATGGCCTATGTTGTAGACACTGTTCTTTATGGTCAGAGCATATCACTCACTAAGCCTTGTTGTAGAACTAGGAGAACTAGGGTAGATCCTTCTTTGCTCTTTATTCACAGCTATCCCTCACAACCACTTCCCTCACAACAATAAAAACTTCACACCTTAGCTATAATTTACACTCCTGTGCCAACAGAAAGAGTGATAACAGGTTTCCACAAGGTACTTGTCATTTGTTACCTCCATGGGTGGTATTATTTGCACTTAATTGTGTTAATAGTTAAGACTCTAGTAATAAAAACAACCCTTCAATAGGTATTCTCAGCTATTATGTGACTTTATAGTCTTAGACACAATATTCAGGGAGACCAGTAGGATGGGTGGTATTCTTCCTACTTTATAAATGAAGAAAAAAGTAACTCACAGATGTTAAATGACTTGCCTAACGTTTATGGCACAGCTGAAACCGGTTCCCAGGTTTCTTGATCCTTACCCAAGGCCTCATTCTATGAAAAAGTTCTGGGCTACCTGAGTAGAATGATCATTACAAGAGAAATCTGGCAGAGCTAAGCTGCACGTGAGGGAAAGAAAGCTACTTGGCCAAGCCTTGTCGATGCCCAGATTCAATTAAATATCATTAGGAAAGGGCTATTCAGTTTGTGCACTTCTCATCTCTTCTGCTCTCACGCTGTCCCTGGGGGCTGGCACAGAACGGCAGACTGTGATTTAGGGCGTTCTTCTGGGCCAGAGATGCTTCTGCCTGTTTTCTTACCCAGGAGACGAAGGCCTGCTGGAGGACTGAGGCCCAAAGCAGATGGGCAAGCTCATCACTGCACTGGGTACTGTCCTGGCCCACAAAGGCACCATGTGATAGTGACTCAAAGGTTATATTTACAGACCCCAAATCATTCAGTTGCCTGCTTCCCTACTTCAAATGCAGGGGATGAGTGATAGGACAAAGTGACAGCTGGGTGGCCAAAGTAAGATGAGTAATAGTGAAGGGCAGGCATAAGGATGACTCTCACCCAACACCATCCCAAAATGTGTAGGTGATAATGTGTGCAAGGGGAAAGGGGTTGACTCATCCTGGTTTGCCGTATCTGAACAACTATGGCATTTTACTTAGCATTTCCATAGCATCTCTTTCTACAGAGCTTGGCACTTGCCGCATCCACCTTCTCTTGGCCTGATGAAATAGCCTTGTCTAACAGGGGATCAGAGGGAGCAATCCATGCCCTTTATAATAAGACTGTCCCTATCATCCTGCAAAGCCTCAGATGAAGTCTACCTTTCTTCATGAAGTATTTTCTGATTCCTTCCAACTAGCTATGATATTTCCTTCCTTTAAATGTCCCAAGAATTCATATCTATACTTGTGTCATTTTTTGTACATTTGTGTAGTCTACTCAATCCCTCACAGCCTTTTAGATTTTGTTCCTTGGGAGCAGGGACTGTGTCTCACTCATTGTTTACCCACCCCAATCCCTGGCAATAATGTCCTCACTGTGGTGAGTACTCCATAAATACTAGTTAATTAGACGCAAGTTATTTTCTTCCTATACTCTGGGTCAGGAGCTTTTGCAGTACTCCCCAGTATTATTCTAGAAGCCTTGATCACAGTGTGTGCCCATCTTAATGGAGAGGTACAGCCTTCATCTCTTGGGGGTGTGGTATAAGGGAAGTTGGACAAACTGGCTGGGAGGTCAGATTGCTGAGGTTTCTCCTAGTTCTACAACTCTGTAATTCTTTTTGACTAATTGAAAATAAGAGGTTAGTAAATTTGGAGAGAAAATAATAAATACTGAAATAATGAAAAAATGAAAAGGGAGTTGGGTATACCGTAGGCCCCAGGAAAATACCAAATATTTCGAGAAGGCTTTCTGGGCTTGATTTAAGATGCTCTATGAATAGTGGGAAGAACATTTCCTAAATAAAGTAGGGTATCTCTGTTATAAGGTTAGGTTTAGGAAATGTCTTGAAATGAAATCAAACAGATATACTGTTGAGTAAATCTGACAAGAAGAGCAAGGACAGTCTAGTAAGGACAATGAGATAGTCTAAAACAAGTGAAAATCTGAAGAGATAGCTCAAAGAATCTCTCTGTGTGTGTATGTGTGTGGTGGGGGAGGGGTGGATGTGATATATTAAATATAGACATTGGAATTAAATTAGTATGGAGTCTTGTCTGCCATGGTTACTAGCTGTGTGACATTAAACAAGCTATTTAACCTTTCTAAGTTTCAGTTTCTTCATCAGAGGGAGCAATCCATGCCCTTTAAGACTGTCCCTATCATTCTGCAAAGCCTCAGATGAAATCTACTTTACATGAGCTAAGTGATATAAAGTGCTATACAGTGCCTAGTACAGCACCTAGCACTCTTCATTTAACAGCTATTTCTCTTATGTGCTAGATGATATGCTGAGCATTTTACACAGTAAATAATCAGAAAATGGAAGCTACCATCATTATCTAAAGGGACTATCCTCCTGTTCCTACACTCTCCCATTGCAAATCAAGCTCCTTTTGATTGTGGAACACAGAAGAAAAAAGTGTCATTTTACTGTTTATACGAGTAAATCTATTTGCCTTTGATGTATCTTGCTAAATCAAAATTTGGCCTCGGCTTTAGGTACACTGTAAATGTAAATGAAGTAACAAGAATTTTTCAAAGTCTCGACTCTTTAACACTGTCTCTCCTTTGTGCACAGGGATGAAATCAAAAAGCTAAACACAAGGCACTCCGCACCCTTGGAAAGTCGCTTCCCAACACGGTACCCAAAGAGACGTCTTGAAAGAGACATGCACAGTTATGTGTTCCCTCTCCAGGGACAGTCTTCTCCAGTGGATGTGAAACGGGCCATGGCAGCTGCTTAGTATCATTAGACCCAGGGCAAGTCAACTGCTCTCTCAGGCTTAAAATAAAGTTATCATCTCAAACCAAAAATACTCAGCATTTGGCCAACAAAAGAAAGCCAATGAAGACCCAGTTATCATGAGGGATTTCTTATTGATCTTACGAGATTTCTGCAGTGAATAACTGAAAGTGCGATTTGTATGCATGTACGGCATTATGGAGAAGTTGATGAAAGGCAACTGCTTTGTGAAAAGGGCCATTTTGTGTGCGTGTGTAGATCAGCAAACCATCAAACCTGAATAAGTTTGTTTTTGTTAAGCACACAATTTCTTTCTTTTTTTTTAGCCACTGTTTTTGTTTTTTATTATTAGTATGTGGGAATCAAACATTTCAGAGCACATCAATTTAGATTGGATGGAAGTTGAGCAATAACTAAGGGTTCAACCCCCTTTTCCCTCAGATGAGGATATTGAAACTAAGTGGCTTGCCCAATGTCATATCTTTAGAGTTCCTAAAAAGAAAACAGTTTAATACAAAGAGAAAAAACCAGCTAAAACAATTTAAACAAAATAGTTCAAAAATTGAACTAGTATTTGACTAAAGTATGTTGTTTCTAAAAAGGGACCTAAAAGAGCGCCTTTTAAAAATTATTATTATACTTTAAGTTCTAGGGTACATGTGCACAACGTGCAGGTTTGTTACATACGTATACATGTGCCATGATGGTGAAGCACACAATTTCTTAATACATTTCATAAGCAATCAACCTCTGGGTGAAGAACATTAGGCTCCAATAAAGGAACAAATTATTCTTCTATACATTCCATGTTTTCCAATGAACTGTTTCTATTCTGGTTATAATCAAGTAAAAGGCACCAATTTCAGAGACTTTTTTTTTTTAGGGCATGGTCCTTGGCTCTACAAGAGAACCAACATGTTTTCAGAGTTTCAGATGATAACTGAGGATCCATTTGGGGTTCTGGTTCTTGGTGGAAGTTTACCACAGGTAACACAAAAACATAAAAGGCTAAGTAGTACATGCAAACAAGGACCACTTATAAAATTACTCATAGCTGTACTTATTCAAGCCCTGGATAAAAAGGGAAGGCTCATACTATTTCAACTAATAATTTGAATATGATTTCATCACACTTAGAGTAGATCCATTTCCAGTCTAATGCTTGGTTTTCTCTAATTTTGTTTATTCTTAATTGACACAATAATCTCTAGGCAGGATAAGGTATTTTCTCTCATAAATTTATAAACCTTTATAAAAGAAATTACTTTGCAGAAATTACTTCAAATGTCAAGTAAGTCAAGGGACTTAATCTTGGAATTATGTTTCTATTTTTAATGTTTTAATCCAGACACGTTTTTTTTCCCTAAGTCTCCTCAAGTATTGAAGGTACTAAATCAGCTCTTATACAAACACCTCTTCAGAAGGGAAATAATCAGAATTTTCTTCCTCATTTAGTTGTTTTAAATTCAACTACTTTGAGGGAAGATATGAAAATAAATAAATAAAATCAAACTGATTTTAATACACATGATGTGAGATGACATTTTTTTTTTGCTCTAGTGTTCAACATCTTAATTAGAAACATCTGCTCAATTAAGAAAACTAGATTGAATGGAGAAATCTCAAAAAGTCAGTCAGTCTCTGACCCTGCTCTTGGGTAACAGGTTAACTAAAGCATCCCTAAAATGTAATTGCCTTTATTAGTGTTTCTTAATCAACTTTGCAACACTCCAAGGCATTAATCAAAATGAATTTTAAAGTAATTTTTACTTGTTAAAGCTGCTCATATGTACGTGTGTCTGTTCAGAAAGGCTGGAAATGATAAGTTCACGAATTTCAGAAGAAGTAAAGCAACGAGGGGATTACTTATGTTCATTAATAGCTGGCCACTGTTTAGACAACTTAATGATTGGGCCTTTTCTCTTTTGTCTCTACAAAGTTGACTGTACTGCATTTCTGTTTCTTCCAATTCTATCATCTATGAAAATGAAGATTTACCATCATCTACCTTTCATTTATTCTTTTATAGATAATATCTAGAGGCAGTTAAGTCAGCCTTTTTAAAGGGAGTATCTTCCCCTATCATCCCTTTAAAACACTGATTTATATAATGTTTTATACTTTGCAAAGTACCTATCCCCAAAAATCCTCAGAAATTTAAAAATTATTTTTAACCTGGTTTACAGATGTGAGAACTGAGTGAGGTCATGTGTTACCTATTAAAGTATTTGTGATAATTTCTTTCTTTCTTCTTTCTTTTTGAGATGGAGTCTGGCTCTGTCACCTAGGCTGGAGTACAGTGGTGAGATCTTGGCTCCCTGCAACCTCTACCTCCCAAGTTCAAACGGCTCTGCTGCCTAAGCCTCCCAAGTAACTGGGATTACAGGTGCCTGCCACCACGCCTGGCTAATTTTTTGTAATTTTAGTAGAAATAGGATTTCACCACGTTGGCCAGGCTGGTATTGAACTCCTGACCTCAAGTGATACACCTGTTTTGGTCTCCCAAAGTGCTGGGATTACAGGTGTGAGCCACCAAGCCCAGACTGTGATAATTTCTAGTTAGTTAGGTGGCTAGAAAATGTTGAGCCAGGGGCTCAAGCCCAGGCTTTCAATTTCTAATCTTTGGTTCTCTCCACTGTTCTTTATTAGCCTCTCAGAAGGTATTCTGTCATTTGTATTACTTAATTTAGTTTTTAAGCCATGCAGCCCCAAACTAAAGTAACACTCCAGTAATGTGCAGTGAAATCTTCATCACTTTTATTTTGAATGTTGTGCTCTTGACAAACAGCCTTTTAAAAGAGCCTCTTTCATTGATCATTAATTCAACTACCAGTCTGCTTTTATTCCTAATCATTTTTCCTGTGTTTCCTTGTTGCTAGCAAGCAAGTCAGCATCCTTGCTTACTTACTTAATTTACTTTTTCTCCTCAACACAGAGACCACTTACTGAGTCTTTACTGTGGGCAAGACACTATGCGTATTTCATTTTCACGTAACTCCACAAGGCATATATCATTAACCTATTTTGCAAATGAAGAATTGAGGCCTTCAGAAAGATCAAGTGTGTGTAACCTATTATTTTTTTGAATATATCGAAGAGAATCTGAATTTTGTCTTTCAGGTTTCTCTTGGTCTTATTTATGATATAGTGTATATTCCCCTTTTCTTAATTAAAGAAGCACTAAATATCATTCCAAATAATGACTCATTTGTGCATACACCAGGACCCAGAATATAAGATAAGCTGCCCATGTAGTTTCAGGGCTAACATGGTGGTCAGCACACAGGTGCTAAATAATGTACTGAGAGCTGCTCATGCCTTTGAGGACCATGGCTTAGAGTACCATTGATGGACTGAAAATATAAGAAAAAACAATCTAGAAAGAAAAAAAAAATGAAAAAGGCAAAATACAGAGGAGAAAGAAGGGGGAGATGGTTCTGTAGCCTCTTAAGTAAAAATTTTTTTTTTTTTTTTGAAACAAAGTCTCACACTGTCACCCAGGAGTGCAGTGGTGACATCACAATCAGGATCATGGCTCACTGCAGCCTCTACCTCCGGGGCTCAGGTGATCTGCCCACCTCAGCCTCCTGAGTAACTGGGACTACAGGTGTGTGTCACTATGTCTGGCTAATTTTTTGTAATTTTTTTTCGAGACAGGGTTTTGCCATGTTGTCCAAGTTGGTCTCGAACTCCTGGACTCAAGCGATCTGCTCACCTCCTAAAGTCCTGGGGTTACAGGCGTAAGCCACCCTGCCTGGCTAGTAAACGCTTTTTAAAAGGAAGATTCATTGCTTTACATTCTATACTCAAGTTCTTATTAGTACTCCTATTGCTTGAGTTCCTCTTCCTTCCTGTGTGGTGGTCTCTGTGGCTATGTCACCAAGGTGGCAGACTCCTTAGAAACAGAAACGAGCAAGTATTCAACTTTGTGCGTCTCTGCTGGCCATTTGTGTCATTCCAGCTCACACCTGGCATACAAACAACACTGACATCAACTCTCTTATGCATCCTCTGAAGGGAGCTGGAAAAAAGCCTTCTCTAGCCTTACCACAAAGGCCAACCTTCCCTCCCCCACAGACTACTGTGCTTTCTTACAAATTCAAACAACCTCTAGTGACTAATTATGTAAGAAGTCTCTCTCCTTGGACTTCATAGCTCACTGCCTCAATTCCTCTAAACAGAGCCATCTGTTAGCCAAGGACTCAACATCAAAACATTCTTTGATGAGTCACAATTAATGACAAGTACAATGTGAGTACTGCCAGAATGATAAATTTAACACTACTCAAATATTCATCATGGACTAAATAAAGAGCCTTTTAGGTTTCGAAGACGAAATATTTTAAGGTTTATAAAGCTGCTTGGCTTTAAAAATAAACCCAATACAGTCCTGGTAGTTCCCAAGAAATCAAATGGATCTGAGGTAGTGTTAGCAAAGCTGACATTATGTGCCTGAAAATAATCATAATTTAGATTTTAATAGTTGATATGAATATTTTAATAGTTGATTTAGATTTTAACAGTTGCAAGTACAGAAGTCAGGTGAGCACAATGAACTGACTGGGAGATGAGACACAAGAACTCTGACTCTAGCTGGGACACCAACTACTTTATGTCCCTAGACCAGATGATTACCAAAGTCCCTTCCAGGGCTAAATACTGAATCACTCTGTGAATACATGATTTAGACACATGCCTACCTTTTAGATTCAAAGAGGACTCCACTGACAATATTTTTTGTGTTTAGATTACTGTCATCTGAGTTTTTTTTTTTTTTTTTTTTTGAGGCGGAGTCTTGCTCTGTCGCCCAGGCTGGAGTGCAGTGGCGCGATCTCGGCTCACTGCAAGCTCCGCCTCCCGGGTTCCCGCCATTCTCCTGCCTCAGCCTCCCGAGTAGCTGGGACTACAGGCGCCGCCACCACGCCCGGCTAATTTTTTTGTATTTTTAGTGGAGACGGGGTTTCATTGTGTTAGCCAGGATGGTCTCGATCTCCTGACCTCGTGATCCGCCCGTCTCGGCCTCCCAAAGTGCTGGGATTACAGG